>NC_087250.1:22350000-22713750 GCF_037042905.1 Lytechinus pictus
TGCTGTTATTTCTATTCTGTTCATTTGATAAAGGTGATTGCGACTTTGAAGCGGACTTTTGCACGTGGACCAATGACGTCACAGTTGACGACTTCGATTGGATAAGAAAACAAGGCGCCACCAACGGTGATGGACCCCCATCCGATCATACAATCGGCACCTCTGCAGGTATATATGATAATGGAGAAATTTGAGCTTTGATTTCTGTGACTCTTTTATCTGGTCAGAAAATACCATTATGTGCTTGAGCAAAATAACGAGTAATTGTTCTGCGCAAGTGCATATCAATATTTTTTTTTACCAAGAGGTCGCTTAACAAAATATGTGTCGTAAATCTAACGCTGCCATGAACATAATTTAGTCCGGATGTCCATCGACAGGAAAGAATGCAATCATTATTCAATAAACATATTTTTTTTAACAGTTAGAGGTGATGAAACAAGTTATTTGTTTGTGTTTTATGTTCTATTGCGATATTTTTACAGGAAAATATTACTCTTTCCCATTTACATTTTCTTTCTTGTGTACAGGGTATTACGTATACCTTGATCCGACCAATCAGATCCCCGGTAAAACAGCTCGCATGGTCAGTTCACTCTTCAACGCTCTGACAGGGACCAGGAGGTGTGTTACCTTCTGGTATTATTTGGCAGGGGTTGATGCTGGCGCCCTCACCGTTGCGCAAGAGAGAAGTGGGTTTCCCGATGACGTCACTGCATGGAGGCTGGACTCGACACAGGGTGCTTTATGGAATTACGGACAAGTGCCTGTAGCACAAGACTACGATTACAGGGTATTCCATGGTTTAATTTCCAATTAAGCAGTGACCAATAAGGATTTTTCGTACCCATAGTTAACAGTGTCCTTACCAAAATATCAGTTGATGTAGAGTTAGGAGGAAAGAGTTGTTTCAGAGATGGGACTTGCAAAGCGTCTTCTTTCCCCTTAAGTGTATTTTTCCCCTGATTTTTTTCGGTATACCATCCATGATTCAATAACGAAATTTCGATAGGAAATCCAAAAAAGACCCCACCCTTTCTCCCAACATTTTACAGTTAACAACCAACATCAAACAGTAGACTTTTCGAACCTGAAACCCTTTGTAATCGAAAAGTATGCGCATGCACTGATATATAGAATATTTATAGCATTGGTTAGAGCATACCAATCTCCTGTGCCGGTACAATTCATGCTATGTTTTATGATTTATATATCTTTTTTTGAAGATTGTCTTTATAGGCGAAGTTGGTGCTTCTACACAAGGGATTATTGCAGTTGATGACATCTTTGTAACAGACAATAATTGTCCAGGTATTTGTTTCTCTCATTTTCAGACACAAATACAACGGTTGATGTTACAATTTATTCACATTATTCACTACATAAAGTAAACATATGAATATTACAAAACGTATAATTTACCTGAAATTAAGAGATTGTAAGCATAACTCTAATTCTCTATCACCAATTTTTTTTTTATTTTTTATGCAATTTCAATGCAATTTTAGAATTATACATCGATATGTAAAACATGTATTTTAACTTTGTATCATCTCTGTTTATGTAAGGTTTTACTGAGAGTATAAACAATTTGAATTCAAATTTCAATTTATTCTTATTGTACGTATGCCTTTGATTTTATTTCTTGGATTATTTGTTTTCAGCTATACCAAACAGTGCTATCGCCGGACCAACATTCCCACCTTCTAGCCCATTGCCAACTACAGCCCCACACATAGTTATTCCTGTTGGCCCAGCTAACTGCGATTTCGAAGGGGGTCTATGTAGCTTCACGCAGGATTCGACTGATGATTTCGATTGGACCAGGAACTCGGGACCTACTAATACGGCTAATACGGGACCAGATGATGACCACACGCACGCAGGAAGTTCCAGTAAGGGTCATCCACTTCGCCACTTCCATTGATTAGTTTGTAAAACTGAGCCCCGTCCTACAAAAAGTTGCGTTTTGATCCAATCAACCACAATTATGGAAAACCTGCTATATCAACATCTGTTATGCATGATTGATGAAAATATTTAATAACTATGATTTATATTCATACATTCATTGTTTTCTTGAAAATTCAGTGTATGTGTTTTTGCTTATAAGGAACATTGTTAAAGTATATTCTAGAAAATATCATGACATTGAGATATTTCCATAGAATTGAGGTTGATCTGATCAATCGTAACCCTTTATAAGACGGGACCCAGTAAAGAATGTAATTGAATTATTGATACACGAATGTCATGGAATGTCATGGAACCTTTTCACGGATATTACAAAAAAGTACTGAAAATAATTATTCCATTCGTCTCCCATAGCTCAAATTGAAATAAAGAGTAGGTCAGCTATGTGTATTTTTTTATAAATGCTGTTGACAAGCGTGTCATTTTCCTAAAATTTACTATATACATCTGAATTTTTGTTTTGTCCGCTTCTGCTCTTCATATCTTGTAATGAATTTGCTTATATCTATTTTTTTCAATTGAAACGTAAAACTTTATTTACCACAATCTTCATTAAAAACATACAAATCAAGAAATATGAACATTTTAAATAAAATGCATTAGAACATATGTGAGAATATCCAAGAATAGTAAAAGGACTGCTGGAGGGAATTCACATTTCTTTCCTACCGGTTATGTCTGGGTTTTTTTTTTTCTTTTAATTTATATTTTAGCTTTAAAATGGCAAGTTGTCTACATTGTTTAGAAAAGGAAGATTTTTTTTTAATTTGATTATTATTATACGCTCCTTAGCATGGCAATTACTGAGATCTCTGTATTAGATGGATTGCATTACATGCCTCCATTCCGAAATGTGGTCCTCTCCCCCCCCCCCCCCAAATCTCTTAAAAAATTACAGAAGAACATTGGCCAGCTCACTAGACTTGGTTTATTACTACCTGGTGTAGTGCAACACTCTCCACGTACCACCTTCCCCTGACAAAGTTTGTGAGGACTATTACGCCACTGACTGTTTAATTTATCTTCCCAAACAGCCATTGCAGGGTCGTATATGTACACCGAGGCCGATTCGACCAGCATTGGACAGTCAGCACGCCTGAACAGCGCCCTCTTCACACCCATCACATCGGACTCCTGCCTGACCTTCTGGTATCATATGCATGGCGAGCAAGTCGGTATCTTCAATGTCCTGCTTGCCTCAGGGTCGGCGGAAACAATGATCTGGACAAGGTCTGGGACACAGGGAGACCAGTGGTTGGTTGCTAGGGTGCCAGTCAGCGGAACTGCACCTGTCAGTGTAAGTATCTTCTTTGAACCCGTTTCTTACTGACAGCAGCTATTCCATGCACTAAGTCTACCATAGTTCGTTTGGCAGTAACTGGCATCTATACATGTATATATATGATGGATGACATCACAGGCCTCCATTCCGGCAGGTGGTCCTCAGAGTTAAATTGTCAACGGATTAATCACCTTTTTGCAGGACCAACGGAAACTGTATTAATCTTCTTGAGGATGTGATCGGGGACCAGATTGTAGGATTATTTTTTTAAGCACACTTATTCTTGAATACGTAAACACGTGATAAAATAATTTGTATACTCTACTTTCTTAAGAAAGATTAATGTATATTATATGCCTAACTGTTTGTATATAATTTATGAATATCTTATGACTTTGTGTGTTTTACGTTGGTTGGAATCGGAAGAAAACCTATTTGATTCGAATATGTAAGCGTACTTTGATATGGATAACCAAAGTTTGACGAAATATGATTTCAATTTGTGTTTCCGCCATTCAGGTTATCTTTGAAGGAATTATGACCGGTGACCCTCGAAGCGACTTTGCTCTTGATGACATTCTTCTAGAAAATGATGATTGCTTGGCCGGTAAGATAAAATGAAGATGCTTACGTTAAAACACTTGACTGTACTTTTGATTGGAGAAAAGAGTAAAAAATATTAATGAAATAGTATTCCGCTTGTATTAAACAAGACAACATTATCTCGATTGCTGTTAAAACTTCTTTCAATGATCAGTTTGCCAAAACCATTTATCATTTCGAATCTTGTAACATATGCAGTTACTCCCAGCCCTGGAGCTTTTAGTCCATTCTGCGATTTCGAGTACGGATTTGCAGTGTGTGGGTACAGCCAGGAAAGCTTAGTCGATGACTTTGACTGGAGTCTCGGATCAGGACCAACTGACACTGCCCTTACAGGCCCTCCTTCTGACCACACGACACGTGCGGCTAACGGTTAGTTGGAACACCGCGGGGGGGGGTTCAATTCTGTGTTGGTGTCGGTATATGGTTGCATGTAAACAATAATGCGATGGAAAACCGTGCAACACGTTGCCAGAAACTTATCGTATCCTTTATTTATCATGTTGAAGGTGAATTCCTGGCAATTTCCTGACAGGAATTGTAAGACTTTGTCCGCAACATTACGGTATAGCCTTATTGTATTGCGCAATGTCCATTCCCAAAACTTTTGTTAACCGCTGAGAAATCTTAATAAAGTGAACCATCGATCATTTTCCACCGGGAGGTTTAAGACGGGAAAGTCGTAGTCAACGAAACATTCAAGTTATGTATGGAAAATTAAGGAGGGGGGTCTTCTTAAGGGAGAGTTTGCCTGAGAGGCAAAGGTAACCAGGATATGGCATGACTACATGAAGAGCGGGCTCATAGCAACAACAAAAGTAAATTAAAATCTTCATCCAAAAACTCAACAATTTATTCAAAACTTCCAAACCTCTTATTTGAACAATGACGTGTATTTGAATAAGAATTTATTTTTGTTTGGTTGCCCTGACGCTCAATACTCTACTGTAAACCGTTATATTCTTTACGCTAAATATTTTATTTTTTGACACGTTGTAAGGGAGATCGGTTGTGTTTTAGTTCTTTTAAGAACGTATTGAAACGCTATTGTGAAATTGAAAGGGTTCTCAGTCAAAGACATCATAATTTTGTTTTATCAATAGATAATAGTACGCATGTAAATTTCTGTAAATTGAATTGCTTTCGTGTGTGATTTTGAATAAAATCTTTCTATGAAAGAAAAAAAAAAGGCGAATCTACCATATCATTGAAATGTTCGCCTGTTGTGATTCGGTGCGGTAATTCAAAAGCACAAGTGACTATAGTAGGTATCTGCCCATTTGTTCGTCTTTACAATGTTGTCAGTGTGTGAACCTTGAAAACGAAACAATATAATGCCATCAACCAATAATTTTTTGTCATAATAGTCACTATCAACGAACGTAGAGGGCGTCAACACCTTGCATTGTCGCTGCGCCCTCTATGATCGTTGGTCATGATCTAAAGCTGATGTGAACTCATTATTTTTCTTCTTCTTAAGGTAAATACATGTTCATCGAGACGGACCCTCCCAGAGTTCAGGGCGACAAGGCTTGGTTGTACTCCCATACCTTCCCCGCAGCAGGAAGCCACTGTTTTGAGTTCTACTACCATATGTATGGCGACAACATCGGTTCGCTAAATGTTCTCATCGAGGTATAATAAAAGTGTATTCTACTCGGTTGAAGCATAAGTTATTCAGCTACTTATAAGTGGCAATATGGTGTAAACGTGGCTATCTAGTTTAGTAAGAGCTACTAAATGCGAAATTTAAAGGATTATTTTAAAAAAATATAGTTTCAAAATTATCTTCGTTTTTTTAGTTGATTTTACTTTACACTTCTTTATACAGGTAATAATCATACTGTTACTCACATGTTTGTCCCTTTTAAATTCGCTTCATAGTAACACACCCGTGTAATAATACTTCACTGCTAAAGATAGCGACCCATATTCTAAATCATGGTTTAACTTTAGCCATGAATCATGACCTAAGTCTTTGACCTTACTACTGGAAGCCGAAAACGTTAAATCTATAGCTTTACATTGAATTATTTCATTTGGCACGATTGTTTTGAGTGATATATTGAATTTCTATGGATGAAGATTTTGCGACACTAATGATTATACCAGAGTTTATATTAAACAAAAGTTCAGAAAAAAAGCGCTATATTTAAAAAAAAAAGGTAATCGACCTTAATTGCATTTAGATAAATAATGTACTCAAATGTCATGTCTTTATCTAGAGATGTCCAATTTAAGGATTTTTCTTGCCTTTCTTTGTTTGTTTTTAATCGTACCACGTATAGACTGGAGGCCTATTCTCCCAGCCATACTTCACACTGTCAGGAAACCTCGGCAACCAGTGGAACGTTGCTCGCATCCCATTAAATACAAACGACGATTTCCAGGTGTACTTTGAGGCCACCGTAGGGGATGGAATTCTGGGAAATATTGCGATAGATGACGTGGACATGTACGCTGGGTCATGCTTGCCACCAGGTAAAATGAAAAAAAGAGCTAATCTATTGCCTAATCACACTCTTCTTGGAGTGACACAAGAGACCAATCCCTTTAGAGTGAACTGTAAATCCTTTTAGAGTGCATTACGACTCCTTTTGGAGTAAACTGCATGTACATCTTCTTGATTAGGGACTAGATTAGCTCTTTTGGATTTAGAGAGTACAACGTGAATATTTACCACTCTTTAGGCCGTTTATAAAGCTGTCAGTAAGACACGATTCGGAATGGCCCAACGCACGACTGGTGATTCCTTCTTGTGCTAAATGTTGTATCTCTGTGAACGTGATTTAGCAGTAAAGAACATGTTCATATTATGTTTAACTTTATGAACATCTTATAAGAAAATCCTTCTTTGGTAATGCTAGTTTATAGGGTTCATGATGATTCAATATTCATCTTTTTCGTAAATAAAACGGTGTGCATGAATATCATTGAAGATGCAAAAAACTTATAATTTCTAGTCTGAAAATTTATTTCTCAGGGCCAAATGCGGATTCGTAATTCAAGGGCGCAATGACTCAGATGATCTTGAGCTTGTGTTCTTGTTCAAACTGCATCATTCATTATAATCAATCAAGATCTAAAAGGTCATTAACACTCCCAAATACACGTACACGTGAATAAAATTATAGAGAAATGAAATTGAACGAACATAATGCAAATATTCTGGTTTCTTTCTGTCTTTAATAGGTGATTGTGATTATCTTCATTTTTATATTCAAAGAACATGAATCTTTGTTATTGCAATACATAGTCATAAGTTGGGATACCGACCTAAACATCCATGCGAGACAGCCAAAAGCGTGCAACTTTACAAACACTCTCGTTTCCCTATGTCTTTCAGGTGATTGTGATTTTGAGAATGGATTCTGTACATGGACCAATGATCCTACAACTGATGTCTTTGATTGGTTCAGCGGACAGGGTGGAACGCCCAGTGCCAATACGGGACCAGCTGTAGATCACACCCTTGGAACCGGCCTAGGTAAGTCCAGGGGACCGTAATACAAATCTTAGCAATGATCGTAGATCATTTTTTCTACGATTGATTGCATTGACTGTAATCCCACAATCAGTCGTGAAAATCAAGACTACGAGTATTCGCTATAAACCCTATGTGTCAGGGTCAGGGGCCAGCCTAAGACCGGGAATAAGTCGCCAAGGAAGGTTCTTTGTTAATAGCCAAAATAGTAATCTGGTCTTCAAAAAACAAAAATTAGAAAATTAGCTTCTGAAATAGTAATTCTTCATCATACTGTCAAAATCAGAAATTATAATGTTGAATAAAGGCAAGATACTTAATTTTATTTAACACTGTTTTTCGGACTGCGTGAAGGTTTCATTGCAATTGCACTGTGTGCACATCTCATGCTCAATAGAACCCCAAACTCCAGTGTTTTCTTATTTTCGAAGCTGTCACTAACTTTCTTCTGCATTCAAGCAAAGTCTGCTTGTGAGGGTTATGTTGTATCAATTCTGACAAATTATTTTAAAACTTAGAATCGGCAAATAGATGAATATAGTTTCAAGCCACTAGGACAAGATCAAAGGTCACGGGGGGTACATAAACTGGTATCAACGAATAGTTTTTTGTTTTTTTTTCTTTCATAGAAAGATTTTATTCAAAGTCAAACACGAAATGAATTCAATTTACAGAAAAATCATGAAGCGAACATGTTTACTAACAACTGTACATGCGTACTATTATCTATTGATAAAACAAAATTATGATGTTTTTGACTAAGAACCCTTTCAATTTCACAATAGCGTTTCAATACGTTCTTAAAAGAACTAAAACACAACCGATCTCCCTTACAACGTGTCGAAAAAATAAAATATTTAGCGTAAAGAATATAACGGTTTACAGTAGAGTATTGAGCGTCAGGGCAACCAAACAAAAATAAATTCTTATTCAAATACACGTCATTGTTAAAAAAAGAGGTTTGGAAGTTTTGAATGAATTGTTGAGTTACAGGGCAGTCCCAAAACAGATGTGAAATGCTTTCAACAGAGGAAGAACAAAATGTACATAAATTAGATTCAGACAAGCCAATATCGTAAAAATATTTGTTCACCCCCATTATCCGATTGAAAAGTTTATATTGAAAGTAGCGGAGTTTTGTTGAAAGACAGCATTTAAAGGGAATCATATACAATCTATTCCAATTATTAACCGGTTCATTTAAAATGGATGCCCATTTTGTTTGCGAAGTAGGGGACTTTAAGATTTTATCAACAGAAATTCTATGGATAAACTTGCATACCTTAAAAACATTATTTAAATTATACAACAAATCTTCTTGAGTTGTTCTACTCTCAACAAGATGTTGACGAAAATGTTTCCATTCATTGGGTATTGCAGAAATCAATGAATAATATTCAATTCAATTCAATTAATTTTGTATTTTTGTAAAAAAGTTGTATGTGAGAGAAAATTGTTTTGTTCATCCATTAAATGTTTAATACTGATGATCCCATTTTTAAGCCAAAGTTGTTTATATATAACTTTCCCATCTACTTTGATCAATGAGTTATTCCATAACACTTGATTCTTTATATTCAATTCAGATTAGGAGGGAAAGTTAAATAACTCCAAGCAATTAAGATTTCTCGAATGAATTAATTTTTTATTTGTAATATTTTGGGATCATCGTATTTTAAATTACATGTCCAAAACAATTCTCCTCCAAAGGTGACCAAGTTGTGTTTGAAAAAACATTTCCATTTTCCTTTATTTTCTGTGCTCATATAACGTTTAACCCACGCAATTTTCAAGCCAGAAATTACGGAAGGTAAATGTAACATTTTCAATCCACCTTGACTATAGTCTCCAATAATTGTAAGACGACTGATTTTATCCGGTTTTTCATTCCAAATAAAAGAGTAAATTAAATGTTCTAATTCTTTCAAAAAAATTTCTGGAGGTTTTGGTAATACAGACAATAGAAATATAATTTGTGAAAGGCCGAGTGACTTCAAAATAGTTATTTTCCCTATTGGAGTTAAATTTCTCATTTTCCATACTCTTAAAACATTTTTTATTTTCTTAAGCTTTGGAACGAAATTCAATTCAAATATGTCTTTTAAGTCAGGTGAAAAATATACTCCCAATAATCTAAATGGGCCATTAGAAAATCTTAATCAGGAAAAGGATATGTCTGGAGGATGTGCTTTATAATAACCTAGTGCCACAATTTCATATTTATTTCGATTAATGCAAAGCCCTGAAAAACCTTAAATTCGTCCAAAATATACATGATGATTTTTTGAGACTTGACGTCATTTATATAAAATGTTGTGTCATCTGCATAAGAGTTAAGCTTAATTTCTATTCCATTCACTGTTATACCTTTAATATCACTGTTTCCCCTTATCCATAAACACATAATTTCATTACAAATGATATAAAGAAGATGACTTAAAGGGCAGCCCTGCCTTACTCCACATGAAATTTGAAAAAAAATCTGAAGCATGTCCATTATTCAAAATACAAGAATATATATCATTGTACATAACTCTAATCCATACTATCAAATCTTCACCAAAATTGAAATATTTCAAAGCTTGAAGTAAAAAGGACCATTCTAATTTATCAAATGCCTTTTCTATGTCGGCCATTAACATAAAACCTGGAATATCATGTTCATTTGTAAATTCAATCATATCTAAGGCTAAGCGAATATTTTCACCAATATACCGACCATGTAAAAATCATGTCTGGTCATTATTAATAATACTTCCTAACACCTTTCGCAATCTCAAAGCTAAACATTTTGCAAGAAGCTTATAATCGGTGTTTAAAATAGAGATGGGCCTCCAACTTTTTAAAAGCAAAGGATTTTGGTCCTTTTTAGGAATGAGGTGAATAATTCCTCTCCTCTGATCCAATGACAATTTACCTTTAAATTTACCTCTAAAAAAAAAAAAATTGTAGAAAGGAATAATTAAAACTATTGATTAAAACATCTCATAATTCTTTAAAGAAAAATTTATAGAATTCACACGGGAACCCATCCGTTCCCGGAGTTTTGTTGTTATTCATTGATTTCAGAGCATTAACACATTCTTGCATTGTTATAACACCTTCACATTTCTTCTGTAACTCTGGTGATAAAATATTGCATTGATCACCATGAGGTAAAATATCGTAAAGATCATTTTGATATGGGTGAGATGATGTGAATATAGATTGATAATAGTCTCTAAGAGCAATTAATATAAGAAAAAGTCTAAGCGACAGAATACATTTCTTGAATGCCAAGTAAACTGCTGGACATCAGCATTATGAAAGCGCCAAATATCTACTAAATTATATTCATCCATTATTATATCAATTGAATTCAACGAGTGCAAATGTGTGGTTTGGCGGCCACCTTTTTTATCTTTATTTACATCCAAAACCAGATTAAAATCCCCACCCCAAAGAATCGATTCGCAATCAAATTCATGTAACTTATGAAGTATTTCATCAAAAAATGTATAATTATCATCGTTAGGACCATACACATTTATCAGTGTGATTTTTTGTTGATTTAAAATGGTATCTAATATTACAAAACGACCAAACTCATCATGATATTCTTTTTTAACAGTAATATCTAAAACGTTTTTTCAAAAGAATACATACTAGTCGACTATTGGAGGTTCCATGCGAAAAGATAACTGAACCCACTCCCCAATCCTCTACCCAACTTTTCTCATTAGCAATGGTAGAGTGGGTTTCTTGTAAAAAGAAAATACTAGCATTTTTACTGCGTAGCCAAGATAACACCTGTATCCGTTTAAATCGGTCACCTAGACCACGGGCATTCATAGAATAAATTCCTGTCTCAGTCATAGTATTCATTAATAGTACCTAAAAGTGAACCTACAGCGTGTTTACATGAAATTACAAATGGGTTTGTTACAATCGTACTATTAATAGCTTGAATTTGAACGTTTTGTCCATCATAACATGAAAATGAATTAAAGTGTCTATGTACACAAAAGTTCGAAAGATAAACTTCTAACGTTGCTTCAATATCGGTTCTTTTTCCGTGAATGAGTAAAGGTAACTTCTGTAACATTCCACCGAAAGACTTAGTATCGCGAACAAGAACTCTGTGGCAGTAGAACTGTGTTTTCGCTAAACATAAGTAGAATAAATAACGTTTTTCATACCTTTCGCAATTCGTTATTCAAAATAGTTCCATGCCAATCAGATCAAGGAATAACCAAATCATCGTCGTCGGGATCATGATGCACTTGCGCTGTGACAATGCGATCAATGTGAGGTGGTCCTTCTGCGTCATACTGAACACCGGTAGAAGGCGTGGAAGAGGGTGTGGCAGGGGGTGTGGCGCGGGTGTGCCCAATAGTAGGAGAATCAATGAGCGCTGGTTCCTTCCCGGAAGTATCGTGCCTTGCCTGGGTTCCCCGCGAGACGTTCTGTGTAGGCGAGTCAGCTGCGGCGCTGGTCTTGGCTGCGTAGAATGGTGCTAAGTTGCCACGCCCTTGCCGCCATTTTCCGGCAGAGAAATGAAAACGTGTTCCCGAACGGAACGCCGCGTTTACTTCCTTTATCCATTTCTTCTTCTCTTCTCTATCTCTTTTCGTTAGATCATCTATGATATACATTCTTTCCCTTTCTAGCTTTTTTCTCTGCTGCGAAACAATGTACCTCTTGTCCTGATACGACAACATTTTTACCAGTAGATGACGTGGCAGGTTCTTCACTTGAGGGCCGTCCCGATGGGCTCATTCTACCTGTGGGTGTTCCATATCAAAATACTCAGTAAGAAAATGACTTACAACTTCCATGGGGTTCTCATTGGGATGAAATGGTACTCCAACGATTCTAAAGTTATTTCTCCTTGAGAAACGCTCCAACTTGTTTTCGGCTAGCTCTGACATTTCAAGACGGGATTCATGGGTCGAAATGCGTGATTCTAATTCCTTCACTTTTTTCTCGAGAGGAGTAACCTTCTTTTCCAATTCAGTTGTGCGAGCATCCTGAAAAGCTAGAGACTCCTCAAAACTAGAAAGCATTGACCGAATGTCAGATATTCCTTTTCTAACAAAGTCAAAGTCGGAAGGTGGGGGATTTGGTTGTATCTCGGAAGCTGAATGTTGACGGGGCGCCGCCCCGGAGGCCGCAGTGGACGTTCCGCTACGAAGATTGATAGGCATGGTTAGATTTCTATTACGTACTTAGCATACGAAAACGAGAGCTCTCGAAAACACGTCACTCCTCGGCAGTGGCGTACCTAGGATTTTCCACAGGGGGGGCAAAACCGTCCGCCAAAAAATTTGACAAGCAAAAAAAAAAAAAAAAAAAAAAAATAAGGTCTTCGAACACAAATTAAGGATTTCGTACCAGAAAAAAATTGACAAGCAAAAAAAAAAAAAAAAAAAAAAAAGGTCTTCGAACACAAATAAAGGATTTCGTACCAGAAAAAAATTGACAAGCAAAAAAAAAAAAAAAAAAAAAGGTCTTCAAGCTCGTCAGGGGGGCATTGAAGGTCTTAAAGCTCGTCAGGGGGGGCAAAAAAGGTTTTTCAAGCCCGTCAGGGGGGCAAGGATACGTTTTTGCATGGGTTGTGACTCGTCAGGGGGGGCAGAGTGCCCCCCCCCCGTAGGTACGCTAGTGCTCCTCGGCGAACATTACGAACCTCACCTCAACGAATAGTTATTGGTTACCAAAGGGTTTCACTAATCCTAACATATTATATACAGTGCGTCCCACAAAAAACGAAACCGAGATTTATCGATGATTTATCATAACTTAATTACAAATACAATAGACAAATGACCTACCATTGTAAAGCTTAGAATCTCCTCTTTCATCTGAAAATACTTAGATTATTTCTCATTTACGCATGAGTGAGCAAAAACAATTTGAAGAGGGGATACCAAAAATTAATTTGGCGGGCTGTATCTGGGTTTCAAAAAGAAAAGCACATTTTTAAAAAGTTCAATATCTGCTCTTTAATTTGATACCTCAATTACAGAAAATGGTCAAGAAATAACAGAGTTCTGGTTATTTGAAATAAGGCTTGAATTTCAATAATTTCATAAAATGAAGAGGTTTTACAGGCTAACGTTCAAACTCACTTGACACTCCGTTTTGTTGACGATCAGCCATGCATTAAGTCTTTTGTTAACCATGCGATAGCTTCTGTGGGAAATCGGTGAAAACACGTTTATTTAATGAAATTATGGAAATACAAGCATTGTTTCGAGGGAACATAACTTTTTTACTTTTTGACCATTTTTTGTGATTAAGGTATCAAATAAAAGAGCAGATATTGAACTTTTTAGGCATGTGATTTTCTTTCTGAAATTCAGATACCCCCCGCCAAATGAGTTTTTGGTATCCTTTCTTCAAATTGTTTTTGCTCACTCATGCCTGAATGAGGAATAATTTAATTAATATCAGATGAAAGAGGAGATTCTAAGCTTTACATTGGTAGGTCATTTGTCTATTGTATTTGTGATTAAGTTATGATAAATCATCGCTTAATCTCGGTTTCGTTTTTTCTGGGACGCACTGTACTGTGTTACTATTTGTATTATTATTTGCAGGGACGTTTATATTTATAGAAACGTCTTCTCCACGTGTTTCCGGAGAGACAGCCCGTTTACGGAGCCAGGCATTCAGCGCTACTCCTTCGGGCGGTCGCTGCCTACGATTTTGGTTCCACATGTTTGGAACTCAAATCGGAGCACTCAGTGTATATGTGGAAACTATAGAGGGCGCTGTAAGGCAAGACGTGTGGTCTTATGGAGGAAACCAAGGGAATAGATGGAATAGCGGGCAGTTACCTGTTATGTGCCAAGACAACTATGTGGTAAGGACTTTAATTCTGATCTTTGGACAAACCAAATGAACTTTTTCTTTCATGTGATGTATAATTCGATTTTGTAAAGTAACGACTACAATCGATTTATCCAGATGGCTGTCACTGTTTCAACTCATTTTTGTGGCATGCAGGTTGTCTTTGAAGCGGTCGTTGGAGTGGGCTTTGAAGGTGACATTGCTTTGGACGACATCTCTTTCATTGATTCTGGATGCGGAGGTAATTCTCTCATATTAAAGACTTACAGTCAGTTCGATATAGTCATACAAACATGATGAAAGGATAGAGTGAGCTTGGGATTCATCAGTATAATATTCTCATGTTCACGCTCCGTAGAGAGATTAATAAGACTTAAAGAAAAGTAATTCCCTCCTTTCGAAAATATAATAATTTATACATTCTTTCAGCTTAATGGTTATGTATACCACAGTCACACCAACGAAACTGACTCCAGACCGACCAATGATATACCATTAGAAACATTTTAATAGATTTGTTCGGTCTGGAGTCAGTCCCTGGTGTGACTGTCTGCAGCAGTATAAGTTGAACGAGAAAAGGGTTTTAATCGATTCGCTAAGTTATGCACGAGTATGCACATATACTAAAGACAACAGCTACTTTTTCAAAGAAAGATTAATTGTAAGGGAATTGTGCTAGTAAAACGTACATTTGTTGAATAAAAATGGTCTCCACGTACAACAACAACAGTCTTACACCTCTCCTCAACTTTCCATTTATTTATTTGCGTTTTTCCACTTCAGAAAACGTTCATTTTAAAACTATTTCTTTTTTTCACGTTTCCAGAAATGATTTAAAAAACTTTTAATAATTTAACTTGTACTCTGCTGATTGTAATCAACCTGCTTTTTTTTATTCTTATAACAGTTCAACCACCAGCTGCCGATGTCCGTCCTACCACAACTCCACAACCATATACTGGAACAGGAACTCCACCAGCTCCACCATCAGTTGTCGTTCCCACAATTTCAAGTACGGTTTACTCGTTACGTATCTTGAAATTTCGACCATATCACAATTATTGTGATTATGCACGTTAAACACCCAACGAATGTATTGTAATATTTGTAATATCAAATCATTTTCTTAATGGGGTAATGATGTTTACCAGGTAGAGAATGAAATGATACATGTGCTTTTCATGTTTCTGTTTGTCTGGAGATTGCGATGTATCTGCTTTTTTATCATTTTCATGACAGCATAAATACAGAATGTAATCAGCATGTACCGAATAACCGGGAAAATGGCACTAGAATACAATTCACAGAATTAACACAACTGATGGAAAGAAAACGTTTCCACAAAGTGTGTTCACGATGTGTTCACATAGTAGACAATGTGAACATATGATGTATAGTATTAATATATTCTGCCCAAATCTAAGAGTTTCCGGGTTATTCCACATTATATTCCACACTGTGATCACCGATCCACATATAATAATAATGATAATAGCTGGATTTATAAAGCGCTTTTTGCCAGAAGATACAAAGCGCTGCTATTATTATCCCGGCTTTAGCTCGAGCTACCATCACCGGCGCTCTGTGCATGCAAGGAATTACTCCTGCCGGGTACCCATTCACCCCACCTGGGTCGAGTGCAGCACAGTGTGGATATATTTCTGAAGGAAAACACGCCATGGCTATGATTCGAACCCACGACCCTCTGTTTCAAAGGCGAGAGTCAGAACCACTAGACCACGACGCACCCACCCATATAGTGATTGCACTGAATTTATACTGTGAAATTGTGAACACACTGTTGGAACACACTGAGAATATAATGTGAACATGTTGTGAAACACACTGTGGGACACATTCTGAACACACCGTATACTGAGGGCAGACGGTGAACACACTGTGGATGACACTGTGAACACAGTTTGGACACACTGTGGCCACGTCGTGAAATATACCTTGAACACATTGTGAACAGACTATTGACTAATTATTGGGGCATACTGAGAACACACTGTGGAATACATTGTGAGCACGCAGTGGGATAGACTGTGAGCACATTGTGAACCGACTGTGGACTTACTTTTGTTACATACTTAGAACACACTATGGATACATTTTGTGACACACTGTAAACACAATTAAAATACACACTGATCACGCGATATACACACTGGGGCATACTGAACTATGCCATACCAAGGGGAAAATTTACCTGTAGATTCATTGTTGATTTACATTTTTCAATAATTTGAAATACACAGTTTTATCTCCAAGATTCTACATTCATAATTATACTTTGGTTTACTAGCTCCAATCTTCAGTTGTGACTTCGACTCGGATTTCTGTACATTCACCCAAGCTGTTGATGACGATATTGAATGGACAAGACTTGCTGGTAGCACGACCTCTACGTACACAGGTCCGGAGAATGACCACACCAAAGGCACAGGTACGAAGAACCCAGTTCGCACATTGATTCACCATGCATAGAATGAACAGGTTATATTGATATGAAGAGAGATAAGGGGGCAGCACTGGGTAAGGGAATTTAGGAGTCAGGTCCTCTACGTTAGCTTTGGGGAAATAATTTACCTAGGTTAATTACAGATAGGAAAAGGGTGGCAGGAAGTGAAATATTACGCCTCTTTGATCGAAGTGGAAATCTTTTTATTTAAAAAAAAAAGTGAATATGGCATACAAAAACACATTCCATGAATGTTTAAAAAACTAAAACAATTATTTTATTACTGACCCTTCTGTACAGCCTATGCTTGCTTCAATAGAAAGTATTCTTGGAAGTTTCTCAAAGTTTTCCAATCCTATTCTGGTCTAGAAGATTTACGGTAATACAGGGGTGTTGTTTTTCTGCTATTCATTATCATTCAGTGTCTTTAATGGAATGATTGGCGTCGAACTCCCCTGATAGAAGTTTCTGATTTGTTCTTAATCAAGTCGTTGCGTCTATTGAATAAACGCACTCAGCTAAGTCTGCCCCACCCGACTACAATAACCTTCTTTCTTCATTACTACCCCAGAGATAATCTCGCATTTTCTAACATAAACCAATTATTCTTTTTTTCAATCAGCGACAGGATACTACATCTATACCGAAGCCTCTGGCTTTTTCAATAACATAGCCAGACTCGAGTCTGAACTCATCCCCGCGACGTCCGGGCAGTTATGTCTTGACTTCTGGTACCATATGTGGGGACAAGACATGGGGACCCTCAATGTCTATTCCAAGGTTGGGACCACGCTGGGCCAGGTCTTGTGGACCCACAGTGGGGCCCTGGCGAGGCTCTGGTATCAGGCCCAGATCGAGATAATCCCTACTGCTGATTTCAAGGTAGATTTTGTTACCCGTTTGATTCAGAAAACCTCCATTCTTGAAAGAATACAGTGCCTCACGGTGTGTTCACATTGTGAAATTGTGATTTTCTTCCCACTGTCAGAACGTGCAGAAGTACTTTCACACATAGGGCACAGCGATCACAATGACTTCACACTGTGAAAATGTTATTCACACTGTTAAAATGCTAAAATTTAGGAGAGGATGTGATTTCACCTTTTGTTCCACACTGTGAAGATACTGTGAACACGGTGATGGACACTGTATTCATTTTATTTCCAGCAAACGAATCTACGAATTTCAATCAGCGTTAAACACTTTTGGAAGCGGCGCAATATATTCTTGCCCCTGTGGAGCAAAACGCTTATAGTAACACAACTTCACGCATATTTTTATATATATATATATATATATATATATACATATATACCCGGTTCGAAAAAAAAGCTATAAGAACAAATGTTTTGCCACCTTTCAAGCTAAACGAGAAAAATTTACTCAGCCTATATCATGAATTGTCAATATGGAGTGATTTTTTTTTCAACCATATACTGGCAAATTCACCTTGTCTATTGTGACAATTATGAAGTCTTTCCCTCATTGGTGGCAATAATGATACACGGAGATGAATGCCCATACCATACACTTGTAAATAAATCACCATTTAAATTACAGCTTTGCAGCTGAAAAATAACTTGAAACTAATTTTGATATTGTTTTATTTTTAGGTCGTATTTGAAGGTATCACTGGTCCAAATTTCGATAGTGATATTGCTCTTGATGACATCGATGTTTCAACAGGAAAATGCAAAGGTAATGACATATGAAATTGCCAGAAACTTATATTCAATTGCGAGTCAAGCGTAAATCCCAAAATCAAATGAAAGTCCCTTGGTTAAATGCGAATTCAGAGTTTATTTATTTATTTATTTCAATGTATTTAACCAGGGTAGCCCACTCAGCAATAAACTGGTCTCCCGTGGGGCCCTGGAATACATGATAAAAACAAGTATAAAAACATTTAAATACATATGAAATATACACAGAAATATTCTAAATAACTTAACTCATATCATAACAGAAAACAGAGTAGCAAGCATACGGCATCTTTAAAAACATGATACTAATTAACAAATTACATACAAAGCAATACATATAGATAAAATAAATTAGATAGACATAGAAAAGTTGATTTCAAATTAAAAGGCAATAATAAAATTTAAAATTTAAAAAGATGCACTTTCAGTTTCTGTTTAAAGATTGAAAGAGATTTTGACTGTTTCAAATTAAATGGCAAGTTGTTCCAAAGTAAAATCGCTGAGTAAGATAAAGAGTGTTTAAACATTTCGGTATGAGTTTTTGGGGTGATCAAATTATCTTTTGCTGCATATCTAGTGTTAAAACAATGAGAATCACTTGCAAAAGTAAACACATTACGATAGAATTCCGATGACAGACCATTGATACATCTATACATAAAAATACACTTGAAATAGGTAACGCGATCGTTGAAGGGGAGCCATTGGAGTTCACGAAACATTTCTTTTGAGGGGGTATAAAAATTACATTTTAGGATTAATCTAGCCGCTCTTTTTTAAGTTTGATTATACGATCTGTGTGCATATTGAAACGCAACCCACCAGATTTCACAGCAATAATCGAGGTGTGATTGGACTAAACATAGGTATAGAGTGTTGAGGGTATTTTGGTCAACATAAGGCCTAACCCTTCTTAGCATACTTAGGCTGGCATACACCTTTTTACATACATTGTTGATTTGCTTTCATCTGTAGCTCAGCAAGTCTCCAATTCCCTTGATTGAGGCACTAACTTGGTTTGCATTTGAACAAAAGTTTAAGAGTGCATCTCTTACGATTATGATAAACGTATATGACTAGTAAGCAAGTGGTGGTTGTGGTATTTCTGGTGGGAGGGGTGGCAGTAGAGAAGAATAGATAATAGTATAATAATATTTAGTATAAAGAGTAGTTCATGATCGGTCTACAGACCTCTACAAATACAGGTTAGTCTTTATTTCATGTATGATGTACTTCATATTTCTTTTTAAGAAATGAAATCCCTTCGATACTGGAACATTTTTTTAAACACTTTTTTCCGTCTGTTTCTCAGGATTCCTTAGCTGTTCATTCGAGGATGCTGCAATCTGTGGTTATTCCCAAGGCAATTCGGACGATTTTGATTGGTCATGGAATGCTGGCGCCACGCCTACTCTTTATACTGGTCCGTCGATAGATGCTTCCACCGGAACAGCTTCGGGTGAGCTCAACTATTTTCATGATAATACCAACGTAATGTCTGAATAGTATTCTGGCGTTTACTGATAATAAAGTGTCATATGATAATGACCATAATAAAGTCCTGTCTTACAAAGAGTTGTGACTGATCCGCTAGATGTCACTGTATGGAAATCCATCAATGTCATAATTTTCCATTAAAAAGGCGAGGCACACTAAATTGTGAAGACAGCAATGAATATTTGTCAAGATATACACTTCTGTTCATATTTTCTTGTACTTGTTCATAGTTACCTGACAAATAAAATCAATCAATCAATCAATCAATACAATTGAACAAACAAGAATTTTATATTTTTGCGTTGCTAGCTTTCCATAGATGTAATTGATTGGATCAATTGTAACTCCTCAAGGACAGGGCCCAGACCTCTTTATGACAATTTGACTAGACTTCCTTATGCTAATGGGTTTATATTCAGTTTGTCTGTATGTACATCAGTGGGTTTATTCTCAAAAAGTCTAGTATCAAATGGGTTAAATCCAATTGGATTTTAATCAAGATTTATCTTAGATATCTGTGTTACGGTCTCCCAGGTCATTACATGTACATCAATGCCGGAGCCAAGCAGCCGGGGGAGAAAGCAACCCTCTTGACACCGTACTTTGACCCGGCTGATGCCGGTGATGATGATATATGCTGGACCTTCTACTATCACATGTTCGGGGATCAGATGGGCGCCATCAACGTCATGGTAGGTCCAACCTTCAATTAACTGCTGAATTAAAATTAGACTTGCTTGTCTAGCGCTTAACCCTTACTTTATAAGAAGTCTCTATAAGCTCTCTATACAGTAATGGTGAAGTTAAAATCTTAAACATTAAGTGGTAATTTCAACTCTTTAAAAGTTCGTATGGTGACTGTACTTCGGGACGCTGATTTTTGTTTTAATACATGGGATGCTAACTAACATCAGCCCCTCGGTTTCTTATTATAGCACTCATCACCCTAATGTGCATAGTGGAAACTTTGATATGAGTATAATTGTTGTTTATGTTATAAAGTCATTTCACTGGAGAGTATTCAGTCATGGCACGTCAAACACCATGATACATAGAATTCTTTGATTGGTTACCTAATATCATCTTCCCGGGATTTATTTTCCGTGTTTAGTAAAAATGTATCATTATACCAGGATTGTTATATATGAAAACATGAAATAAAATGCATTGTCATCCACGAATGAAGAAATAAGAATCTATTGCTTACAAAGAGTAATTCGATTACGTATAAGATGGTTTACTTATGAAGAAGTTGATGATGAACGAAGGATAAAGAAATTTTAGAAATATTGAAAGATCAATTGATCAATGACAACGTTTCCTAAAACTTCAATAGCATGGAACACTAGACGTGCTAGAAATAATTTGATGATCAATTCAAATAAGTTATTCCTGACCTTTACTCCGAAGGGAGAGTGACAATAGAATGAAAATTTAGCTTTTGTGAAAATCTAAGTTACTTCTTCATTCAGAAAGTTAACCTAAGAAAATGGAGTAAAAAGTCACTCGTAAATATTTTTATTTATTCTCCGTTCTCTAGCTTGAAGGAGACATAACCCCACTCTGGAATCAATCAGGAACGGACCTCGGTGATACATGGTTCTTTGCCAGTGTCAATGTCTCAAGCTCGGCCGTCTATCGTTTGGTGTTCGAGGGCGTGGTCGGGTCTGGTCCACGGGGAGACTTGGCGATCGATGATGTCGATTATAAGCTCGGGCCATGTAGCGCTCTCGGTAAGATCAAACAAATCTGAAAAATCGATGATTTAACAGAAGAAATATCTCATGCTATAGTGACACAATGAAACGACCCCAAACCAACCGATGGTAATGTCATTTAAAAATAGCATATATATATATATATATATATATATATATATATATATATATATATATAGTTTGGTCGGCCTTGGGAGCGTCTCAACGTCATTTGTCTGACAAGTTGTCAGATCTGACAACTTTCATTGAATTTGATTGGCTGAGAAGCACTGTTACTATGTTAACTGTCGGAAGACATGTATGGTAAAAAGTCCGACAAGTCATTTCATGGAAAGCTCCCCTCGAGTCGCTTTGCATGGTGTGAATGTAACGCTACCAAACAACTTAGTGACCTAACTGTATTATACAAATTTTAAACACAAATGCATACAACTTAATGCCTGATTATTTCCCTGGAAAGGACAAAGTATCACAAGGTGTGTTCACAGTGTGTTCATGCTTAGGACCATGAGCAGATATATTTGGACAAATTCAACAATGTGAAGATATTTCAATACGGTGGACACTTCGAAAGTGTGAGTGGTCACAGTATGTTTCACAATGCGGACTACGTGAATATGTGATCCATGTAAATTCTATAAATACTCAAATGTAAGAGTATGAAGATGATTTCACATTGTGTTCCACACTGTGAACACACTGTGCGCCCGTATAATGTTTTCTGAAGTGCAGAAATTGAAATATTGTTATGAGAAGTTCCAAATTAAAGTGCAACATAATTGTTTGCATTCATTTCCACAAATCGTTTTGCAATTCATGATAAGCTAACATTGTAAAAAAAAACAATGATTCAGTTCGTGTAATACAATTTCAAACATGTCGTATTTATTGTGTTTATATTCTTGACATTGTTCACACAGGTTCCTGTGACTTTGAAAGTGGAATGTGTATGTGGCAAAACATTGATTCTGATAACTTTGACTGGCTACTCTATCAGAGCACTACCCCGAGCACTGGTACAGGACCGAATGTTGATCACACCCTGGGAACTTCATCAGGTAGGATTACAATTTATATATTTCACTATTGACTTTGTGAGAGGGATATATTTTTCTATATTGAATAATAGGGATTACAATAATGTGTCTTCCCGTTTAAGAAGAAGAGGTGCATGATTGAGGGATTGAGGCCAATTGTCAATTCATCAGAGGAGACATATTGCCTGAGTTTTCACGTAAATATACTGCTTTCAAATTGGGACCTAGCTGCACTTTGGGTATGGGATTCTCTTTTTTCGTCTCATCCCCCAGAATATGAGTATTACCCATACGGATTTGAATCGGAGCTGACTGCACTAAATAAAATGGAAATTTAACCCGGGAATGGTCACTGTCATTGAAGAGTGGACAGCATCCGCGAAAATTGTCCTGTTAAAGGAAGTACTCCCGATCCGTAAACGAGGATTAAAGGGCAGGCCGCGAGGACACTCCAAACGTTAATTTGATGCAGATTTCCCAGATAAGCCCGCTCTACAGATTAGATTAATGTTTGTGAAGGTTTTTTGTGTGTGTGTTTACACTCTATTCCCGTACTGGGCCTACCACAAAAAACAGCAATCAACATGTGATCAAGTGCTCAGCGAAGTCAACATTCTGCACGGGGGTCTCATTCTCATTGGCTTGACTTAGGGAGAGAGCTGCTGCAATCACCTGTGTTCTGATATTATCCTGTGTTTGGTACAGGCTGTCGCAGTCGGTGCAAATTACATACCCTATTCGCGTTATAGACCATCGTGATTTGGAATTCATCCTTTTGAGTGTTTTACTGTATATAGTAATCCGTAAGGATGTAAGCTTTTATATAATAGAGTATTTTTATAACATTGATTTATATTACCCTAGGACATTACATGTTTGTTGAAACTTCTTCGCCTCGTATCGCCGGAGAGCAAGCCTTACTCTTCCTTGGCACGCCGAGTCTCACCGGTCAGCGCTGCCTCGGATTCTGGTACCACATGTTCGGAGTGAACATCGGCGAGCTGGTGGTGTACTCGTCCACAGGGACAGGGAGCCTGATACGAGATGTTATGTGGTTACTCGCTGGGGAGCAGAACCCGGACCAGTTAACATGGCTTTATGGCCAGGTCACTGTGGATTTTGATGTTGTGAATGAGGTAGGTAGCAGAGTGTGATCATGACAGTGTGTTCACAATGATTACAATGAATTTATAGTGTCCTCACAGTGTATTTACAGTAAGTTCACAGTGCATTACAGTGTATTCATCCTCACAGTGTATTTTCAGTTTATTTACAGTGAGTTCACAGTGATTACAGTGTATTCATAGTGTCATCACAGTACATGTATTCACAGTGATTACAGTGTATTCATAGTGTCCTCACAGTAAATGTATTCACAGTTATTACAGTGTATCCATAGTCATCACAGTGTGTGCACAGTGTAGTCATAGTGACCCCAGAGTGTGTGTGTTCACAGTGTATTCTCAATGTGTACAGTGTGTGTCCACAGTGAATGCAGTGTGTTCACATTGTATTCATAGTTCTCTTACTGTGTGGTCACAGTGAGAGTGTTCGCATAGTGTATAATGTGATTCACACTGTTCAAATGCTGAGATTTAACAGTGTGAATATAATTCCAAACTGTGGACACCTCAACAGTGGCAGTGTTCACAGTGTGTTTTCATAATGGACTGTGTGATAATGTGATTCACACAAATAAAATGCTCAATTACACTGATGGAGATTTTACATTTGTCTTCCACAGTGTGAAGATATAGGCCCATATTCTGAACTTGGGTTTCAATTAAACTCTGGTTTAAAATTGTGGTTTAACTATGGAAAGCCAATTGGGGTACAAATCCCTTTTAGTTCACACCCAATTTATTAACTCATTTAACACTCAAATTGTCCATTATTGTCTTGGAATGATAACTGCAGTATTTTGATGTATTGTGCTTCATTATGAAAGCAAAAGGAAACAAAATAGTAAACAAAACAAATATACAATATAAACATAATTTTTGGCTCCCCACGATTTTAGCAAAGACTGTGGTCTAAGTTAAAGCTGACTTCAGAGTACGGGCCATACTTAACATGAAATTGGAAACCTTGTATAACACTATCTCGACTCTTTCTCTCTCCTCGCCACTAGTAAAGAGAAATTCGACCCAAAGTAGTAATTTGAATAAAAAAAAGCAAGAGAAGCAGAGGTGAACACTTCATCACAATCGGAGATTGGGGCTAATATCTTCATGACATATCTTTTCATTTTATGTTTCTACTTAGATTTACATTGCCGCCATTTTGACGTCGATACCATACGGTGACACCGCGATTGATGATATCGATATCACAGAGGGGGCGTGTGATAGTAAGTATCTTTGTTTTACTTTGATTTATTTATTGTATGCACACAAGGACCGTTGAGAAATGACAAAATAACGATATGTCGGTTCATGATAACGATATGTAAACAAATCTTACATGGTTAAATTTATGGAAGTTTTTAATTTATTTTAAAACCAAGGACATAACAATCAAATATAAGTGATTTAAATGATGATTCTCATTTTTCACCCCACGTTTCAGTCCTACCGACATACGCTGAGCCAAACACTATCACTGGTTCTGCCTCCTGTGATTTTGACAGCGACCTTTGTTCATATGACCAGGACATTGCAGATGATTTTGACTGGTTAAGGATACAGGGAGCTACCACGTCTACTAATACCGGTCCTACCAATGATCATACATCTGGCTCAGGTATGTTTCAGCTGTTCTAGCAAAGTCACGAACCGTGGTTGATATTGCATCTTACGCGATTTACAAAAACACTTATTGCCTGACACACACTGCGAATTCAACCAAACTCAGATCATCACTTAGGCCTGCCTACGTCAGGTTTTTAAGGTTTTCAATGAAGCAAACTGGAGTTTTACCAGGTTACATGATTCTTAACAGAACCCAACCTCTATTGAAGAAACTCAACCTTCTTCCGTTCATAAATACGTACTAGGCCCAATTCATACTACACCATCTACCAGATGGTAATTTTATGCTTTCTGCCACCTGTATTTAATGTACTTAATAAGAAAAAATACACAAACCAACTCGTTTTTAGCTCATCCGGCCCGAAGGGCCAGATGAGCTTATGCCGTGGCGTCTGTCGTCTGTTGTATGTCGTCCGTCCACAATTTCAAAATGCTTCTTCTTTGCCATTTCAAGTCCGATTTCAATTCTGTTTGCTTTATATGATAGCACTAGGCGGGGGATTCAAAACTTCCACACAGAATTTTGAAACTCATTAAATATGCTAATTTATGCATATTTTAAAAAATTCACATGAAATGCTTCTTCTTTATTTGTTGACCAATTTTGATTTTTTTGTTCCATCTGACATAGCTTCATAAGGTTCACCAAACTTCTACACAGAATTTTGAAATTTGGAGTAGAAAATTATTTATGCTAATTTATGCAAAATTCATAAATCACAGAAAATGCCTCTTTATTTGTTGACTGAATTTCAAAATGCTTCTTCATCATTTTAAGTCTGATTCTGTTTGCTTTAAAAGATAGCATTGGGTGGGGGATTCAAAACTGCTCCACAGAATTTTGAAACTCATTAAATATGCTAATTTATGTGTATTTTTAAAAATTCACATAAAATGCTTCTTCTTCTTTAATTGTTGACAGATTTTGATTTTTTTAATCCATCTGGTAGAACTTCATGAGGTTCACCAAACTTCTACACATAATTTTGAAATTTTCAATAATCTACCCCATACTTCTCTAATCACTGATTGGTCAAAACTGTTACAGTGTATATCCTGTCTATCATTGCTTCAGGGTTTTGATGTGATCTATGTTATGTTAGAACTGATTTTACAACTGATGACAGTCATAGTTTGGGGAATCTACTAAGTAAAAATATTTACCTCACCACATGGTTTGAGAAAGATCACTGGAAGGCACAAACGCTTGCCCTCTAACCTGTGTAAATAAATTTGCACATTTTCTGCAGTATGTACATTATATTTCAAACTACAAAGACAGTGCCTTATATTACCAAGAATCTTCTTCAATCTTTATGTAGGGTAACTTAAAAAGATCCTTCCTGGATATCTGCCACAAATAAAAATGGCATTGAACAGTTCAAGTTTATAAGAACCTACACAAGAATAATCATGTCATGTACCTCCATTTTACAGGGTTTTATGTCTACACCGAAAGCTCTAGCCCACGTCTACCGGGAGAAACTGCCAGATTGGTTTCCGCTCTTCAGAATGGAACCACTTCTGGAGGCGGTTGCCTGGAGTTCTACTACCACATGTACGGTGGTACCATTGGCACCCTCAACGTCAAAATCCTTGAGGAATCAGGTTCAGAAACCACGATCTTCACCAAGGGACAGAGGGATTATGGAAACACCTGGCACCTCTCTTCAACGAGTATTGACTCCAACGGAAACAACTTTAAGGTGAGTATAGAACTAACTGCAAAAGCTAGTTGGCAATATATTGTAATTTAAAAAACCAACATGTTTTCTCCAGAATGCCGATAGTGGTATACATGCTTGTTAAATTTTGAGTTGAACTTTATTATTGTACAAGATTGCTTTAGATGGTTTGATGACATTTGCTCTGGCGACAATTGCTCGGCTCTAAATTCCATACACTAATTGAATGACTAATTTCAACCCTGCGTTTAACACAATACCCTATCCTAAGCCGAACATAACACCCTATTGCACCCTAACCCTAACCCAACATCTTAGACGTAATTGAGCCCGGAACAATTGTCGGAGGAGCAAATGTTGTGTCACCACTTTGGACCAACACACTACCAATTAACATTATGTTAACTCATTGCAGATTGTCTTTGAAGGTATCATCGGATCATCTTTTGAGAGTGACATAGCCATTGATGACGTCACATACCATAACGGAGTATGTCCACCCTCGAGTAAGTCGTCTGTTCTGTTTCTACTTCACATTTACTTTATGTGGAAAATGTACGGTCTTTGAAAAAAAAACCTGCATATCACTTTAAATCAGTCTTCATATTATGGCAATACCAGTATGCACCTTCTAGTTATCTTTTTTTCCTAATTACTCTCCTTCATCCTCTTCTTCTTTGTCTTATTCTATTCTTCCTTTCTACTAAATCTAAAGCTGTAGTATTAATAATAATAGTAACAATCCGCCTCGGAAGAGATTATTTCTAGATAGATGGCGCAATCTAAATGCCTATTCATATTATTATTGTTATTTCTTTAATTTTCTCACATTGTATTTGTAGGAACTTGTGATTTAGAGGCTAGTGACTGTGGCTGGAGGCAGGAGACTGTTCTTGATGACTTTGACTGGGTTAGGGTACAAGCCTCTGAGGTCGCTTGTGATTCATTAAATAATGACCACACTACTGGCACTCCAACAGGTAAATAGCATTCTCAAATAATAATATGGTACGACTACTTCTAATAATATTAATAAAACAATATAACAATGATAGTAATGATAAAAATATCATTGATAATTAATAATATTAATTATAATAAAGAAAAGGTAAAATGAATTGTTGGAGTATCCTGTTTCACATTTCAATTTCGAACATGGATTTTTTTTTCAAGGTCATCTCCTTCTCACAAATGCAACGTCACAAAATTCTGTCGGCGATCAAGCCCTGCTTTACAGTCCATCTTATGATGCAACAGAAGAAGGCGATTGCATGACGTTCTGGTATCACTTACACAATGACCCGGATGCAGGTTTTCTAGCTGTATGGGAGTCTGTGAATGGCGCCCTCATCGGCCCCTATTGGCAGTCGACGGTTGGGGTGACCTCGGCTGTGTGGCAATTCGCGAGTGTGACTTTGAAATCAAATGCAACTTTTCAGGTGAGAGTAGTTTGGTCGACTTCATAACTATTTTGATTATAATCTTTAGTGTCTATACATGTGAAATGCCAGAAATTGCTGATAATTATGAGCCTTAAGGTCTAAACATTGTGCTAACAAAATCCCCTTTGCCAGTAATATAGTAAAAAAGTTTAAATTCTATAGGCCTTTATGATGATTCATTTAGCGTAGCAATGCCGGTACAAATAATTACTCTTCTTCTTCACCGAATAAATATATTCATGTCCCCACATATTTTGTGTAAGGATGGAATGATATTATAGAAAAGTAAAATGATGTCAAAAGAATAATTTTCGTTATTATCCCCCAGAATTAATTCAACATACAGTTATTTATGATTAGTTGGCAATGATCATGCTTTAAAGTAAGGCTATTTTTAAAATAGCCTAAAAATTGACATTTAAGCTTTTCTGCAGGCATTCACTTATTACAGTGAGGAAAGCTAGAAAGAAACCGTTCATTCATGCGATTTTACTCTCAAGAGTGCACATAGAAAAGCTTGGGTGTGTCCGTTTTCAAGGCTATTTTACGATTTTTGGGCATCAAACACTCATTGTTAATGATTATCTTCCACTATTTATTATCTGTAAAGGTTGTCCTCCAGGCTGTGCTAGGTGTAACAACATCTCATGATATCGCAGTTGATGACCTCACATTTGAATATGGAGCATGCGCACCAGCAGGTATGACTCTGACCTCACAATGATAGTAGCTCACCGTGCATACATAGGTCTCAAATTTGATACAAATAGGTTTCAATTGGTTCGCTTTGTATATAATAATCACATAAGCAATATCTTTGGGGGAATTTCCCTCATTATTCCAGAGATGATGAGTGTATTTATTCAATTAGTGCAAAATAATTACAGTGAGTATTATATTATACCAACACTGCCATGACTGTGGCAAATTGATCTCGGTCTTTAAAGCTATCCGTTATTGCATAACCCAGTATATACGAACGATGTCAAAAGGAATAAATCTAATACACACTATTTCACCTTGTTTCTCCTCTTTATCGCCTTGCCATTGACCAACTAAAACATAAAGCTGTAGGAAATCATGTTTAAATCATTTGAAATGTGGTATTCTTTATGGGGCTATTTTTGTAAATGAATGCGAGTACAGAAAAAGATAAAAATATGAGTATATTAATGGTGAAATTATTTCATTTATTATTGAAGGTATGTATGACACTTCTCATCAAACTGACCAAGTTATTTAATTACAATTATAGTTCATAAAATGGGATTCAATCCCGGAGGATGTGCCCCACCCCTGGATATTGCTGTACAGCAGCCCATGGGAGAAGAGCGTCGCGGTTCAAGAAATTGCAGTGTCTGACACTGCACATGAATCTAAGTTGAATTTGATTCTGTCCTATTCCTTTCCAGGTTTTTGTAACTTTGAAACCGACTACTGTTACTGGACCAACACACAAACGGGTGATAACTTTGACTGGACACTGAGCTCTGGAGCCACACCCAGCGTCACCACCGGTCCGAGCAAAGACCACACCCTTTCTTCACCAAATGGTAAAGATTCATGACCTTTTTTTCAACCCATTGACTACTAAATTCTATTATTCCAATATATTTCCACACCAGTCTCCAATATTTGTAAACCCAATTAAAGGCAGTATATATGTATATATATACATATATGTGATTTTTACCTCATTCTAGATTGATAACATGGCGGATCCCAGAACATATACTTGCGTCTCCATGGAATATATTTGTGCTGTCTATTTCGTTCAAAATATTTTCTTTGCCCATTAATTGAACCAACACAAGTTGAATTTCCCTTTTTAAACCAGTATTTTTTCATTAGACAGTCCAAATGATTGTTTTTCATTGAATATGTGCCCTCTTTCAATCAAATATGACTCCAAACCTTGGTGTCAGTACTGCAGAATTAATTTTGACGCCTATAATATAGCAATGTAATGCTTTATACCTCGCTGAAGAGCAAAGTTGTCGTGATGGGAATTAAACCGGTTTTATTTGACAGGTTCGACAAATCCAGTCAAAGAAAACTATTAGTGAGAAAAGAAACAAACATTAAAATGCCAGTAAAAGGGTTTAAAAAGATAAATTAACATTTATAATGGAACGATGAGCCCAAACTTTTGAGATATGACGTATGGGTCAATTTTTTAAGCCGCAAGCGAACGAATAATCCTTGACCATCTCAATACCAAAATCTGATTTGGAAGATGTTTTAGCATATTTTTCAGAGAATGATCTCATCTTTCACCTTTTTCAGTTTCCTTTTTGTTAATTTGTTCCCTTTTTTCAACCCCCCCCCCCTCCTGTATGCCAGTGAATTTATCTCCTGTATACAAATTATTGTACCATCTGTACTGTAGCATATGCCAGTGCATTGCCATGGAGCTAATAAAAGGAATAAAAAGTATCCTGTTTATCACGAAATAACACTTCTTCTTCTCCCCTTTTTCAGGCCACTACGTGTTCATTGAAACAAGCACGCTTGTGATAGGTGACAAGGCATGGCTGTTGAGTGAATATAGCCCGCCCTCTGATGGCTGTTTTACCTTTTGGTATCACATGTATGGGGCAGGTATGCACATATTCCTTAAAATCGAATTTGATTAGCTTTCATGTCATTTTCTAGTCACACTTTTTATGTTTGCGATAAGGATAAGTTAAGTTGTGATACCTAAACAATAATTTGCATGAAAATGAGAAGAAAAGTTTTATATAGTCCTATATGTCTAAACCCATGCGAGAGATTATAAAAAACTATTCAATTTGTTGCTTGTTCACAGGGCATTGCATGAGAGGAAATGTTTGTGTTTTACTAATTGAGCTTGGGGCGACTTCTTTTTGCAATCCATCATGGTTTTTTTTATACATTTGCCATTTCGATTTTAAAAAAAAATTCAAATACCAATCACAGTTTGTTTGAAATCTACAGTTGCGTAGCACTTTGTTTTGTCACTTATTTCAGCTGACAACAAAATTTAATCCCCCCACGTTCTTGTTCTCTCCCCATTGATGGATTAAATATATCTTTATAACAAATCACTGATGATATTTTTGTGTCCATCATTGTATTTTTCACCCACTGATAATCACCTTTATCATAGGTGTTGGCGACCTCAACGTTTACCTTATCGATGCGGTCAATGGAAACATGGCGCTCGTGTGGAGCCAAACTGGTAACCATGGAGACCGTTGGATCCAAGGTCAAGTGTCAACATCCAACTTTAATTCTTACCAGATCGCTATTGAGGCGACATACGGAGCCAACTACACAGGAGACATAGCAATCGATGATACGTTCATAAGCTTAGATGGACTCTGTAATGGTATAATCATTCTACAATCAATATTTTTATTCTTTTCCTTCATATTTTTTCTGCAAAAAGCTTGAGCATGAGCCCAATATTTTTAAGGGGGACAACATGCAGGACGTCAATTCATGTTTCAGATGGGGGAGGGGAAAGTTTTAGAAAATACAATTTTTTACAACAGATTTGAAAAAAAAAATCTATTGTACATGTTCAATAGTATGGTAATGCCAAGTTTAATGGTTTTATATGGCTTTTCAATGCTTTTTAAAATATATGTTTGCATGGCATATTATTGAGGATGTTTTTAAGTTGTCAAAATTGTTTGGGTGCAAATCGATATCTTTGGAGGCAGGGGGCGATCGCCCCTAATGAAAGTATTGGGGATGATCGCCCCTGCCTCTGTTTTATCAATAAACTGAACTATCCAATGATAAATAAGGACTTGAGCCTAGTGAGTCAGGATTTGAAATGAAGCTACAAATTAATAATATGCCCTAAATGCTAATAAAATATAGTTTTACGGGCTTTCTTTTTCATTATTATCACATACACAGAAACGTCTGAATGGGACTGTGATTTCGAGTCTGATTGGTGCGGCTATACGCAGGCGCAAGATGACACCTTTGATTGGACAAGACAAAGCGGAGCTACGACGTCACTTGATACAGGGCCGTCTATAGACCACACCACAGGAACTGGTATGACATGCCAATCACCTGAAAGAACATAATTTGGGTCTACAAAGTTAAGAAACAGAATTAGTATCAAGATGCCTTGCATTCCAGTGGTCGATTGCTGTAACTGGGGGTGTAACATTTATATTGTTCCTTATTGTAATATTGTAGTTGGAGAATATATTTGGATTTAATCTCAGACTATAGATTAATTTGTAAGATCCATTCCTAATACAGTATTTGCGTTTTCTAATATGAAAATTATATATCCATTGATTACTGATGAATCTTACCATTAAGATATAGAGTTGTAATAAACCCCATTTAGGAATCAATGTATTAGCATATTTTTGTCAATATCCATCCAATATCCCAATGCAACTCCATAAATAATTCTGTTTTCTATTTCATATGAAAGATTATGATCTCGAGCAATACCTTATTCAATGTAATTGTGCTTTTCTTTTTTCTTTATTTATCTCACTTCTTTGACAGCAACTGGATACTACGTCTTCATCGAGACATCCAGCCCCCGGATCCCCGGAGATGAGGCCCGGTTCATGAGCACCCTTATCCCCACCACCTCCCGACAGTGTCTAACGTTTTGGTACCACATGTTCGGGCCTACAATCGAAACTCTCAACATCTTCACGAGAAGGAACAACTCTGCTCCAGGGTATGTTGGTAGGTTGGTATGGAGCGATCAAGGGGAGAAAGGTGACTTATGGTACTCCGGATCCGTAGCCGTAGCTGAACCGGTTGCGTTCCAGGTAAGCTGTCCTATCCATGCTGGATAGAACACTGTGTCACACATTGCGTTCACAGTGCATGAGAGTTTATTCACCAGAGGTTCACAGTGCGTTCCGAGTGTGTTCGCAGTGTGTTCCGAGTGTATTCACAGTGTGCTCACAGTGTGTTTACCGAGTGTTTACAGTGTGGTCACAGTCTGTTCACTGTATTTTAACAGTGTGTTAACAATGTGTATATAGTGTATTCACAGTGTGCACACTGTATGTGAACACAAAGTGTTCACAGTGTATTCACATAGTGGACTATAAGAATTCCCACTTTAAAAATGCTGAACATTGTAACAGTGTAGAAGACATTTCAGACAAGTGTACTTTGTGAAGATTTTGTCCACACCACTACGGTGTTCAAATGTAAAATAGAAAGCTAATGTGGACACCTTGATATAACTAGTGTGAGTTTTTGCAATATTCTCACATAGTGTACTATGTGATGTGAAGATATGATTTACAGTGTAACAATGCTGAATTCTATGGCCCGTATTCTGTAGCCGGGCTTAGCTTAATTCAGGTTTAAAGTTGTGGTTTAAGTATGGATAGCCAATTGTTACATTAATCGTTAACAATATTACAGCTCATTTGGCTCTAAAATCATTCATAATTGTCTAGGAAGTATAAATAGATGATTGTCTTTACCATCAATGAATCAGGAAAGAGCACAGTAAACATAGGAAACATACAACTAAATACAAATTTTGACACTGTTGGCTTCCCATAATTTTAGCACAGAGTTAGATCATGGTCTAAGTTAAAACCTGACTTCAGAATACGGACATATCAGTGTAAAGATAATTTAACACTGTCAATGACTGGACCCCTCGTCGATGTGAGTGTTCACAGTGTGTTTACATCGGGTACTATAAGACAATATGATTCACACTGTTACAATGCTCAAACTTAACAGTGTAAAGATATTCTTACACTGTGGACGTCTCAACAGTGACTGTTCACAACATGTTCACTCGTCGATTGTGTGAATATGTGATTCACACTGTTGAAATGCTCAAACTTAACAGTGTGAAGGTTATTTCACAATATTATCCATAGTATGAACACATATTGTAAACGCAATGTGAACACACTGTGTTTCACACTATGTGACACAGTGTGACCACAACGTGGAACAGTGACAAACTGCCGACACAAAAGTAATATCATCATCAGGTGCCATCGTCCCAGTTTTATAAAATAGAATGCAATATCTGATGCACTGTGTGATCTAAACGTCATCATCGCACCCAATTATGCCGGCTGATCGTGTTTGGTACAGGGCAGTTCTATCAAGCATCTTAGATTGATCTTTTTTATTTTTTTATTTTTTTCAGATAATATTCCAAGCATACGTTGGAGCTTCATTCACGGGAGATATAGCCATTGATGATATCCATATTTATCCTGGAGACTGCGCTGGTGAGGAAACGAAAATGTTATGATTACTTGAAAAAACAATTATTATTTCAGAACCGTTAACTTCATATTCAATTTAATTTCTACAAAGATCAGTCAATATTTTTCACGAAGTAAGGTATTTGACTTTTGATTGTGAGCCTATCTGCCTATAGTTTGTTCATTATTTTCTGTCTGTAGATATTTAGGAAAAGTGATAACTGCAGAATTAAGAAGATGTTTAAAATTGATTGTCCAAATCTTTTATTTATTTTTGATTTGCCATGTACGTAGCCACACCAACTTGCAACTTTGAGAACTCTCTTATCTGCGGCTACCAGCAAGACGCGACCGACAATTTTGATTGGACCTATGGGTCAGGTGACACTTCCACGCCACTCACTGGACCATCTGCTGACGTCACGTACGGGACAGCCTTTGGTAAGAAGTGTGAAGGAGCACCACTAGAACAGTCACAAGCGAAACTGAGTCCAGACTATCCAAGTTATTTACAGGGATGCCACTTTTCTGTTTTTACACAGAATTCCGGGTCCCCCCCCCCCCCCGTCATCTATCTTATTTCTTTTTTTTTCCCACGTTTGCCGTTTTCTATGTATCAGAAAAAAGTCGGAATATTCCGCCTTTCTCCTCCCCTCTATTTCTCATTTTCATGTCCGATCACAGAGAGATACTGGTACACAGTTGTACATGTGTAGGTCACAGTTTTGGGCTCATTGCACTTGTTTGACCGAGGGAACCATCTTTAAAATAGCTATGACTGTAGCATAAAGGGAGACTCTCCAATGTGGTCAGTTGCTCAGGGAGTGTGCTCTCGGACCCCTGTGCTTTGAACAAGTGTTGATTTTTTTTTCTGTAAAAATTATTGAAGATGAATTGCCAAGTTTAGTTTAAATAGCTAGGGCCATTCAGTACCTATTGGCATCTATCTATGATTTGAATTTTATAAGAACTAAGTTTAAAATGTAAATACAATTTGTATTATGTCACAGGACAACATGATGAAAGTGTGTAATGGGGTCCTTTGAAATCAAACAAACAGTCATGCTTAACCAATCAAAACGGGTATTTCAGACTTTTTCAATTTCTTTGGGTTGGGTTTTAATTTGCAGCACTTTTATGTATTAGGGCCCCCAAAATGTTATGTTATTTGCACACTAAAGAAAGGGAAGTGTATTCCTTTAGGGCTTAAATCCAATAAGGAATTCACCCTTGAGTGACAAAGTTTTTTAGTCTTTGTTCTGCAATGTTTTATTTTTTTCTTGTTTCCTTGATTTTGTACTTTAATCGTGCAATACTTCTTGTAAATATTTTGATTTTCTTGATTTTTTTTAATAAAAACAGAATTATTTAAGAAAAAGTTGGCAGTGTGGGGCCAAAAATAAATTTCTTAACATACTGCAAAAGTGCAATTGTGATCACAATCACAAGGAATTGAATCGTATGCACCTTTTTCTTTCATTTTTCTTTTGTTCTTAAAGGCCACTATATGTACATCGAGGCATCTCAGCCGAACTCCCCTGGGGCTGTGGCTCGTCTGATTGGCCCACATATTTCGATGGAGAGTACCTCAGCAATCTGTTGGAGTCTGTCTTTCCATATGTATGGCCAAGACATTGGCAGTCTCAACATACTTGTAAGTCAGAACATAATAATCTATACTGAATAATGATTATGATAATAATAATGATATGAATATTAATAATGTAACACTTATGAGAAGCCAATTATCTATTTCTTAGACCTACTTCTTTCATGAGCCCCACCAGGGAAGTCTCACTGCGGCTGAAAAGTCCACAGTGCCACAGTGTGTTTAGAATGTCCACAGCAACACACAGTGTTTTGATTATATGTTCACAGTGTGTTTGCGGTGTTTTCACACTGTTCATATAGTGGACTAGATGAATATGTGATTACACTGTTAATTGCTTTAATTTAACACTATGGAGATAATTTCACACTGCATACTTCAACAATGCGAGTGTTTACAGTGTGTTCATACTGTGCGCTATGCTACTGTTAAAATGATCAAATTTAACAGTATTGCGAGAATTTCCCACAGTTGGCACACTGCAGTGCACACTGTGGTATACTGTGTTCTTTCCAGCCAATCCCAGCCCCCTCTCTGTCTCACACATACACACACACACCTCTACCTCTATCCTACAAACCCACCCTCTCCCTACTCCAATCTCCCCCTCCTCCCATAAGAAAAGATAAGAAAAAGATTCTGAGTGGTCTTTGCAAAATTCTTTAGCATCTTAGTCACCTCCATCTAAGAAAGGATTTTTGCAGTTTTTCATGTACTTAAAAGTATATTTAAAATGCTTAAGTTCCTTCCAGAAAGTTCAGGTATGCATATTAGTATAAAAAAAAGGGAATTGAAATCAAAACATAATGCCAGGTGATATTTCACTTTCTTAAATATCATATGACTGAATACGCTACATACGAAACTGGTTGAAACTTTAATAGCATATCCTACGTATAGAACTTGGATATCATTTTTTCCTTCGTTGCAGACCCAAAATGCAGATGCGTCTACCACACTTGTGATGTCATTATCTGGTAACCAAGGCAACCAGTGGTATAGTACCGCCTTCGAGGTAACATCCAACGGCTACGAGATCGTCTTCGAGGGCGTGGTCGGTCAGGGAGAAGAAGGGGATATTGCCATCGATGACGTCAAAATGATCCAAGGAAGCTGTGGAGGATTGTGTAAGACATTGTCATAATTCTTTTTATAATTATCATTATTATTTAAATCGGTAGTATTATCATTTCAAATTGTAGTAGGAGTAGAAGTAGTAGTATCTATTTCTTAATTATCATCTGATTCATCTCATAATGTACATAAGGAATGTATTTAGATGCAGACAAAAAATTGAAGAAAAAAAAATGTTTCTTGAAATCATAGATCAAAGTGCATTGAGAGAGCATGGATTCCAAACCAGCTTTAGGTGAATTATGTCCTCGAATTTGTTCTTGATAATGAGATAATCACTCCTAAAACCATTCCATTATATTGTTAAAATACAATTTATGGCTTTCAATCAAGTAACTAAGATTGCCTTGATCGATTTATATGATTAGTCCAAAAAATCTAGTAACCAGCAAGATTTTAATCTCTCATCATCTGGGTCCCGTCTTACAAAGAGTTACGATTGATCCAATCAATCGCAACTCTATGGAAATCCATCAATGTCATAATTTTTCTACCGGAAATTTGCACAATGTCCTTGGTAAACAAAAAGAAGCACAGTGAATTTTCAAGAAAACAATGAATGGAGGAATATAAATCATAGTTAGAAAATATTTTGAACAATCATGCATAAAAGATTGTGATGTTGCTGGCAGTCCATAGTTGCGATTGATCGGATCAACCGCAACTCTTTGTAAGACAGACCCCAGATTGCTAGTCACCATTTTGTTCCATATTTTCAGTGGACTGTGATTTTGAGGACCAGAGGTTCTGCCAGTGGACCAATGGACTCAATGATGAATTCGACTGGATAAGGGTACAGGGTGGCACCCCTTCAGCTTCCACCGGCCCCCTCTATGACCACACCCTTGGATCAACAGGATCTGGTAATATGCTTTAAGCAGTATATTAGGGAGTTGTAACTGCAACATGAAAACATTCAAACAATAAATGTCTTGAAATTACAGTCAAATGTATATGTTTATGATATGTTTCTGTTTACGGTAACACCTGAAGGAACTCGGCAGGACAGCGTTTTTCTGGTAAAACGCCAAGCTGGTATAGAAACCAATTACCTAGGAAACATTTTACATCTCGGTTAATCAGTCATAGTGGCTGACCTTACAGACAACAGATATTACTATCGGGCCTTTCTGTCAAAGTGGAGACAATGGCAGAGTGAAGATTCGAAGTCACTACCTTGCAATTATGAGTCCGATGCTCTAACCACTGGACCACACGACCTGTTAAACTTTTATAAATGGAAGGAATTCAAGTGGTATCACTACAATTTTAGCCTAATGCTATTAACAATAACCCAGAACCCTGCAGGCCTTTCAACATAATGTAGTACGCCTTTAAAGAAACATTGTATTAAGTGTAGGGCAATCATTGATGTCCAACAAAGAGTAACAATTAGATGGTAAATATTTATTGTATCATTGTATGGCATATATGTCCATCTTGTGGTGCTCAATTATGGCACTCCAATGTCACTAAAGTTAACAAAGTCAGGCTACTGATATTGGTGCCCACAACTTTTTGAGGAATTACTTCCTGCCAGAACCCATTTTCCTAACCTGAGTTGAGTGCAGCACATTGTGAATCAATTTCTTGCCGAATGAAAATATGTCATGGCTTGGATTTTAAACCATGACCCCCATGCTTCAAAGTCCAAAGATGCTCCACATGCCTAGCTCGTTTTTTTTTGGGGGGGGGTTCCTTGTGGTGAAATATCCCTCTAATTTCTCACTATATCTTTCTCTTTTTTTCTCTCTTAAAAGGATACTATGTCTATATCGAGGGTAGTTCTCCTCAGATCGCAGGAGATACAGCAAAGCTTCAAAGCCCTGTTTATACAACCGATGGAAACGATGTGTGCTTTACATTCTGGTTCAATATGCATGGGACACAGGTCGCTGATCTGCGACTCTACAAGTAAGTTTCAAGCTACACTGACTGCCTCCTTCAATCCTGAAGATTCTTGCAGTATTTTAGTACCGGGGGCCGGCAGGTGCAATACACCGGGTGAACACCCTACTCTTTGACGAATAGTGTATTGGTTTTAACGTGCATAGGTTGTGACACTCCTATACATGGGACCAACATTTGCATCCTTTCCGATGGAAGGAGTGTTTTCCAACTGCATTCACACCTGCACTGAATACAGTGGTGAGGCACGCTAACACACAACGCTATAGCATCAGATTTTTTGTTAGACGCATTTCGGCATGAGCGGGATTCGAACCCCTCACGTTGAGATCTACGATCTTATCCGAAATATGCGCTCTAACCAACTGAGCTACGCTGCCTCCAAGTTTACTTCTTTAACAATCATGATTAGCTATTTCTGTGCATATGAAAGAAATATGGTGCAGTGTAAATGTGGTAGATCATCAACAATCGTCATACATCCTTATCATGACTGCTGGCAAATACTGTAAGATTGAGCTTAAAATCGGGTGTAACTTCATTGGATACACGGCCGTATGAAGCGAGTGCTGAAGCACCCCAAGATTTATTTCTGAGGGTATTGTGTATGTTAAACATGGGCAACACTTTCTGGAAAACAGGTTAGTGTGCTAAAATTTAGAATTTTTTACCAAAATCACATTTTTTTCATTTTCTTTTTTTTTTTCTTCAAATTTTCTGTAAACAAATTCACAGAATAATAAAACTCCCCCTTCAAAAATTGTTTTAGGCCCCTGATCAACTAAATGCAAATCTGTATTTCACTTGTAACTCGCCTTTCTTTTAACAACCTGTTATGCTTTCACTTGGAACATGATTTAAAATTGAATGTAGGTTTCTTGCAACGCCCCATTTGATCGAAACCCTCATCATTCTACTGATTATACGAAGTTTCTTGAATACTACATCCCTTGCAATATCTATCGTACTCTGCAGATACGAGTTGTCTTCTGGAACAGCCAACCCCGCTGACCTTGTCTGGTTACTCTATGGTCAACAGAGCACGGATCAGACACACTGGATCCAAGGGCAGGTTGCCCTCAACGGAGAGTTTACGGTAAAGTGAATATATATATATATACTGCTGAAATAATAATAATAATAAAAGGCATTTATGTAGCGCCATCTATCAAGAAATATTATATTCCGAGTCGCGTTGTAAAATAAATGAAATAAATAAAAATAATGTTCAAGCTTCTACCAACCTAAAATATATATTTGCCAAAATGTCATCCTCTCTAGTGGACTTTTTTCAGTCAAAAGCTTGTCAAACATATTGTTGAGTTTGGTATAAGCTTCAACAGTATTTTGTTTGAACTTTCCCTTCCTATGAAAGTTTTCTGTCCATACAGCTTAAATATGTATTCGACTTGAAGAGGGGTTTGAATTGTTAAACATCAATTGTCTCATATATCATGCAGGTTGCTGCTTTTCTTTTAAAATAAACCAAAAATATTGTACAGATGGCTTATTGAGCAAAGTCATTCCTAATTAAAGAAGTTTTGTAATGTCTTTGTAATGATGTTTTGTTTCATGCATAGTAATGCGTAACCAAGAAAGATACTATGGCTATTATGCGTTTATCAAGTATCTCTATTTTCATTCTTCTCTAATTTTTTAAAGCTTAATTTGATTATTTTTTTGTTCTAAGAATGTAATCAATTATTCCATATTTTTTTTTAATTACGGTTGAAACAATTGGTGATTTTTTGTTGAATTTTGTCATATTTAATTTTAGCTTTCAGTGACTGTGAATTAGTGCATTGATGACTACGTTTGGAAAACATAACAAAGGCGTGAAATTAATCAGTTTTTAATATAGCAAAAGAAACTAATCAGATACTACTAATTCTCAGAACTTAGATTCTTAATTGTGAGATACTTAGCCATGATTTAGGGATATAATTCCCCTTTGCAAAGATAATTTTTCAGAAAACGAAGCTATACCGTAATTACTCTCTTTGACTCTGTTATTCATACATGAATCTTAATTATTAGCGGGATTCAACTAGAATTGGGGGTTCAATTAAATATACACAAAGAGACGAGAGTAGTACAATGATTATAAGATATAATATCATATAGGTTACTAGTGTTAAGCGCCTGTGATTAATAAGGGAATCAATATCTTAATTTCTTAATCCTCATTTCTTTCACAGCTTGAGTTCTGGGGCGTGGTTGGTGTAGGGTTCTACAGTGACATCGCCATTGATGATATCCTGGTAGTACAAGGGACATGCGACGGTATGCTGTTAAGGAGGGAATAAAGTGTTATTTAGACTTGTATAACCCAATGGCCCGAATTCACAAAGGTGGTTTTGAAAACCCACGGTTGAGTCCATGGTTTATGCAGATTTCATGTATAAATTACGCTTATTTAACCGCGTATATTAAAAAATGTCCAATGCTGATGCGCGCTTTTGTCACAGTGCACCAAATTGACGCCTGTTGCCGTGGTTATCCACGCTATTTTATTCATGAGGCCACTCTTCAAACAGTGGACTCATTAATAAAATAGCGTATCTAACCATGGTAACAAGCGTAAATTTGGCGCACTGTGGCAAAAGCGTGCATCAGCATTGGACATTTTTTATACATGCGCCCGATACGCGCTAAATTAAGTGTAATCTATACAGGAAATCTGCATAAACCATGGATTCAACCGTAAAAAAACCATAGGTTTTCAAAACCACCTTTGTGAATTTGGGCCAATTAGTTTTATATAGAATATGTTTGCACTGAGAGGAATCAGACAAAACTAATGAAGATAAAGCTTTAATATATTAAATCATTCCTCAATGCTATCTCATTTGTTTATTAAACCTAAATGCATTTACTATGAGAAAGGTCATCTTAAATAATCAATGAAATAATTTGTTGAAGCTTGCAGTGCGATGTATTTTTTTAACAGGTCCTGTAATTTATAGAAATATTTTTTGTTTTGTCTTCAATGACTCTGATACATGTTACCATTGCTTACTCGAAATTATGTTCTAATGATCTCTAGTAGGAGCATGCGGGATCTATAAATCTTTTATTATTTTCTGGTCTTATCATGATACAATTTGCACTCAAAATTTAGAATTGTCCCTTTTACAAAATGAAGAATAAGAATAAAACAAGAAGAGGAGAAGAAGAAACCAAAGAAGTAGGAGGAGGAGGAGGAGTGGAAGAAGAGGAGGAAAAGAAGAACAATTGACCCAAAAGTACTAACCTATGAAATTTACATGGCATTATCTCAAACCGTATTATGGCTTGGTAATCACAAAACGAGAGAAGCCTTGCAAGCTTCCATCCATTTTAACTGTTAGTAATAATCACCCATGCTACAAAGATCTAATTATCTTTCTATCCCATCTGTACAGTTTTACCACCTGAAGCTGACCCAAATCAAGTTGGACGAGGCATATCTTGTTCCTTTGATGGCACCATCTGCACCTGGACGCAGGACATCAATGACCAGTTCGACTGGTTATTGGCCTCTGGATCTACCCCATCAGTCGATACTGGACCAAGCGGTGACCATACATCTGGCACAGGTGATCACTAAAAACTCAATATTATTGGGGATCCTGCTCGTGAGGAGCTATAATTTCAAGACAATGAAGGCAATGATGACTAACAATCTTGAAAGAATCAAGATAGTTGGTTAAGTAGACCATACCATAACCTTTCTTACAGGTGAAGAATTTAAAAAATAAAATCAATGGAAACGGAGGTCTTGCCTGTCAGAGAATATAATTCAATAAAGCAAGAGGGGGCAATGAATGCTTCCTTGTGAGACTCCAACCAAAACCATACAGATTTGAATGCGTGAGCTATATATCGAACGTCGGTTAGGTAGACCAAACATTTTTTTATCTGTGGAGAAAGGAGCTCTCGACTATTTGTACTTTCTAGTGATATGGAGTATTTGGAATAAATCTTTAAAATATTTGTTCCATCCTGCCTCACCTTTGGGTTGCCTCTATTTTGGTTTTGTGTTATATTTTATCTATCCATATCTTCTTACACTCGCTTGACTGTACATTTTCCTTTTCTTTCTCTCTTTCTCTGTTACCGTTTTATTCAATCTATCTTGTTCTAACTTTTGCAGGCTTTATGCAAGATTACAAACAATTTCTGCTATTTCATAATTACACAGGTGTTTTGTAGTTCAAGTTCTGGTTGCCTCACTGATATGCAACAATGGGCCAACCATATGCACTTGAACAGGAATGGTTCCTCTGATGAAGATTGTTTCCCCCATCGATTTATACACAATTAGTGCTTCATAAATATTTGTTTTTAATATTCTTAGGAGGGTACGTCTTCACAGAGGCTTCTGCGCCAAGACTACCCGGGGACATCGCCATCTTGACCTCCTCTAAAATGGACCCCACTGGTCCTTCTGGTGGTTGCTTCGTTTGGTGGTACCACATGTATGGTGGTACCATGGGAACCTTCAATGTGTACCAGGAAAACAATGGTGTGCGGAACCAACGGTGGTCCAGGACCGGGGACCAGACCAATGAGTGGCTCATGGCCCAGCTCTGGATCAACAGCACCGACCCAACTAAGGTAAAACAAAGACAACCAAGAAGTTCCCTGGAAAGCTATGTGCACCAATTTGTTCAAAGTCAAGTTTGAAAGCATACAGGGTGATTCCTTTTGTGTTGTACAGGACACTTTGTCAACAATTTCTTGTCTCTTAGCTGAATGCTTGAGCAATAATAGTTTGTTTTTTTCAATAATAATGATAATGTGTAGTCATGTAAGAAACTGATAACCAACAAAAAATATTTGATTATAGGTGAATTATTGGTAAAAATGTTGTGTTTGTACGGGACTCAAAAAACGTCCCATACGACACGCAAAATTTTCACCTCTAATTCACCCATGAACTGATGGACGACATATTTTGGGGGTTGTCTTTTTTTTAACATGTCTACCTAGTAGTACTTATTTATTACCACATATTAAATTGAAATTCTTCATTTCTTTGGACAGCAGGTCGAAACATTTTATAAAAATGGCTGATTTTTCTAGTATGGAATCGCCCTGCAAGGTTCTCTGATACCGATATGTTCATCCAAGTTGTATCAACCCCATTTCGCCTTAACTCTTACCATGTTGCTGTCACCAACTTACACCCAATGATAGATATAAGTTGTAACACTCAGTTAATTGTTATTGCTATTCAGATCCTGTTCGAAGGAATCGTTGGTTCATCTTGGGAAAGTGACATCGCAATCGATGACATAACTTACTCAGAGGGACCTTGTCCACCTCCACGTGTGTATTATAGAAATATTGTGTTATTATAAAAGGATGTAGTTCCAAACTTGTGTTAGAATGGACTTTTCTTCTTAAATTCATGCATGGAGAGGAGGTATAGATATCAGTTATTGAAGTTAATATATATGACACTGTATAATTGTTGTAACTTGTATCAAATTTTCTCTTTTAACCAATAAATTTCTATTCTATCATGTTTATTCGAATGAAAGCTCATGATTTTCTAAAGTAAATTTAAGACATCTTTTATATCTAGTGGTAATAATGTAAGGTTTTTTAAACAGACAAAATTTAGGTGACCTGTAACTGTTTATACGCCTTGTACATGTAAAATACACAGATGAAAGGCTTTTTTTGTGTTTATGCATTGATTGAGCATGGTATACAAAGTGAATAAAAGTAAAATACAATATTTGCCTTGCAGCTACCTGTGACTTTTCAGACGACATCTGTGATTGGTCACAAGAGTTAACTTTGGATGATTTCGACTGGTCCATCGGATCGGGGGCTGATACTCGTTATGGGCCGACGGGCACTAGTTCCCTCCCTGATAAAACTTCAGGAGTTGTTGGAGGTAAGTTATTATAACAAGGGTCTTTATCACATCTTCTATGACTAATTTTTATTCTACTCTTTTTATAACCCTTCACAAATATTGTGTGCTCGAGAAGGGAAATATTTAAATACTTAGACTCAATTTAGAAGCGCAATTTAAGGTACTGCAATACTTTTTTTTGTTTAATTTAATTTTTATAAAACCGCTGTTCTTGAGGGCCCTGAGATCAAAATCAATGTGTTCAATATTTACAAACAATGCATCAATAAAACAGCCTACAAGTTTCACAAAGCAGCATTTATATGATATATTTGAAAATCATATTTAAATGAAGTGCATAATGACAGATTGACAGACAAATAAGTTTAGAAAATCCAGATTACAAAGCAGGAAATTTAATATCGTCTTCAAAATTGACTTAGTAATACAGACGAACGTTGCAATTCTATATCACATTATTTGAAATAAATTGATCCAATACAATATTTTCAGAAAATAAAAGCTCTCTTTTATTGGTCAAAAAATAGGTGGATATGCTTACATTGATCTGAAAGACTCCACATTGACTCCTGGAGACTCTGCTATGTTGAACAGCGCCCTCAGATCGCCACCAGACAGTGGAGCTGACTGCCTTGGTCTGTGGTACCATATTGACGCCATGGATGTTGGTGCAATCAATGTGTACCAGCTGACTAATGGTAGCTTGAGTGATGTACTATGGTCAATTAGTGGTAACCGCGATGACTATTGGTGGTTCGCCGGTGTCACCATGATCAGTAGGGCACCTTACCAGGTAAGTTGCGCCGCCCCATTCTCCTAATGGTCCTTTAAATTGTTATTTTTTTGTTTGATTATTTATTTCAAATCCATGAGGGGTGATCGCATGGGTCAATAATTACGAATGATTTCTTGAAAGATAATTATTCTGACATGATTGATATGATTTAGGATAAGCAAAAAAAATCTTTAAAGATCTATGTCATTTCATTAATAGACGATAACAACTGATTGGACAATAGCTAATGACATTCCACATCATGGGAATGACGGCATAAATGTGCTTCACCATCAGAATATATGTAAGAATATGTCGGGTATGGTAGATAAAGATACAAAAGCTGTAGGACACCTTAGCTGTAACCAGGGCATCTTGCTACTCTGCTTATTATTTTCGAGCTGCAAGCAAAAACGGTTACTCACTCTTAAAGCGCTTGAGCTCCCGTCTATTAAGCAGCCAGACTCGCTAGCAGCTATTTTTGAGCTGATGATAGGCAGAACAAACCAGGAAGGAATGCCGCAGTATAAAGAGCGTATAGGATTATTTAAAGTATCCGTTTCCATATTGCCCCTCCCTCTTTTTTATCCATCTTTCTTTATTTCACCCCTTTTGTCATCTTCTTCTTTGCTTTTCTTTCCCCCATTCTTGAAACAGGCTGTGATAGAGGGCGTCGTTGGTACCGGAAGCCAAGGCGGCATTACTATTGATGAAGTAGGGTTTACAGCAGGACCATGTAATCCACCAGGTACGTAGAAATTCTCTCGACGTCATATTCGCACAGGCGAAACCGAATTTTTATCAAATCTATTACGTTATTTCCAATGACATATATCGGTCGGTTTGGAGTCAGTTTGTGACTGTAGCAATAATGAAATACCCTAAATGGAAACAGTACAGTGAATAGTGACATTTGGAAAGAAAAATGAACTTTCTACTTAAAAAATTGTTTTCAAGTAACATATATTTTGTTTTGTTGAATACTTAAAGATGCATCATCAGAAAAAGAAATTAACATGTGAAAGTAGGTTTTGTTAATTGTATTATATTACATGTAAAGATGTTTCGTATGGAGAGAAAGTTATGGTCTAAATGTATTTTATTAATTGCAATTTAAAAAAAGGACACTGTAACTTTGAGAATGGAATGTGCTCGTGGCAGAATCGAATTGGAGATAACTTGGACTGGGTGAGGATATCTAGGTCTACCAATGCAGATGGAACAGGGCCAGCATACGATCATACAATGGGAAATGATTTAGGTATGATTTAATTATGAAACATAATTCTATAGTTACAAAAATCAGTAATGTTTTCCATGTACATGTTTGTTTATAATTTTTGCATCATCTGTAGCTGATGCATGGATGCACAACGTAATATTTAGAAAAATTATGGATTTTCTTATCTTCTTCTTGTATTATTAGGTGGTCTGTCATGAATATGACAGATCACCTATTATATTCGTCAGAATTTACTTTATTTATTTTTATTGCCAAATCTTTGTCCACCTCTATCTCAAAATCGGGCATGTCAATTTCCTTGATTTTCATGTCATGTATGGGCATCATTATGGACATGGGAATGGAAACTTTTCAAGGTTATCAAATCATGATGACGTCATCTAGGCGCCATTTTGTAAAATTAAATGATTGATCATATCATCGCAACTAATCATCAAAAATCATCCATATTTGCATCATATCAAGTTCAGGTGACAGGTCATCAGGACATATCATCAGAGGTCATGCAAAGGTCACGACGCGCACGTACGCGCGCGTCAAAATTTTAAATTTCCCCAAATCGACCGTGGTCAAGTTTGGGTACGTTTCTGGTCATTTTGAGCATGTCAAGAATTTGCGCGCGCACAGGTATGCGTGCGCGTTCTTGCACCTACCATCGTTATGCATCTTCGAGTCATCATTTCTTTCATGTCTTTCCATTGTTCATTATCTTCTGATTAATTTGATACCTCATTCAGCCTCTTACGACCAATAATACGGGAATGCGCGTCCATTCAAATTTGCATTACGCGCGCGTAAATGGGCTAAAATATGCCTATATAAAATTCACTGTAGCTCTTCAGGGAGTCCGTTGACCCCAATTTTTCTTTTCATATTCGAATAGAGTATGAATAGGAGATATGATTTCATGCCACATTTGACTCTTAATTACATCGTGACGTCATCAAAATGGCGTCGGAACTAAGAACAAGTGTTTTCTGTTTCATGATGTCACCACAGTCATTTAAATTGATTTTAATTCCGTAAATCTTGGTCTGTTCTCGCCAAATTTTCAATATGTTTTAGCTTAGAATGTATCCTTTAGACAATATCTCCACTGTTTCATTTTAAAGCTTGTACTATTCTCAAAACTAGAATTTGTAGAGTTTTGTCATCATGCCAATTTGGAATTGCAAGAATGTACATTCAATGTCAAGTTGACAATATGTTTCCTATTTTGCTCTCTGTGCTTGTCGAACACACTGTGGCCGACTGGATAACACACCTGACTGGTATACCAGGGTTCGGTGGTTCAAACCTCGCTGGACCCCCTTTTTTTTTTTTTTTTTTTTTTGGTCCTTTTTAGGTGGTCTGTCATGAATATGACAGATCACCTATTATATTCGTCAGAATTTACTTTATTTATTTTTATTGCCAAATCTTTGTCCACCTCTATCTCAAAATCGGGCATGTCAATTTCCTTGATTTTCATGTCATGTATGGGCATCATTATGGACATGGGAATGGAAACTTTTCAAGGTTATCAAATCATGATGACGTCATCTAGGCGCCATTTTGTAAAATTAAATGATTGATCATATCATCGCAACTAATCATCAAAAATCATCCATATTTGCATCATATCAAGTTCAGGTGACAGGTCATCAGGACATATCATCAGAGGTCATGCAAAGGTCACGACGCGCACGTACGCGCGCGTCAAAATTTTAAATTTCCCCAAATCGACCGTGGTCAAGTTTGGGTACGTTTCTGGTCATTTTGAGCATGTCAAGAATTTGCGCGCGCACAGGTATGCGTGCGCGTTCTTGCACCTACCATCGTTATGCATCTTCGAGTCATCATTTCTTTCATGTCTTTCCATTGTTCATTATCTTCTGATTAATTTGATACCTCATTCAGCCTCTTACGACCAATAATACGGGAATGCGCGTCCATTCAAATTTGCATTACGCGCGCGTAAATGGGCTAAAATATGCCTATATAAAATTCACTGTAGCTCTTCAGGGAGTCCGTTGACCCCAAATTTTTTCTCACTCTTTTATATATTCAATATTTCATTTGGAGATTTTGTAATTACGTCAATTTTAAGTTATTAGTGAAAATTACATATTTCCGCAACAAACGTCAATGACTTGATCGTATCTTCGTTTTTACTGGTCAGTTTTCTTCCAAATTTTGATATCGTATAGTGAAGACAATTCTCTACAAATAACGTGTGAATAATTTTGACTTTTGACCACAGCATCAATGTGTTATGATGTGTTTAAATTTTTGCAAATTTTTTCTGGACGTAATTTTTGAGAAATTCTTTAGAGAAATGTTTTATTAACCAATTGTACAGTCTTCCTGAAAATTTCAAGCCCACTTGCCTTGCATTTTTTTATGTAGGACAATTTTTGTAATTTTGCCGGAACTTTTTAAGGGGCAATTTTAACATTGTAAAACATCATTTATGTATTTTTTAGTAAACGCTGCAATATTTAAACGCTATTGGGTTGAAAATTTTCATTCCGGACATTTTGCGGAAATTCCTGGATTTTTTTCTGTTTGTTCATTTTTACTTAATATAACATATAACAAATTTTCAGGTACCTTCTGTGAAATGAAAAAATTGTGCAATTTAGTTAATTACACATGTTCCCGAAATTTTGCGAGAAAATTGCCAGTATTTGAATCTTTTACCTGACTTTTTTTCAGTAAAAATCATCAAGAAAGAATTTTCAAGTAAATGTCAAAGTCATACACAATTAATAAATGGATATTGAAAATTTTTGACGGAAAATATTATTTGAAATGTTTAAAAATTTTCAGAAATTTGGCAAACATTTACAAAAAAATCTGGTTCTTTTATCAAATACATCACTCATGAGTTTTGAGGTGAATGCTGTGAAATTATAGCATTATGAAACTTCTCATTAAAATCTATTGAAATGTAGCAGAAAATTTGAACAAAAATATTTAAGATATTTTAGCTTTTAAAAAGTATCACCTATGAATTTTCAAGTATTCTGTGAAATTAATACCCACTGACATTGTGAAATGTCAGTGGGTGAAATTAAAAAAAAAATGCTCAAAGTACAAAGAATTTTTAACAAGAATTTGCATAAAAAACATCAAACTGTCGATTAAAAATTAGCTGCTGTGAAAATTAAGGCGCCTTTCATTGCGCAATTTTGGAAAGCCAATTTCGGTAAAATCGTCTGAGATTTTTGGAGAGTTTTTAAGCCGGCATTTTACGTGCTCCTAACTTTATTCGTATTTAACATATTGCATTATCACCACCATCATTATAATCATCACGATTGTCATCACTACATTTATAATCACATTTAGCAATGGTCAAAATTTATTCCTTTGATGTCTATGATCAAGATTATCAATCATATCTGAATGATTCATTCCCGGGATTCATTTTATACAACATTAGCCGACAATGAATGAAAAATCATGACAGACCACCTAATTCGTCCGCATGACGAATTAAAATCTAGTTATTATAATCATTATTCTCCTTTGCCTCCTCTTCCTCTCTATCATCTTCATCAACTCTTTCATCATCTGCCTCACTTGTGTACCCTGTAGGTAAACACTTTATCCGCAAAATCCTTCTAATCCTTCTTCATTTCCTCTCGATAATTCTAGACATTGCAAGATTCACTTTTACTTCTTCACTTTTACTTCCTTCATTTTACTTCTTCCTATTCTAGGGTTCTACATGTTTGTAGATACGACCCCAGACACACTGACAATGGTCACTGGCGATACAGCCGATCTTTTCAGTGAGGTGTTTGATCCTGTAGATGAGGCTTGCTTTACTTTCTGGTATCACATCAGAGGAAATGGTAGGTCAGAGATCATTAATTTCTTTAGAATCTCTAGAATTACGCTGTCTTTCTCTCCCAGCATTCACCGGCGCCCAATCTTTATTACTGTTATGACAATCCATCCTGTCTGAATTTGCTATGCATATATCATTGCTGATCTTGATTTGAAATTAAATAAATAGATAAATAATGCTTATTTGGATTCATTTGTGAAGAAAGAGCAAATCTTCGAAAATATTATGTTGCTGGGCGCACTATAATGTATTGTCAGTAATCCTTTTTGTTTCATTTTTATGTTTTTTGTGTACATAGGCTTAGCATCATTGCTCGGTTCAACGCTTGACTTCTCTCCCCCATCAACCCACACCCGTACTCAACAATTCAACGAGACTGGCGACCGCGGCGATGGCTGGCTGTATGGGCAGTTCAACGTATCTTCTGTGCTCGAATACCAGATCGTCATCAGCGCAGTGGTCGATCCTCTAACATGGATCGGTGACATCGCTATCGACGACACTGCATTGTTTCAGGGAGCTTGTGGAGGTATTTTATAGCGTTATACTCCTTACTTAACTCATGTTTCGTTTCATTTTGTTAATATGTGTTACGTATTATGTAATTTTTCATTTCGTGGTGATGCCTTTAAGTTTAAAGTTATGGATTTTAGTTATTTGATGATATCCAGATTTTCAAACTAACACCAGTTTCATTAGAGAAATAATACTATTGAAAAACTACCATTTTGTGGAATCAGGTCATACAATGTCTACCTGGTAGTTATGAACAGGTACTCATTTCTTAATACCTTTATACACATGAACGGGATTCTCCTTACAAATGATTGGAAGACTAGCTTTCTACCTTCAGTGCATTCAGAATAGAACAGACAAGGCATAATAATAAACTTGAACATGTCTACATGTAGGTGGCATGTCAAATTTGCAATGTAATGGTTCTACATAGCGAAGAATCACTAAACTTTCATTAGCCAATCAAGATATTTCTGGGATGTATGTGTTCTTCAATCGAGTGATCAGTAACCAATCAGAATTGATGTTTCAAAGTGGTGGTGGTTGACAAACCTTTGTGATACAGGACATTTATCTGATCTTAGTCATTTTCTCCATACCCTAGCAGTTAATCCAGATGTGCCTACTTATGTATTTCATACCCACTCAGGCTTGTTGCCTGCTGTGCGTTTGCCGAGTAAAGTTATGGTTATAAAAGAATGAAATAATTTTCAGAAAACATGTTTCTTTTCTCACTAAATAATAGTTCACATGTACATGTTTGCTTCTTGAGTTTTCTGTAAAATGAATTAATTGTTTTTAAGGTTTGATTCTGAATGAAATATTTGTATGAAAGAAAGAAAAATAAGAATTTCAGAAATTTCATTTCATATTTGCCACAGTACAACGTCCCTGGTCGTGTTCGTTTGAGGATGGTCTTTGTAACTACGAGCAGCTTAGTGATGATGAACTTGATTGGTCTTTCAATCAAGGATTGACGCCCTCTGTTGAAACCGGACCATCAGCAGATCATACAACTGGTCTTGGTAAATTTGTTTAACTTTTGAAAACTAAGAGCTGAGAAACAGGGTGATTGTTTGGGATGAACAATCAATTGCCACCACTATCCCATCCTTTTTGCCTTTAATTTTCAAGAGCTCTATAATACAAACTCTTTTTATGATAATTATTACTTTTGATATATGAACTGCACTTTACCATCGATCAGTACCTTCTAAACAATATAATTGTTTTTTTATGCTATACAAAAGAATATTTTAATCCTTTATTTTAAAACGGCTATGGACATATGTGATTTGATGACCTTTATACTTACTGAATTTATTCAGTTGAATGTTGTATCAATAATAAATCCCCATTCACTTGTGTACAAGATTCACAATTAAAGAATTTGCATATTGAATAGAGAACACTATTGTTTTATTTTTTTCATGATTTGTACTTCTTCCTCTGACTCTCAACATTGTTTAAAAAATCTAAAATACAACCATCTTAATTCTTTTTAAACTGAATTCATTCATATGTGAATAGGTTAATCTATTGTTGTTCAAATATTTTGATTTTGATTTTGCTAATACGATGCCTCCAACAATACCTTTTTTAACAGTGACTGGTACTTATCTATTCATCGAGACAAGCACCGGTGCGCAGGGGGACGCTGCACGCCTGCGCAGTTCGTTCGCACCACCAAGCTCATACTGCCTCGAATTTTGGTACCACATGTATGGCGCCACCATCGGCTCACTGAATGTTTACATTCAAAACAACCAATCAACAGCCGGCTTACCTATTTGGACCAGATCTGGATCGCTTGGAAACAGCTGGACTAGGGGATCTGTAGCTATTGTAGATACTTATGCTTTCAGGGTAAGATATGAAACAATCTTTTCAAGAAAAGACGTTTTAGGCCCCCAAAATTAGATTTTGTTGACATCCATTCTATAAAATTTCTCTTTGAATATGTCTCTTGTGAACATTGATATATGATGTTTGTTGGAGTTTTTGTCTCGCCTGCATAGCAGAGCAAGAATATAGGCGCCGCTTTTCCGACGGCGGCGGCGGCGGCGTCAACATCAAATCTTAACCTAAGGTTAAGTTTTTGAAATGACATCATAACTTAGAAAGTATATGGACCTAGTTCATGAAACTTGACCATAAGGTTAATCAAGTATTACTAAACATCCTGCCTGAGTTTCAGGTCACATGACCAAGGTCAAAGGTCATTTAGGGTCAATGAACTTAGACCATGTTGGGAAAATTATTTTCAAAATCTTAACCGAAGGTTAAGTTTTTGAAATGACATCATAACTTAGAAAGTATATGAACCTAGTTCATGAAACTTGGGCATAAGGTTAATCAAGTATTAGTAAACATCCTGCTTGAGTTTCAGGTCACGTGACCAAGGTCAATGTTCATTTAGGGTCAATGAACTTTGGTCAAGTTGGGGGTATTTGTTGAATTACTATCATAACTTTGAAAATTTATGGATCTAGTCCATGAAACTTGGACATAAGGTTAATCAAGTATTAGTGAATATCCTGCCTGAGATTCAGGTCACATGACCAAGGTCAAAGGTCATTTAGGGTCAATGAACTTATGGCCAAGTTTGGGGTATTTGTTGAATTACCATCATAACTTTGAAAATTTATGGATTTAGTTCATGAAACTTGGACATTAGGTTAATCAAGTACCACTGAATATCCTGTGCGAGTTTCAGGTCACATGACCATGGTCAATGGTCATTTAAAGGTCAAGTCCACCCCAGTAAAATGTTGATTTGAATAAATAGGGAAAAATCAAACAAACATAATGCTCAAAATTTCATCAAAATCGGATGTAAAATACAAAAGTTATGGCATTTTGAAGTTTCGCTTATTTTTCACAAAACAGTGATATGCACAACTCAGCGACATGCAAATGGGTTAGTCGATGATGTCCGTCACTCACTATTTCTTTTGTTTTTTATTGTTTGAATTATACAATATTTCATTTTTTACATATTTGAAAATATGGACCACCTTGACTGAACCATATAGTATTAAACAATGCTAATTCCACATGTTCAGGGAGGAATTAATAGTTGTTTCCCTTGACAATATAGAGAAAATTAGAATATTTCATATTTCACATAATAAAATACAAAAGATATAGTGAGTGAATGACGTCATCAGTCTCCTCATTTGCATACCGACCAGGATGCAAATAACTGTTTTGTGAAAATAAGCGAAATTTTAAAATATCATAACTTCCTTATTTTACGTCCGATTTTGATGAAATTTTCAGTGTTATGTTTGTTGGATTTTTCTCTTTTTATTCAAGTCAACTTTTTGTTGGGGTGGACTTGTCCTTTAAGGTCAATGAACTTTGGCCGTGTTGGGGGTATATGTTAAATTACCATCCTAACTCTGAAAGTTTATGGATCTAGTTCATAAAACTTGGACATTAGGTTAATCAAGTATCACTGAACATCCTGTACGAGTTTCAGGTCACATGACCATGGTCAAAGGTCATTTAGGGTCAATGAACTTTGGCCAAGTTGGGGGTATTTGTTGAATTACCATCATAACTTTAAAAATTTATGGATTTAGTTCATAAAACTTGGACATTAGGTTAATCAAGTACCACTGAATATCCTGTGCGAGTTTCAGGTCACATGACCATGGTCAATGGTCATTTAAGGTCAATGAACTTTGGCCGTGTTGGGGGTATATGTTAAATTACCATCCTAACTCTGAAAGTTTATGGATCTAGTTCATAAAACTTGGACATAAGAGTAATCAAGTATCACTGAACATCCTGTACGAGTTTCAGGTCACATGACCATGGTCAAAGGTCATTTAGGGTCAATGAACTTTGGCCAAGTTGGGGGTATTTGTTGAATTACCATAACTTTAAAAATGTATGGATTTAGTTCATGAAACTTTGACATTAGGTTAATCAAGTACCACTGAATATCCTGTGCGAGTTTCAGGTCACATGACCATGGTCAATGGTCATGTAAGGTCAATGAACTTTGGCCGTGTTGGGGGTATTTGTTGAATTACCATCCTAACTCTGAAAGTTTATGGATCTAGTTCATAAAACTTGGGATATAAGAGTAATCAAGCATCACTGAATATCCCCTGTGAGTTTCAGGTCACAAAACCAAGTCAAAGGTCAGTTAAGGTCAATAAACTTAGGCCATGTTGGGTAATTGTTGAAGTGCCATCATAGCTTTGAAAGTTTAGGGATAGAGTGAATGAAATGTGGACATGGGTGTAGTTGACAGTCTTAAGTCTCCGTTCAAATGTCATTTATGGTCAATGAACGTGGTATTATGTCATTATATGAATGATGTTTTTGTTAATGATTATTTTATAGTAGTTTTCAAAGTTAGCACTGCTGCTGTATTAAATTGCGTAATGCAGGCGAGACTGCCAGAGGCGTTCCACTTGTTTTATTATTATTCACTGTGTGCTACCTTATCACGCTTAGCATGATTTGTTGTTGTTGGAACAATTGTGTTTTTGCACAAAAGCAAGTAATTAGACCTAGAAAGTAAAGTTTCTACTTTTTTTGCACCAACCATGATTCTAAGGGAAACTTGATATATATTTCAACTTTTATACTTCATGTATGTGCCTTTTCAGGTTTTCTTTCCCACCTAATAATTTTAAGGAAAGCTATTTCTCCTTTTTTCATTTTATTAAGATGGATTTCACGTATCCAATACTATGTCATATTTCTTCTAATTCATTTGTATAAATGTCAACAAATACATTTTTCTGAAGGAGCAACTTACAAGACAAGCCTAAGCTTTTTTTAGTTGGTACCCATCTTTTATTTCAACCTTTGTACATTTTAGATCACAACATGCGAACATTAATAAAACAAATAAGTCAGTTATAAAGTACAACCAGGGTAGTTTGCAATAGTAATTCAATATTTTTATTTCAGGTAATCTATGAAGCAGTGCGTGGATCGTCATTCACAGGTGACATAGCCCTAGATGACCTTGACCTGTATGAAGGAGATTGTAAAGGTGACTGAACTATTTTCATTTGTTTCATTTATTTGATTTTCTCTGTATTATATCTACCATTGCACTCTATATGTAGACATCTGCGTATTTCGTTATTATGGGTTCGGTCGTTTAAAATTGTGATTAACTTCTTTTGTCCCCTAAAAAATTGTTATAAGCTAGTCACATATTTATACTTATCCCTCTGTTTTTATTTCAACATTTTTTTGTGTTTGTTTTGATATTGTACTTTTATCTTGCAATTTTTTTTTCTGGAAATGTTGAAGTAAACTTTAAACTTGTAAACAGTTAACATTACTGACACAAATTTTTGTTTGCATGATGGTGGTATTAAAGGAAACAAAAACTTAATGACTATGTGATCTACATGTATATACATGTACAGTCATTGCTCATTTGGACACCCGTTTTGCTTTGTATTTTCAATGGGCATACTCATGAGTACTTTGTAATATGCAATTATTCATGACAATTAACGTTTCTATGTGGGATTTAATATCATGGTGCAATTAAAAACAATGAAAAATATTTGCACTATCTCATTGACTTGTCAGCAATAAAGCACAGTATATTTAGTCAAGTACTTCTTGCAGCCTGAAAAAATATATTCATATTCAATTATTTGCTTATTTTGGGAGGAAATGATTTTGAAATGTGGGGATAAAATATGAATAAAAATCATGCCTACACAAGTTGCAAGATGGCACGTTTTAAGTAAAATGAAATGAAATGATAAAGAAAATGCAGATTCTGAGTGTATAATTCGTCACTCTTCTACCCTTTTCAGCCGCCCATGCATGTGACTTCCAGTCCCCTGACCTATGTCAGTACACACAAGATGATACGGATGATTTTGATTGGTTGTGGGGTGACGGTAGTACGGACACGATCGGAACTGGCCCGGATGTAGATGCTACGTACGGTACAGTTTATGGTAGGTCAAGATTCGAGACAGCAAGCGGAGAGGGCATAAACACTTTACAGTGTCACTGGTGTTGCTGTTACGTCACTTCAAGATTCAAGATTATTTGATTGATTCCAACAAAGAAATTGATCTTCCAATGGCTTTGAAATACATACCAGAACGATGTTGATTATAATGTATCAAACAGAACATTTCAAGTGAATAAAATAACTTTCTGCAACACCTTATTACTTCTTTATAGACACAATATTATCCAAAAAGTAAGATATATGCATTCTGATCCCCCTCCCCCTCCAGAATACTTAACTTTGTAACAATATCCAGTATATATTTTAGTTCAGTTTTTATAAAATTTCAATTTTGGCATAATTTTACTCTTTTTATACAAACATGTATGGTTTCCCTACATTTAATGGATTTTTTTCAGTAGATTACCCCAAAACCATGCGTGAAGGTATTCTGATAATCAAACACTGGTTTAACTCTAAACTAAACAAGGTTTTGCTTTCAAACTTCTCATCCTGTCAATATCACCTTCTTTCGCTGTTTCCCGATATCATAGGAAAGTACATGTACATTGATGCCACGAACAGGAGTCTTGGAGACACAGCTAGGCTGATAGGACCTACATTCACCCCTGAACAATCCGGGATTACCTGTTGGACATTCTATTACAATATGTATGGAGCAGATGTTTATACACTGGATGTTAAGGTAAACAATACTAGAATGTAAACACATTCTGAACAATTTTTTTTTAAAGATTTTATTAAAAAGCTTAGTGTAAATCCAATTGATATAATTTTCAGGTGTAATTTTTCTCCAGGCTTATTCACTTATATTTATATTCGATTTTGACCTGTAGCACTTGATCATTTCCTAACAAGTTGTTTGACACACATGCTGTTAACAGTACCCTGTAGACAAAATTGAACTTCAGTTAAACATATTTTTTATTGGAAATCCAGATAGCACTGTTGATGATTTGTGCAAATTTAAATGCAAAGGGAAATTATATTTTAACAACAGTTTGTGTCTGTTCTTTAATAAAAATGGCTTTGTTTGTGAGATACATAGTTATATAATCAATTTTGTATAATCCTACTGAATGAATCGTGCACATTTACTTAAAGTATTTGAAATTTATGGTAAAATTAACCTACCTTAAAAATCAACATTGCAAACTACATGTATCCCAATCAGAAAATAGTTCGGTGTATGATACTTTTCCTTCCCATGCTTATTTCACAGTTGCAATCAGACCTTACTACATCCCTTTGGTCAACAGCTGGTAACCTAGGCAACTCTTGGTATGGACAGCAGGTTACAGTGACGTCATCCATTCCTTATCACGTGGTCTTTGAAGGAACTGTCGGATCAGGCGAGCTGGGAGATATCGCGATAGACGATATTGATTACAAAGATGGACCTTGCGAAAATTCAGGTATTTTTTTATAAGATTTATTTTAACTAAATGGCATTCTTTTTCAGCAACATGTAACAAATATTTATGACCTTAATTCGGATTTCATATTCAAAAATATTTCCAATGCTATATGTCAACCAGATGAAAAGACATATGATTAATAAAAATTTACCAAAAAAAAAATAATAATTTTGCACATATTCCAGCAAGGCCAGAAGCGGAGTGAAACAAAAAAAACAGCAAAAAGAAAAAAAAACAGGTCCCACCGGGATTTGAACTCGGATCGCTGGATTCAAAGTCCAGAGTGCTAACCATTACACCATGGGGCCTTTGGTGGTTATTATTAAGACAAATTACTGAAGAAGGTAAAGCATTGTTCAATTAAGATATAAAGAACATTTGCTTCTTGGAATCCTAGTAACTAAACAATCCTCGGAATAAAGATTGAATTTGAAAGATTGAAAGGAATTCAGTTTGCTAGCACTGCTTATTGTTCTTGTTGGTATATATGACAATGCCTGGGGTCGTCAAGGGCACCCCTTTGTCTATTGAATCTAGAAGGTATGCATGGACCTTGTATAATGCCTGTAAAGGACAAGAAAACAAAGATATTCATAAAGCCTGCCAGAGCTTGGTGTACTTAGCACCAATTGTGTATGAAGCCTATTTAGTGAATATTTTCTATTCATTCATGATTAACTTCTATTAAGCAAGATCTTGGGGCTGTGAACATTCTTTGTATTGTTCGTGTAATGTTTTCAAATCTAAAGAATGATTTTTGTGGCTATTGGAAAGAAGAAAAAAGTCCTTTAACTAAATTGTGTGTTGTCCTGGAAGCTGCATCAATGGCCCCATGGTGTAATGGTTAGCACTCTGGACTTTGAATCCAGCGATCCGAGTTCAAATCCCGGTGGGACCTTCTTTTTTTTTCTTGCAAATCATCATTGCAGATTTGAATGTAATTTTCCCCTTTGATTTTCTTTAGTTTTTACTGCGATTGATTGCATTAATTTTAATTTGATTGAAAGAATACTTAACAACATGAATAATTAAGATTTATTTTTATTGTGCTCATACTTTTCTAATCTGTTTGGCGGCTTTAAAATGTCTTTAAGGATCAAACTGATAAACTAGAATAGTGAACTCAAAAGTAGTTATTGCGCTATATTATTACAAAACAGCAGAGATCTTATGTAAAATAGAATACATTGCTTTTTTCTAGTCGATTGTGTCAGTTACTTGATATTTCTCAGAGTGTAACAGTTTTGGTTCATTGGGATCGTTGGGGGTCATTACGAAAAGCTAAGAACATGGCTCTTTCATGGAGTCTTTATTTTGTTTCAATTTCTTATTTTCTGAAAGACTATATTAAAGTGCAGGTCATATGCATATTACTTACATAAATACTTATTACTAATATTCTTATTGTATGCTTTTTGTATCTATTGTCATTAGATACTTTATGGATCTATTCATATCGTATGCTTTTTGGATCTAATCGTATTAGATACTTTCTGGATCTGTTCGTATTAGATACTTTATGGATCTGTTCATATCGTATGCTTTTTGGATCTATTCGTATTAGATACTTTATGGATCTGTTCATATCGTATGTTTTTTGGATCTATTCGTATTACATGTAGATAATTTATGGATCTATTCATATCGTATGCTTTTTAGATCTATTCGTATTAGATACCTTATGGATCTATTCATATCATATGCTTTTTGTATCTATTCGTATTAGATACTTTATGGATCTATTCATATCGTATGCTTTTGGATCTTGAAAGCAAAAAAGATGTCCAGATGTATGCTGACATAGCAGCAGAGCTGGATTTCAACTATTGTAATTTGTTTCTCAACATGTGAACGCAATTCCCTCCTGCATTTGTTCCATGAAAGAGACATTGATGAAGTTGAATCACTTTATAAACTGGGATGCTTCTTTAAAGGAAAAGTCCACCCCAACTTAATAGTTGATTTGAATAAAAAGAGAAAAATCCAACAAGCATAACACTGAAAATTTCATCAAAATTGGATGTAAAATAAGAAAGTTATGATATTTTAAAGTTTCGATTATTTTTCACAAAACAGTGATATGCACAACTCGGTGACATGCAAATAAGTCAGTCGATGATGTCCATCACTCACTATTTCTTTTGTTTTTTATTGTTTGAATTTTTGAATATTTCATTTTTTACAGATTTGACAATATGGACCAACTTGACTGAACCATATAGTATCAAACAATGCTAATTCCACATGTTCAGGGAGAAATTATTATTTCACTTGCCAATGAGGAGAAAATAAGAATATTTCATATAATGAAATACAAAAGAAATAGTGAGTGGATGATGTCATCAGTCTCCTCATTTGCATACCAACCAGGATGTGCAGATAACTGTTTTGTGAAATTAAGTGAAACTTTAAAATGTCATAACTTTCTTATTTTACATCCAAATGATGAAATTTTCAGTCTTTTGCTTGTTGGATTTTTCTCTTTTTATTCGAATCAATTTTTGTTGGGGGTGGACTTGTCCTTTAAATGCACCTTGTAGTTATTTCACAAAATCATCATGATTATATCTTGACTTCTAATGGGTCTTTGTTTCCGTTTCTTTTCCATGCAGTTTCCTGTGATTTTGAATCTGGTTTATGTCTATGGAGTAATACACTGACAGGCGATGATTTTGACTGGATCCGACAGAGTGGGGCTTCCCCGACCACTGGGACTGGACCTATAGCAGACCATACCTTAGGCAATGCTCAAGGTATGTATTCACTTCATTTCAAGTCAGATCACTTATTCTTCTAAGTAAAAACTACATTGCCTTAACATGAAGTGATATATGAAATATGCAGGATAGGTCAGTAAAATTAATTCAATAAAAAAATGACAGTCAAAGGGGATTAACCCATGACAACCTGACTGTGAATTGAATTAAGAAGTATTTAGCATCAAGTTTACATGGAAAGGAATATCCACTATTATTGAGCCATCCACTATTATTGAGTGGAATCACCTGAATGACGCTGTCATCAACTCAACATCGACAAGCTCATTCAAGAAGGCCATTGACAGAACCTTCTAATCCTCACTCTGCCCTCTCTCACCCGATGCATTTATGCCCAGGAGGGCCCTGCATCGTATACATCCAGATATGATTCTGTCCACACTTAAAAATAAGTCATTCAAGAAGGCTTAGTTTAAGCTTACCAAGATGCTGCTGGTTTATTAAGAGCTTCTTAGTATAGCTAGCTGGTATGGCATGTTCCTGCTTTTCAAGAATTATGATCATTCACAGTCGTCTGATGTCCTCTGAGTACATAACATTACTCCCATACATCTTAGATTTAACCTTTCGGAAGACCAGTCTTTGTAATCATGTCATTTCCATAATGATAGTAAATTTATCATCTTTGTTTGGTAGGTTTTTCAGGCGGTCAAATTTTCTGTGTTTCTTTGATGTATTACAGCTGGTAGGATCACTCTCTCTGTAATTTAATCATTTCAGTTTTTATCAGAGGAATGATAATTGCAGAGCAATTAAGTTAATATTTCAAAAATTAAGAAGCTGGCATAATTAATTATTATCCGAAAACTTAGGCTTTTACATGTACATCGAAGCAAGCTCGGTAGGCGTTGGAGCCAAGGCCCGTCTTATCAGCTCCATCTTTCCTTCTACTACCGGCTCCTGCATCTCCTTCTGGTACCATATGTATGGCTCCACCGTCGGGGAGCTCAATATCCGGGTCGTCGATGCGCTATCCGGGTCCGAGGATTTCAAGTGGCGATTATCCGGTCAGCAGACCACCGATCAGAATGGCTGGTTGGAAGGAAGGTTTTCAGTCATGAATGGGGACGGTATGATGGTAAGTGTAATTGTTTCTCTGTCTGTTTTTGTTTGGGTTTTTTAGTGGAAACTCTATAAGCTTTACTTGACTGGGAAATACTTCTTGTAAATTCATTGATTATATTTCTTCTTTTTCATTTCAATTTCAACAAAATTTACAATGTAAAAATATATATAAAGTACAGATATTAAAAAGGGGAACCCACTGGAAAGCACAGAAGCACAGCTTTTATTTGTGAGTTAGTTGCCATAAATAACCGATTAAAATGTATCTTTCTTTCTTCAGTAAAATTCGGATCGTATTTAACAAGGTCTAATAGAATAATAATGGAGTCAAGATTTTTATGCCTCTACACTGTTTATTAGCATTATCATGTTTGTGCAAAAATGATTCGATCGTTTTTGTGACTGAGTTTGAATAAATTTTTTAATGATAGAACAACACAAACAATGTAAAACAAAATGTGAACATCATTTTAACTATTTTTTTTTACTTATGCAGCCAACTCCTACTCCTCACGATTCATTGGTGGTGGTAAGGGGTTTCATTCATTGAGGTGTATAATTACACACTGCAAAACACCAGTGTCAATTTAACACCAGACCAGTATCTAATGTCCACACCAGAGAAGTATTGAAACAACTCCACTTTGGCATCAAATCGAAGCGAAGCTGTTTTAACACTAATTGGTGTTGTAAAAACACCTATCTGAGGCAAACAACTGGTGTTGTTTAACACTTCTCTGGTGCTGACATTTATAGATTCCGGGCTGGTGTTAAATCTACACCAGAATTTTGCAGTCCATTTACCTTCATTATATAAAGTTTATTCCAAAGTATTATCCAACTTTTTGTACGAACTGAATGCAGTACCTCGCAAAAATGTACTCTTTATCTCTTTTTTATCTTCATCTGTATCCAACACGCAGAATATAATATCGTTATACATATATTTATTGATCACAAAATAACACAACCCTTGATCGCAGTACGGCCTTCTTTCTGAAAGCAATTGCAATTATTTCACTTTCTATTTTTAACGAAAGAATAGATTATCAAAGAAAGGTATAATTTTCCCTCCCTTGCTACTAATCTTCTTATGAGAAATTGGACCCATAAGCTTCAAAGGGTTAATCCACATCAAACAAATAATTTCACCTTGCATTCCAGCTCTTCTAAAGCAGTCAGCATTATTAGCATTTTCAGTTGTAGCAATCTTCATTATTTTCAACATACATGTATTTCACAAATTTCTGATTGCTGTCATGTCAATGATTTTGATTAATGTCATTTTTTTCATACTATTTGTTACTTGATACATGGAATTAGAGTACTCCATCTAATTTTACCAATATATTGCATTCATCACTAATAGCCCCATCCTATGCACAATTTTGTAGAATTCGCTTGATGCATTTTGGGAAAAGAAAAACATATTTGTATGCCACCGTATTTCAAGGTTTGCAAAATGAAATTGTTCTTCTTTTTTTTGAGAAGCAAAGTTACTTAATTGTTAAACACTTTTATTCTTATCACTTGTAAACCCATCCGCTGCAATTACAAACAACTCCATGCTCCAAGCTTATTGTATTCATTCTCAAATACCTCTTGAGTACAGTGTATTATTTTTATACTCACAACAATACCTCTATTTATAAATCATATATTGGGATTAACACCAACCCTTTTTCACATTCATTTATTTTTTTTATATAATGTTCAATGGTTCCTCTCAATTCATATTTGTTTTCTTTTTGTAACCTTTTCCCTTTGACTTGAATTTTCATCCTTATATTCAATCTTGTTCACAAGTTATTTTTAAGTGAATTTATGTAATGATATTCTTCTGCATCAATCAATCTTTTTTTTCAGATCATCATTGAGGCATCAACAGGGATCAGTTACTATGGCGATATAGCGATTGATGACATCACTGTTCAGGATCAAGTGTGCCCAGGTAAACAAATTTGTGGGGTTATTTTATTATTTGTTTAGCACCCCCCCCCCCCCTACCTGCTCTCAAAATCATATTTTAAAGTTCTTTCTAACTTCTGATTTTCACCAAATAAAGTGCACAACATGATTGATATAGATTTTAGATGCTAAAAATATTATGTGTCATGTTATAAGCATAAATATTTCTTTAATTTCCTCATTCAGCCTGCCCCTCCCCCAAACAAAAAAGGGTTTCTCTTCAGTGTTGTTCTTCACAATGTTCATATCCTCTCTGTATTTTTTTTCTCATTTTTTCTCTATGGATTGGCAATGATTGTTTTTGTCTGTGTATGTTCATGCATTGCATGCACTATGATACTGTTTTTTCTAACCATTTTCAGGTATTCTACTATTAATTTTATTCAGTTATTATTCATTATAATTATTTTAGAATAGTAGACGTTAATGGTTAACATTTAAAGCTCTTCCTTCCATTTCTCCCATTTACATCTGTATATTTTTCATTCAGATAGAGATAATCTATGTAGCGACGAATTTCTATGTATAATCTTGTCAGCCACTAAATTCTTTCATTCATATTATTCCCATAATTGTTATTCTAGTGTTCCCGAGCAAAGCTGACCCAACCCTCTATGACACGGTTACCTGTGACTTTGAAATGTCCCTATGTGGATGGGTACAGGAAACCAATGATGACTTTGACTGGACAAGATATGCAGGTTCAACGTCGTCCGCATCAACTGGTCCGACGAGTGACCATACGACTGGCACAGGTGAGCAACCCTTAAAAGAATACATTGTTCAATTCTTTAGATAATATTAATTATTATGGGCTTCTTAATAGGCTTTCTACTTTGTTACCTTCTGATTTGGATTATTCATAAATTTCTATTTAATATTGACAAACACCTTATCATTTTTTAAATAAAAATTTACCCTTATTTCTTGGGATTGAATATTTGACATTTTATTCTTTTCCATTTTATAATTATACAAAATATATCATAAAAATATAAATTTACTGTTGTCAAGATTATGTGCCTATATATCTAGTTTACCAATCACTTAATAATGTGATAAATTTGGTAATGATGACAAACTGTCCATGATTAAGGAAAGATAAAAGTAAAAGAATAAAACATTGTACCTTTGAAAGGGTTTAGGAGACCTTTGATCAAGTCCTTCCACTGTCTGTATTTTATTCTTTGTTTTATAAAAGAGCCTTTCTGAAAGTAACTTTTTATAATTTTTTTATGGGGACAAGGCTCATCCCCAATAGTTTTTTTTTCTCTCTCCTGAAAGTGACACATGCTAAATGTTAAGATAATGATTGGTATTATTATGAAGGCTTTTTGTATCGATCTGAAAGAAAGTGTAGGAAGTAATTACCTACATTTCAGATATCTTAGACTTTGAGCTGTTTCTTTCCATGAAAAATGTATTATTTTAAAATCCCATGCAGGATATTACATATACTTTGAGGCGTCAAGTGGCGTTTTGGGTAGCACAGCCCGGGTGAGATCATTGGCGATACCCGCCACGCCTACAGGGGCATGTCTCCAATTCTGGATCCATATGTATGGTACAACGATGGGAGCACTTAACCTGTATCTTTACAACATTTACGATGGCACAACCACTTTGGTGTGGAGACAGGACGGTACCCTAAGGAATACTTGGATTTATCAGCAGCTTGATTTGATATCAAGTCAAAACTATCAGGTGGGTCTTTTTTCTGATTTGATCAGGGCCCACTTCTGTCACTAATGCTAAGATCAACTTACCTTGGCAATTAAAAGCGGAATAACCTTTAAAGCCAAAGACACTTCAAAAGCTCTGATCCATTCTTCTTTTCACTCTTTACAAACGGAAGTCGTAAATTCCTGATTGTCAATACATAGTTTGTTGTTTGTAAGAAACTCATCATTGGTCGGCACGGCATAACCTTTAGAAGTCCATTTTTACCATCATAACTTGGCTTTCTAAAATGTAACTTCCCCTTTGAGTGAATGTTTCCAAAAGAATATTAACATTTATTGAGAGATGATTTCAAGGGGAATGGAGTCAACATACCTAGGAACTTTAACCATGAGCTGATGTATTTTTTGATACCATGAAGAGCTGTCTTGGATTCATTTTTAAATAATTTTCTAGAGGTCTTCATTATAGTGAATTCTCCCCTATGGATTACTAGTATTGTATATACAATCCGTATACATTGGGAAACTGATTTCATCACTGCAGCTAACCCCTGACATTTCATCATTTATATTGATAGCTTCACATTGTCAATGATTCTCTATTCATATTTTTGTTTCATATGTAGTTAATCTTTGAGGCAGTTAGAGGATCAGACTTCCAAAGTGATATCGCATTGGACGACATCTTATTTGATGCATCGTCTTCTTGTCCCCAGCAAAGTAAGTGTTTTTATTATATTTTTATCTATACATAAATAATAATAATATTCCGCATTTATATAGCGCTTAATACATCGGAACGACGTCTCTAAGCGCTTTACAGACATATTATTACCCCGGTCATCGGATCCTTGCATGCCCGCATACAATGTATGCACCTTCTCCACTCCCTGGGGAGCATTCCAACAAGAGTTCCAAGACTCAATTGCTAGGCATAATACATATAGGCTTTCACATCCTACCGGGTACCCATGTAACACCTGTGTGGAGAGTGGCAAACTGTGGATTAACGCCTTGCCAAAGGACGCTAGGCCATGGTGGGATTCGAACACACGACCCTCTGATTACAAGGCGAGAGTCAGAACCGCTACACCACAACGTCTATATAAAGGTCTATATCCATCTGTATTGAATTCTACCTTGAAAATATATCTTTGAAATATTGTACCATAAAAAAAAATTAGTATTTCCTATTGAAATCAAGCATAAGTTTATTTTCAATTTAACACATATATATATCACAAATTTCAATTGAACAAAGGGCTTACCCTTGATTTTTTTTTTGACTGACAGTTGAGTTTGGAACTGAATGTAATGCAATGTCCACTTAATCTCATATCAAACTCAGTTTAGAGTTTGATCTGAATTAGCAGTCATCACTTTCTGATAGACACACTGTTATACTCTGACAAAAATCTTTCAGATGCTACTTTTATAGATTACTTCAAATATCTATGACAGTATGTGATATTTCATTAATTATCTGATATTTCTATACCTCGGGGGAACAAGGGAAAGTTTAATATATTATATCAGTATCCAAACATTCATTTCCCACCTTATCTTAGCAAGCATTAATAAGATTCTTTCATGCTCCATACCTTTGTGAATACAGAACAATGTACATTTGAACAAGATTTATGCGGTTGGCAGCAAGACAGTACAGATGACGGTTTAGACTGGATCCGAGGAACCGGATCATCCTATTCGACCGTTCCGGTTGATAAGAGTTCAAACACCGCAACCGGTATGTATTTCTCCGTCAAGGATTCTGGAAGAAGTTATGTAATTGCTGAGAAATTAGCTATATGATGACATCGGATCCAAATGTTGGTCTATTTCCGAATAATGATAAGAAAAATACACTGTCCAACATGTGCTCATCTGTGTTGGTGATCTTCCGTGTGTTGTATTTCATGATTTAAAAAAAAGTTTATGTACCTGAACCAGAGGTAGATAATCCTGGGTTTAGGGGACTAACTTATTTGCAACCATGAGTGCATGACCGCTAACTTCACCAAACTTATATCACACTGCCATTTAATATTGATAGACCTTCCCTGACCCCACCTCTACCAAGAGAGGAGGGGGAAGGGGTGGGGTGCCAGCACCCACGGGAATAGGGGAGGGCTATTCATCAATTTTTAACAGTGTGATACGCTGGGATGAGTTGGGTGGCGGTGAAGTTAGCGACCTCTTTAATGTGCAAATAACTTAGTTACCTAAAACCCAGGATTACCGATCTAAGGTGATGATCGAAGCTGTGACAATTAATCTTAGTTTTACAGACTTTCACACAATTTCACTGTGTAATATCCAGCTATATTCATTTATCTTTAATCTTTGAAATTTTACAGGTAATTTCATCTATGTGAACACACTACTGCCACACAGCGACGGTGACGAGGCAAGGATTATAAGCCCCGCCTACAACCTCTCCTCTTCTGATTACTGTGTGCAGTTCTGGTACTATCATGATGGCTATGGGTACATCCGGCTCCATTCACGAGAAAATGGGGTCTTTTCTGCACCCCTGTGGACCACGCCCATCAATTCCATGGGTGGATGGGCATATGGTAGTGGTACCATTACTGGAGATAATGTTGAGGTAGAATCTTTTTCTTTAAAACAAAAAAGAAAAACCATAAAGAATGAGCATAATTTGATGATTTTGCACTAAAAAATACAATTATTTTTTTCAAAAAATAAATGAGTTGATGTTTATACATATACGTATGTTGTGTTTGAAATATATGTAACTTTCAATAAAAATTGGTTCTTTAAATTTTGTCCTTCAAGGATGAATATATATTTAATACATGTATAAAATCATGAAACAATTGTGATTCGTGTAATAAAAAAGGACATGGTAAAATGACATTATTGGCCCACTTATTGCTTATTTATATGCAAACATGTTTTATAAAATAATATTTAACTTTGAAATTCAATAATTCTTCTATTTAAAAAAAATGAAATGTTGTTTTGATGTTATTTATACTATTTATATAAATCGCGGCTTGAACATTCTCTCAGTAGGACGTCCCAATTTTCTCAGAAATTGTTTTTTATGTTACCTTTATTTCACCATAGATTGTATTCGTTGGATCCCTGAGCTCAGTGTATGGTACAGCCATGGCCCTTGATGAGATCAACATCGAGTTTGGGTCCTGCCCACCACCAGGTAATAACTCCTTAACAAATGAAGTCAATGGTACAAATATTACACATCATCAAGGGCATTAGTAAGGATTATATGCACAAGGTACCTTTGAACAGTTTTAATATACCTGAGGAATAGCCAAGGTCGTTTTCTCTGTTTCAAAGGTAACAAATTTGTGCAATTATTCTTTTAGCTCAACAATGATGTATGTATTATATGTTTTTTTATAAGATAGTAATGAGGATCCTGATAAAACACCTTCATCTCAAACCTTTAACCAGTCAATAGAACTAGTCTCTAGTATCAGTCATTATCTAAAATAAATGACTTGTGACGTGATAGGTTCTAGCAAACCATTTAATTTTTATTATACCATCATTTTAAAACATAATATAAGATACATTACTTTCCATAAGCATAATAAGTGGAACTATGTTATAACATCAATATTTAATTCTCCAACTGCATATGGGATTATTCTTGAAAACTAGATAGATGACAATCTATGATATAGCAGAATATAATTCGCATGACACGATATATCACTAGCAGCTTAGATTATACCCTGGAGACGAATTCATTGGCAGATTTGCTCATCACATTTTTAAAGGGTTGAAAGTAAATATCTAAGTACCCTTGCAAATTGTATTTACAGGATACTGTACATTTGAGAGTCTTCATTGTGGGTGGACAAATGATGTTAACGATGATTTTGATTGGCTACTTCACTCTGGAGCCACGCCCAGTGACAGCACAGGACCTCCTTTTGACCACACCCTCGGAACAATTCAAGGTAATGATGACCACGTTATAACGTAAATGTAAAGACTGATAGTAGATGAGATCAAATAACTGATCTTAAAAAAGGGGAACAAATGTACTACTTTAATTTATTTGTATTTATTTCTGAGTTCAAAATATTTTTTTGTACAAAACATACTATAAAATCTGTTTACATAATACAAAATAATCCATAATATAAACAATATTGTCATAATAGCGCTTTAACCTGAAATTGATGGTGGCCTCAATATTGATTATAATGAAAGCAAGAAAATTAGATTAGTAGGCCTAAACATTATGAAGATACATGTACATGTATAAGCAAAATTTCATGTTATTGGTTTTCCATATTTTTAAACAGATTTAGAAAATGATTTGAACACCAAATTTTATTTTATTTCACATCGAGTGATATAATTTCAATATTTTTAAAGCAGATTTAGAAAATTATTTTAGCAAAGGACTTTATCATATTTCAAATAGAGTTATAGTTTTAGTATCTACCATATGTTTGCTTATAGGTCATTATATCTACATTGAGACATCCAACTCTGCAACCAATGAGAAAGCGAGACTGGTCTCTGAAATATTCTCGGCCACGCCCACTGGATGTTTCACCTTTTGGTATCACATGTTTGGTGCAGGTAAAATTAACACGACTTGTATTTATCTATATGTATATGTCAAGGCCTCCATTAATCTCAAGCTCTAAGCTTAAGATGGAGGTCTCCTACATTACAAAAGGTATCACGTCGATATATGCTATATGTTTTAATTCAATTCAATTCAATTCAATTATTTATTCAACCATCAAAAGGATAAAAACAGTACAATATACAGTATTAACAAAGTATCAGATAATAATAAAAAAATGTTCAGGTTTAATTATATTTCAATTAGAATGTTAGAATGTATGTATCATATGTTATTCACTATGGCATTTGATTTTTATTATGTTATGCTGAGAAAAAATGATTACACTTTCATATACATTTGATAATGGAATGTGGAAATAAATAAATCTAAATCAAATCATCACCAGAGTATGGTTTGTGTTTCACAAAGAATTAAATAGTGACTTATGCAGTGTTGCACGCAACCTGCAACCAATTGCAAGTCAAATTTGGGTTCTCAATCAATCACAAGTCTGGCATTGATTGTAAATTTGTATTTGATTACTGGATTTATTTTTTGCAACAAGAATTAACAATCAATTTATTATAGTTACAATTAATATATCAATTTTAAGTGTCATTGCAAATTGGCAGGATTGCTAATATTTGGGTGCAACACCCCCTTGAAGCCATGCTTAAATGCATGATATCTAATGCACTCATTGGTTAATACACAGTAGCGTACACTGGTCACTTGTCTTGGCATGGTTTGACTAATGCAGTAATGTCCTTTATAATGCACACATCTCGAGAGTTAAGAGTGTCTCTAAGTCACACTCTCAAATCTTTGTGAGATACTCCGAAAGAAAACATAACCTGTCATCTCTAATTCTTTTATTAGACATGGGTACCTTGAACATATTCCTTCAAGAGCTGCCCAGCAGTCCGGAATCTATGATCTGGACTCTCAGTGGCGACCAGGGCAACAGGTGGCTACTCGGGCAAGTTGATGTCTCTTCGGGCTATGAGCATATCATTACCTTTGAGGCCATTGATTCATCTAGTTTCACAGGAGATATATCATTGGATGACATTGCGTATTTCCCGTATTCTTGTACAAGTAACCGTGAGTGTTATATATTTGTTCAAAATATTAACTTTTCTTTTTGTAAGGTAGCGTAGCTGAGATCTCCAAATTTGAACCAGTATAGTAGCATTCTAGACCCCTATAAACTCTATAAAGTCTTTTAAAAAATTAATTCTAGCATCTTGTAAGTGGACATACATGTATGCAATGATTTTTTTTTTACTAAGGGGCAAACCTACCTTTTAATTTCAACAATACATAATATTTATGTGTAGGAGGGAAGTAACTGAGCTGCATTAAAGGGCAATTCCTTGAATATTATGATGAAACTAAAGGATCTGATGCACACTTTGGATGTAAAAGTTTCGTGACAAAAAAAGTCAGTGAAAAATTATTAAGATTATCTGGAGACCAAGCAGCCCCCCCCCCCTCACAATATTTCAGTCCCTACTAGACCAAATGCTTGGGTAAATTATAAAAGACAGCCCAGAATGCATGTTTTTAAGAGGTTGCAACATTTGTTTTGGTTAGAAATGTTGTGCTGTGTGTTTGACATTATGATACGGGTCACACATGTGATTTTATCCCTGCCTCCATTGTTCATCCACAGCTCCAACAACGACTTTCGTACCACCAGTGACTAGACAACCCAGCCAGTGGGATTGCAGCTTTGATGATGGGTCCCTCTGCAGCTGGGTGCAGGGTTCTAACGACGATTTTGATTGGTCGTTGCAGCAAGGGTCCGGAGCCAATGATGGGACGGGACCATCTGCCGATCACACATTGCAAAATAAGAACGGTGTGTGCATATGTGACAGAGTGTTGATTCAGGCACGATTCGAAAATGTGAATTGACGATGCACGTGTGTTAGGAGAGTGTATATTGGGTGTGAGTGTGGGTGGGTGGGTGTGTGTGCGTCCATGTGTGAAAGAGACCGAGTTTGTTGTTGAGAGTTAAATTGTGTGTGGTGTGTTTGGTATGTGTGTGGTTAAAAGGGGACAGGGTAGCGATCGAGTGGAGTAGAGCAGGGGAAAGTGTATTTGAGGAATGGGTTAGTTGTACTAAGATTATATATCTTTATTTTTTTTAATTTGTTTATTCAGAACTGTTGGTTTAGAGCATAATAAGAAAAGAACATCTTCTATGTAAAGTAAAAAATATATAGATTACTGCTGATTTTTTAGTGATTGATGTAAGGCTATTTCATGAAGTTTGAAATTGTATTATTGTTCTGAGAATTGTAATGGAAAAAACATCCATATAAAATTTGACCTTCATATTTATTTGATAAGACAATATAGTGAAATAAAATGGGAACCTCCTGGATAGCATACCTTGTAAATAAAGATAACCATGAATAAAATGAATCAGTGACATTGATTTTGATGATTCTGCCTCGCTGTTGTTTGATCCCATTCCCAAATTAATTTTGTTTTACCTGCTAACAAATAAAAATTGTGATGTTAAAACCTTTCCTTTGATTTTAATCATTCAGGCTACTATGCAATGATAGACTCAAATAACCAAGCCGGACAACAAAAGGCTAGGGTCTATAGTGATGTTATACCGCCCCCTGCCGTCACATCCTGTATAGAGTTTTGGTACTTTATGTACGGTTTCCATGTCAACACACTCAACATTGGCACAGGCATTGACGACGGGGTAACAGGTAATTTTCATTTTCAACCAGCCCTGAAAGGTGCACTACTTTCTTAGATTAATCTTCTTTAACTAAGATCACCATTCAAACCATTTTTACTTTGACATCGTTTAAAAACCGAATTTCTTGTTTTGGGGTTGTAATGAATATATATATATATATATTCATTACATTTGTCTATAAATGGAGTTTCCATATTTAAGTCATAACACTCAGTTATTCGTTTGCATGTTTTCTTGTTTAAATATCCAGTATATGTATTGAAATGAAATAGTTTATAAATGGCGGTCTTCTCCTACCTCCTCTCCTTCTTCTTCATCTCCTTTTCTCAGATGGGGGAATATTGTGGACGCGCACAGGGGAGCAAGGATACCAATGGGTGCATGGTCAGGTACCCTTTGCTACCAATGCCATCTACCAGAGGGTATATATTGAGGGCGTGGCCGGGGATGGTTACCAAGGTGACATAGCCATTGATGACGTCATCATATCAGATGGGCCTTGCCCCGAACTTTGTAAGTAAAAGATTATTTTGAATCTTACTGAGTTCACTGCCAATATCCATATACCTGTTTCACTGCAGAATGCATTAGTATTATAGCTTGTGCACTTAATAAATATAATGCTATTGTCATCTTATTATATTCACTCATTTGTCTTAACATGGCCATATTAAGCAATTAGAAAAGGTTATAGACCTGATTATATTCCCCCGTACTGCCTGAAGGCGGAAATTTTGTCTTCTAAATTTTGTTTGTTCCGAGAACTTCCGATATTGTGTGATGTATTATTACCCTATAACCTTTGAAAATCAAAGATATCTTTTAAGAAATGGCATAATTAAAAGTAAAGGCATTTGAATAATATAGTAACAATATTGATTTTGATATTGACATCTTTTGGGGGTAAGACGGGTGAACCCTTTTCTTTTGAAATCATTCCCTTTTGCGATTTTATAACTAAACCACAGATCCCATTTCATTTGTGTCCCTCTCAAACATACCCATTGTTTAAAGCATTAAAAACAATAAAATAACACAAAAATGTCGAGAGGAACTCATTGGTCCATATTCAGAAGTAATGTTTAAGTTAGACTATGGTCTAAATCATTAAAAATATAATGAAAATGATTGTTTTTACATTGTAATTCTTTCTATGTTTACTGAGTTCTTTATCCATACGTGAATTGTATAGAAATCATTTGCGTTATTATTTTCACACAGTTTTAAATACTTAGATTGCCAAATAAGCTGATAGATTCAACCTCATTTCCTAGAGACTTTTTGTCACAATTGGCTTTCCATAGTTGAAGCACAACTTTAGACCAGATTGTAGAATACGGGTCATTCTGTTTAATTCTCCCCGCAGTGTTTTGTGACTTTGAAGACATCACCATCTGCAACTACGTGAATGACAACACTGATTCTCTTGACTGGTCCAGAGAGAATGGACGAGCGTCTATTGTTTTCACCCCTCCCATAGACCACACCCTGGGTACTAATGATGGTGAGTCAGTCAGTTTTCATGTCTGCTATTCTGGTACCTATTTAAATACAATCCAATCCAAAGGTATTTTGATATAGCGCCTTTTCCTGTCAGTTACAAAGCACTGTGCACACACTACTCCATGTTTGGGCCACTAAAACAATAATCAAACACCTCAGAATGGTCAGCTTAGTCCATGCAATTCATTGTCCTTTCAGCAAAATAGATGTGATTTAATCACATCTCGACAGTAATTATGAGCCAATGAGTTGCAAGCAATTCCACAGCCTTAAAAGTTGTCAGTGAAAATATAGGACTATTCATCATGTAACGATAAAGTACCACTGATTTTCATTTGTCTCTGAATTATTTCATTGTCATTCATTTATCGTGTAATTGCTGTCCTTGAATTTTTTGAAAAATATAAAGGAAGGGTGGGCACTTCTTGTAAAATATGAAAGAGGGACAAGTTTGGAGGATTTCTAACTGAAATGAATGAGTTGCAGAATTGAGCTATAGCAGCAGGACTAGGATAATTGATTAACAAAAGAGTAGGGGTGTAGAAATTAACCAATATTTTCAAGCTCGTGGAATGGTCATAGTGACCGATCACAATTGATAATTTGTTTAATGCCAAAGAAAGGAAACATACTTAACCAATATGCCCTTCATAATTACAATTTCTAGAGTCCTAATTTTGAGTTTGTTCGATGATTATCAGTCTTATGATGTAGCTTACCAATGCAATCTCACCCATGCAGGATTTTATATGAGGGTCAACACCGGACAGCGCCCCCAAATTGGAGATAATGGTCGCTTATTATCACCTCCTTACCCCAAGCCATTGAGTGGTTACAGATGTGTTGAATTCTGGTATTCCTTAAGTGGTAAGTCATTTCTTGTGTGAATGATAAGAGAGACATGACGTATTTAAGAACATAGAAAACCTATTGTCAAATCCCCTTTTGGATAAAGAATAATCAGGAAGTCTTTTTCGAAACTTGGTGAAAAAAAGCAGCAATTGAGTGGTAAGTCGACCTCTTTTCTTGCATGAACGATAATAGATAGGGAAATTTACTTCCACGACACTCGACGTATTTCAGAAGGTTTTTTTTGGTAAATGAATTATACGTGTCACGATTCTGTTTCTTATCTATTCTCCATCCAGATATTTTTGGTATTTTCACTGTGCAAGCCCTTTATTATGATGACGCAGGCCAGCTCATGCCAAATTCAATAGGTCGAAGTTTTACGGTGAGTTATTTATTTAATATTGATATTCCATAACATTGTGCCTTGCATGTATTACAGTTACATGTATATCTGTAGATAAGGATTGTTTGTGTTTAGAACTTAACCATTACGTTACATTGTACTTCATGATGTATTATTGTTTAGGGAGGTTTAACACATTGTCCTTGGTTTCCCAATACAAGAATGCACTTTTCAGTCTTTCTTAATAAGTATTATTTTAGATAAAACAGATGGGACTCCATTGTAATTTTTTTTTATTAACGCAGTAGTTTTGTTGTGTATGGAATTGTATAAAGGAATCTGTTTGTTCCTTGGCATATTTGTTGGAGTAATGATTGTTATATTATTATTATTAATCCCTTTGCAAATATTGTTATAATTGTCCTGTTTTCAAGCAATTCAAGGTAATGCATATAAATTTTAGTAATCCTATATGTGTTTATGTTTCTTAATATGTCAAATACATATTTATAACTCTAAAATAAATATCTGTGTTTGATTAAAATCATCATCTCCATAGCATACCATGTTATGAGAAACATTTGTGTTTATTTTGGTATTTTTATGAACCTATATATTTGCAGGACCCTACATCAGGATTCTGGCGGAAGGGATCTCTAGAAATATCTTCTACCTACCAGAATATCTTCACCTTCAAGGTGGACGTCCAGTCTGCTCTCTTGGATGAATATATTGCATTGGATGATGTCAAGGTCAATGATGGCCAGTGCACTGGACAACCAGGTCTGACCTGTCTATTTACTAATTTATTCATTTGTTTGCTTATGTATTTACTCATTCATTTAGTTAGTTATCTCTATATTTATTTAATAGTAGAGCAGTAGTAGAAGTAGTTGTATTAAGAATAGTAGTACTTAGTATAATAGCAGCGACAGTAGTATTAATATTAATAGTATTAGTAGTAGTACTAATAGCAGTTGTAGTATGAATAGTAGCAGTAGTAGTAGAAAAATAAGTAGTAATAGAAGTAGAAGTAATTGTATTAATAATAGCAGGCAGAGGCCGCATAAACGGGGGGGGGCGGGTTGGGTTAGCCCACCCCCTTACAATCTTTTGCATGCTCAGCCCCCCCCCCTTCAAAGCCGGTCCACGGGCCTTAGTAGTTGTAGTAGTAGTAGCAGTAGTAGTAGTATTAGCAATACTAGTAGTAGTGATAAAAATGCTTGAAGAGTGTACTTGGGCTTTACAATGAATTAAAAGTACTCTCTGACTTTTGATCTCTTTGTCATTTTACTCTCTATAAATTTATTTTGCTAGGAACTTGCAATTTCGAGGTCGACACTTGTGATTGGTCCAACGTCCAAACCGGAGACGAGATAGACTGGTTACGTCACAGTGGGTCAACCGGAAGTGCGTACACCGGACCGACCTTTGACCACACCACTGGGACGCCCTCTGGATGGTACATGTATATTGATTCAACCCGCGGCGGGCAGGGAACCCGTGCAAGGTTTGAGTCTTCAAGTATAGATGCGAGCAACGGAGTGGCATGCTTTTCCCTCTGGTACCACATGGTGGCAAGTGGCTCTAACTTTGGAACTTTGAATGTAAGTATATATTGCTTTGTGAAGGAGAAGAAAGATTAGGTTCCATAACATAAAGCTTACCAATCATTGTAGAACATTCTTTTTTAGACTGAATGCGTTGAATACAATGTACAAACAATGATGAAAATCAAGCATAAGATTAATCACCAACACTTGTTTTCAGGAATCCTGATTCACTTTAAATGCTTGATAGTCCATATTCAAATATAACTGAAAAATATGTTGCAGCATAAGAAACCCGATTGCAATATTGAGAATATATGTTTTGATGGAATTTTTTATGTGTGCTACTCTCAACTCTTGGGAGGTAAATGGTAGTTGCTAGCCAAATTAGTTACTTTAATTTACTGAGCACTGGAACCGACATTTCAAGCTAAAATGTGGTAGCCCAGCCCTAGTAATAATTCAGCTTTGTTTCCTCTGGAAGAGAGGTTACATAAACTCAGCTAGTATTATTTCTATTGATATGTGTACATATAAAAATCTATTGAATGTTTTTCGATAAATATATCTCTTTTTGTCAAGGGATATTCATCCAACTGTTAACGATTAGAGTAGAATGTAAATTGTTTATGAATTGCAAGGTTATATTCATTCTTTAAACTTATTTTTTTAATCTATTAAGGCTGTCATTGCTTTCATTTACAAACTGTGATTTTCTTTTGGTCATAATAGGTAGCATGGGAGACTGCTGATCGAACTGAAATATTACTGGCTTACACAGGGTCTCTACCTGACCAATGGAACTATGGGGAATTCAATCTCCAGACATCCACACAGTATAGGGTATGCTAAAAAAAACCTTGCTCTCTCATTTTTGTACTGTATCTCTGTCTCTCTTTCTCCCTTTTGTTCTCTATAACATGTCTAATCTAGGTATGCAGAAGAAAATATAGCTTCCATTGATGTCTCAGTGGTCTCTATTTGTCTTTTAGTATCTCCCATCACTTCTCTGTCTATTTCTCTCCCTCTCTCTCTCTCTCTCCCTTTATATATATCTTTATATATATATACAATGTTTTGAATAATAAATAAATACCTCTGTCAATGTGTTTTGTAGATCCTCATAGAGGGCGTCCTATCGGCCCAAGGTTCATCTGACATCGCCATTGATGATCTGATACTGTTCAATGGAGCCTGTAGCGGACGGACCACGGAGCCTCCCTTCCCCTGTAACGACGGCTCACAGACTGTCCCAGGAAACCTGGTCTGTGACTGGTTCCCTGACTGCCAGGATGACTCCGATGAGGCTAACTGTGGTATGCAAAATAGAAAAATATCTGGGTGTTATAAAATAAATATTAACGATTGTTTTGGTGTTGATTTTTATGATTGATGAATAATAATAATATTCCGCATTTTGATAGCGCTTAATACGTCGGAACGACGTCTCTAAGCGCTTTACAGACATATTATTACCCCGGTCCTTGGATCCTTGCATGCCCGCATACAATGTATGCACCTTCTCCACTCCCCGGGGAGCATTCCAACAAGAGTTCCGAGACTCAATTGCTAGGCATACTACATATAGGCTTTCACTTCCTACCGGGTACCCATTTAACACCTGGGTGGAGAGTGGCAAAGTGTGGATTAACGCCTTGCCAAAGGACGCTAGGACATGGTGGGATTCGAACACACGACCCTCTGATTACACACTATAACTGTTTTTTGTTTTTTGTTTTTTTATTTATTTACCTTTCGTGGGATGGAACACCCTATCAGCAAATGCTGTTTTTTCTAGGGGTTCATAACTGATGCAATCGATCGTAGAAATTAGCTCCCGAAATTGATCACTAAGCTTTATGTAATGGGCCCTTATGGACTTTATGTAATAGTGATTGATTGTGGGGCTCTTTATTACAATTGATCATACATAATAATCAGTGCATCGGCCCCACAATCAATGGCTAAGCTTAAAGTTACCGGGCCTTAGACACCTTTTTAAAGATGAAATTGATTTTGTTTCAATCCTTTATTTTCCTAAAGTAAGTAGTGTAGCATTAATTGATAAACAGATAAATTGCATAAAGCACACAAGGAGGCGAGAGCGTATGCCTAAGAGACCGTACTAAATGAGGTAAGACGATGGTTTGCAACCTTTTTACAAATCCATCCATCAATCTATATTTTTTTGATATCTTTTTAATCACTAAACTTTTGCAATGTAAATTGCAGTGATTCATATAATGTACTGAATGTTGAAATCGTTCTCCACATGTAATTTTTTCCCGCCATTCTGACCCAAATTACAGGTTCCTGCACATTTGAATCAGACCAATGCGGTTATACCAACGACCCAACAGGCCTGTTTCCATGGATACTACAGGGAGGATCGACCACGCCCCCTCCCAGCCTCCCCTTACCCAGCTCAGATCACACAACAGGGTCTGGTTACTATATAGTGGTAGACTACACTGCGCAGTCGCAGTCCAGTGACTACGCCAGGTTACAGGGACCGCTCATACAGGAGACGAGTGCGCGTTGCACCATGACCTTTTACTATGTCTTAAGTGGGCAAAGTAAGTAATTTTGTTATATATCTTATTTTCTGTCAATGACCTTTTATTATGTCTTAAGTGGACAGAGAACATTTTCCAGTATTATTAATCCTTAGTAATGCTCCTGATTGGATATTAGTTTTTTGCATTGGTAACTCTACTGTGAACGTGGTAAATATGGAAGAATTTGTGCATACATGCTGAATTTTCTTTTGCCCATTTTTTAAAACTTTTTCAGGTGATTTAATGGTGTCTTTTAAATCCTCACCAAGCGAAGAGACGATCATCTATCGCCGATCAGAGCCACGAGGGACAGCCTGGCAGCAAGCTGTCCTATACACTGGTCGAATTCAATACCAACACATGGTATAGACTTGACTCTTATTTACCTTAGTATTATATATGTTAAGTTTAAATATGATGTAAAGTTCCTTATAAAGGTTCAATAAAGAATTGTTTTAAGGCTTGGTCCCACTGCACTTACGGATGCAGAGAGGATGTAAAACGGAAAAAAATTGTGCCATCCGTTGGAAATCGTTATGACTTATGTATCCATTGTGTGCTCTTTACATACATGTTTCATATGCTCTATATCCATTGAGCATCCGTCAACTGTGATTTCATTGTTCACTCATGTCTGGAGCGGATGACAACGGATGGAGCCACTCCAAAATTTAGCCTTCGGTTGTATCCGTTATGAGTACATTTTGTGTCCGTCGACCAGTGGGACCAGGACCAGTGGTGGTCGTAGTGGTTGTGGTGATAATGATGATGATGATGATGATGATGACAATGGTGATGGTTATGATCATGATGCATGATAATTATAATGATGGTGATGAGATGCATGATGATTATAATGATGGTGATTACGATGATGATAATAAGGATAATGATGGTTATAATGATTGTGATGATAATTATTATGATGGTAATTATGATGGTGCTTATTCAGGTTATGCTGATGACAATGATAATACAGATGGGGATAAAACGAGATTTGCTGTGCCTCTATTACAGATCAACTTCCTGGCCCTTCCCAACCTCAGCAATCCCGGTATCATTGCCGTCGACGACGTTGCCTTTGTTAGCTGCTCGCTTCCTCGTCCAGAGACATCTTGCGATATCGATGAGTTCCGATGCTCCAACAGAGCGTGCATCAACCTTGAGTTCCTTTGTGATTACGATGATGACTGTGGCGACTATTCTGATGAACTTCAATGCGGTTCGTATAAAGTGATATTATAGTTACTTTGCCATACCACTTTGAACTGCACCATCTAAAGTCCTAAACTTCCTTGTGTGAACCCATCATCCTTTGCCAGGGTGCAACACTTATTAGTCTAAATTCATAATCAGTGCAAGAATGAATAGTTTCCTTTCATTCATCACACCATTCCAACCACAGTATTTGCCTGGAAATTGATTGTTTTTACTATGCCTCAGAGTATTCCTGTTCAGTGGACCATGCTATTTTTAAACCAAAATCACAATATATTTTGAATTTAAGAAATTAAAGGTTTATGAATTAGGACTATTCTCATGTACACTGTCCTTTGGCAGAATATTCATTGTGTTCAGAGTTTATTGCCCTTTTAACTGGCTGAAAAGTAATCCCCTCTCCAACAGAATTAAACAAAAGCAATATAAAAACTAAACATATACAATGCATGATGACGATAATGATCATCCTGATGATAGTTTACAAGTCGACTGAGAAAGCGAAGGCTAAGGTCACCCTAGTACGTCAGCCGTAGTATTGACATAGGCCCTGGTAATTATGAATAACCAAGATGAAATTTTTTTTGTGATACAAAGGGTTTATCCAGTAAGTCCTCTTGCCTTTCACAGATCAGACTTAATATCATTAATTTTTATAGCGACCAAGCCAGTCAAAAGTGATGGTTATTGCGATCTTTCTATAACATTTTCATCAAATTCTATTTTCTTAGATTCTACATCCTTCACGGGCCGATGCGATTTCGAGACCGATCTATGCTCCTTTGCCTCTCTTCCCGGAGACTTCGCTTGGACTCGTACTTCAGCTGCTCTCGTCGCTGACCAGTCGTACGCCCCAACCAGGGATCATACTACGAATAATAAAGGAGGATTCTATCTGCTAGCGGATAGCTTAGGAAGGCAGAGGGGTGATGTTGCGAGGGTTGTATCCCCTGTGTTTGAATCGACAGGACTCATCACCACCTGTACTGTGAGTTTTAATTCTTTATTTCTATTTTCCTCTCTGTCACTGTTATTCCTCAGTACTCTTCTGCTTTTTTTTCTTCGGATTTGATATTTTGGTTTTACTTTGAGATTCCTCCCTTATCATTTTCTTTTTCATCATTCCATTTTTAAATTATGTTTATATTCATATTCACTTCTGTCTCTCTCTCTTTTCTCCTTGTTCTTCATTCTGTTTTGTTTCTCTATCACTTTAACTTGCTAAATTCCTTTTCTTCCTCTGCATCTATTATATTCTTCTTCCCATCCCCGACTGTTATTCTGATCATATTTCTATATTCTATTTTTCTTCATCTACCCTTCCGGTCTTTCTCTCTTCATATATGTCTCACAAAATCATCTTTCTGTATTACTTTTTTGTTGTTTTTTAATCCTTATATATTTTCAGTGATACATAATGTACTCATAATGGTTGATGGAGCTTACTATCATGTTTTGCGATTGAAAAAAGAGTAATCACATTTTCACTTTGGTATTTGTCCCCAGATACGGTTCTTTTTCTCCGCCTTTGGCCCTGACGTCGGAGTATTCAATGTCTACACGCGGTACACAGTAGGAGGACCTTTGACGTTGTTACTAACTATTAGTAACTACGCTATAGATAGTTTCACATTCTTTACCGAATCCATCATTACAAATGCCGACTATCAGGTTTGTATGTTTTCTTTCTTTCAAAGAACGGTTTTAATTGTCAGGCTATCTTTCTGCTGAATTCCATGGTTCCAATTTTTGTTCAAGTGCAGGTCGGGCAGATGTGTAATAGGGCAAATATTTTGAGGGAGCCGAGTTTTGTATAGGTGCTATTTTTTCTAAATAATTTTTTATCTGTTTCTATGATAATCTCAATAGATATTGTATGTAGAATATACTCTATGGTTATTGCTTATATCAAAATGTACAAACCAAAAATTATATCGTAATCATTGGAAATGGAAATTAACAAAATTAAGTTATAAAACTAGTTAAAATTGACGCTGATTTCTCAAAATGCAACCTTTTAATATTTTTCATTACAAAGGTGGTGATGGAGGCTGTGGTCGGCGACGGACAGAGCGCAACAATCGCCATCGACGACATCAGTTTCTTGAACTGCCCCCTTTCGGCTCAGACCTCCCTCCCCGGGGGCTCGACGCCCCCAATCCCCACAACCCCGCCAGCCTGTCCATCCCCGGGTGACTTCAGCTGTGGCGAAGGAACATGCGTACAGCAGGCTCAATTGTGTGATTTCATTGAGCAGTGTCCAAATGGAGCTGATGAAAGAATTTGCGGTTGGTTGTTATTTCTTTAGAATTTATTCACACAGTGAAAGGGGAAGATTACCCTGGCCAAAAGCTTATTGTAAAAATAGAAAGAAAATAATAAAAAAATTTGATGAAGGTTTGAGGAAAGTCCATCAAAAATAAAAAAGCTTAAAATATTATTTTGATTATTTGATTTGTGACGTCATATGCAGGCAACTTTCCTACAGATATTATGGTAAAGAATAGATTGTATGTCATTTTCTCAGAAAATTGAAAATGGTTTTTATTGTACCTTCAATATATCAATACACAAATCAGTTCACACCTGCTCGTAATAAGAAAATAAAAGATAAGTCATCACAAACTATTAAAGAATTAGATATGCATTTTATGTACATATCACATGGGGCAGCTGCTCGTTTATGATGTCACAAATCAAAAACTTGAAATTCTACTAACGTTCTTAATCTATCATGGATTTTCCGGAAACCTTCACCAATATTTTATAACCTGGTGGATGTTTCATAAAGCTGTTCATAATTTACGAGTGACCTTACAATTGACTTGTAATCCTTATTGTAATGTTATGTAGTATATATTTAACGTCCTGTTATCCTTTCAGTCATTCACCTTCACTTGTTTACAAACTCCCCCAATGTCATCTAAGAATTCCCAAACCCCAAATACCATTTAACTCCTAAATCTTGACCAAAAAGACCAACCCTCAGGGACGTCAGCTAACTTCAAGGAAGAAGTATGACTCACACTTCCAGCCCCAGTCACTTGCACAGAGCATCACCACACCCCTTATACCAGAAGAAGTTTGATAGACAGTTACCTGTAGACCAATCAGATCAAGTTAAGATCACTCCCACCTTTATTGTTACACCCCCTGAACAAATGATATAAATAAGACTTCTTGATTATTAGAGGGATAGAATATACAGTAGAATACTAGACCGACACTCATCCACATAGACTGACTGACTTCAAGATTTCAAGACGTCCATCGAATATTAATTTAATTTCACAAACTCAATCTGATACTTTTAAATTATTTTATATTCATCGTCTCCTACTATATCTGAATCTTCATGTACTTCGAGCTGTAAACTGTAACTGATGATTAAATACACTGTGATTTTGAACTGTATAACTTTCTCTAAAGTTTCTTCATTACGCTTCCTTTCTTAATTATGATTACCGACCCCAACACGACAGTAAGTGATGCACACTAGATTTCCATTGGCGTTGATCCTCAGGAGGGGTCACCAGTAAACTGGTTGCAGCTGATCCTAAATAACTTGCTCATGGCTTTATGCACGACTAAGCCTTTAGCCTTCTTAAGGGCTACATAGTGTAATATAGAAAAAATCAGAACAGATTATTGGTCACAGTTATGAAATATGAATAAGAATATATAAATATAAATTTCTTCAAATTTCAATACTAAGTTATGTCATTCAATGTAGTTATGTATTTATTAATGTATGAAATGGTTCTCTATTATTTTTTTTCTGCTGGAAATAGCATAGAATTTGAATTCGATTATTGGTTATTTTATGTTTTCAGGGAACTGTGAATTTGACAATGATTTCTGTCGAGGAGATAACTTTGGATGGCAGCGAACTCTGGCGGGATCAGGTGGCGATTCTTTGGACCGCGACCACTTCTACGATCCTCTCGGTATGATTCCATTGATACTTTCGTATCAAGGAGGGCTACAGGGGTATTAGGCTGACCCCGCCCTCCCCCTGTTGAGACTATTTTAATCTGAATTGAACAGAATTTAATTGTTTTTTTTTATTGAACATATAAAAAAATGTCACTGTCAACTATATTTACATCACATATAAACAAAAAATACTTGGTAATTGGAGCTATTAACATAATAGCAACATGCTAGCCATATAGCCCAAAATACTGTCCTTAATAGGACAATTATGGGCTAAATCACAAGTATTTAAGATTAGGAATAATGATTGAAATCAGGTTAATCTTTTATATATTCAGTGAAAACAATTTTCATTAGAGCAAATGCCATAGAGCTCTATATTTGTACAGGTCCAAATTGATACATAATATGTATTGGTCCACAATAAAAGCTTAATATTAAGGGTTATCCTTTCATCTTCTGGTGATAATAGTATTTGATAAAATATGTTTTAGGATCATTCATAGAGAATTTAGCTTTTATCTCTTTTCATACACTTGTACTTCAACTCAATTTGCATCAGTCCTTTGAAATTGTTACATGTGTTTCTGAGTCCAAAATTTAATAAGCGAAATATTTATTGTAAGTCATTCCTTTAATTCCTCTCATTGGACTATCAGACCTCTGGCGGGGAGTGCCCAGTGTGCACCATTTGAAGAAACCGAGCTTTCTCTGCATTTACTTTTACGCACGACAGAGCAAGTTCATTATTTGTTTTATAAAATGGCAACACAGAAACAAATTCTTAAAAAGTTACAGTACAGTTTTGTTGGACTTCTCTCGGGACTTCTACCGCACTGGTCTGCTTGAGCGTGCAATGTCAATTTTCGTTGCACACTTTTTTGCACGACAGTGCAATGCACAAAAAAGTTGGATGTCATGTGACGCGTATTGGCCAATCGCGATGCTTGAAATGATACACCTATTTTATAAATATATATATTGCACTTCTTTAACTCTATCATTTCCCAGTGCCTGGATGGTACCTCCAGAACATCTTTGGCTACAACTCCTTCGTGACCCCTGACCTTGGTCCAACGGGGTCAAGATGTCAGGTCACATTCTACTATTACATGAGCAGTGACCTGGAGCTGCTTGAAGTGAGGGCGTACCTTATCGACGGGGACCAGATCTTCCTGGTGAGGGGACCGGAGAACCCAGGCATGTGGCAGCAAGGGGTTGGGTATATCGGGCAGCATAATGGTAGAATACAGGTAAGAGACTCATGATAGATTGAATTGATAAATAAATTGAATTCATTTTTAAAGACCCACCTTTTAATTCCTGATATTATATGTATACTATTTTGTTATTTAGATTTATAAATGTTGTAAGCTCTTTAGTTATTCTTGTAGCTGCTGTAGATGGTATAAGTTTAGGTTATTATTTCATTGTAATGTGCATAGAGAATTAGGTATTAATTATTTTGCACTTGATAAATCTAATATTATTTTTATTATTATATTCAATCCTTGAAACTCTTTGACAGCAGAATTCAGTTAAAGGTCCCGTTTCATAAAACTTGTTATAGTAGCGAATTTGCAATAAAATTTGAAGATTATTGAAATAACTTTATTGGCTTATGAGAAACTTGTTAAAGAAATAGTGCATTTGTATAAGTTTTTTATGAAACATGACAAATATCTAATCCATTTAGCATCTGAATACAAGAACACCGAAGTCTTTATCCTGGCCGAATTGAATTATCTATGGGATACTGTTGCTCAATCATGAGTCTATCGTATGTGCAACATATATCCTAGAAACTTCATCCAAGCGGGCTTAAAATGGTCTCATTGGGCATACACAAAAATAATATCATTTTTCTTTATTTACTTAAAATGAACTACCATATTCACATACTTAATCAAATTTATCTTGATATTGACTAATAGTCCAGAGCCAAAGGTATCACCTCACCCCCACCCCCCCCCCCTTTACGATTTCAGAGTTGTGGTTTGGGTGATCGCAAAGAACCTTTGCATCAAGGAAGGAAATTATGTGATCTTAAGGATTGCATAGCTTTGTCCAACTAAATCTATTCATTTTATTGTTGTATGAACTAATTATCCTAATTTATGCATGAAATTAGATTTTATCCGGAAATAACGTTAAAGCCCCTCAAACTGCTGTTTGGGGGATTCGGTTCAAATCATGTGGAAAGCAATCAAATCAAAATACTTTAAGTGTATCATGCACAGGTATTCATGCACCTGTTATAAATCTGCCTGTTGTACATCATGAACTTATTTTATGATTAATTTTAATGTTTTATATTGTTTTACAATGCATACTATGTTATTTGAATTATATTTGTTTTTTGGATGTTGAAATAAATGAATTGAAATAAAATGTATTTCTTTGGGTTTTTTGTTTTTACATTTTGTCTTTATATTCTTTCTAATGGAAATTATGGGCATTTATGAATCTAAATGTTCCTCCTTTTGTCTCACAGGTGAGCTTTGATCATGTTTATCTGAATCCTGTCCAGCCTACCACATACACTGTTGCCTTAGACGGTATCTCCTTCCTTAACTGTGCTGCTAGTCAAACTATTTCATCAGGTAGGCCAAGTGGTTTCTTAAAATGTTGATTCAGTTGGATCTGGGCCCCATTTCATTACGAGTTACAATCAATGGCATTCTGATGGAGGGCTTGAGAGGCCATGGACCCCCAAAAATGTTCACAACCAATAAAAGAGGAGAAAGGAAAGAGAAAATGATAAAATGTTGTATTATTTTCTGAATAACATGTCAAAATCTATCGCTAATATATTTTTTTGGGATTATAAAAAGGTCAAAAGATTTTCTCAAAAAAAAATTTCTGCCATGTCTGGCCCCCTCAACATGTTGGGCTTAATATGCCACCAGTTATCACTATTGTAACTTTGCCATTATTTTGGCAACCACCATAATTACATGGCTCAGTAGCCAATCACACTCATGGTTTCCCTGGAAACTGTCATATCTTATCAAACATAACCCGCTACGTAAAAGACTATTATGATTACTTTCCAATTTTGACAACTACCATGTAAATTTGTACTTTGGTTGTGTCCTGAGCCTCTTGGTATTTACCATTACACTAAAGTTCCCATAATAGTTTATATTAATTTGCAACTTCACCTCAGAGTAAAATAAATACTCTTTTTTTTATTTACTGACATTGCTCTTTTTGGATTAAGTCTTCATGCTTTATATCACTTAAAACTATCAGTCTTAAGATTTTATTCCATATCCATATTTGCCAAATCGGCAGACAAAATAATAATTGATGTACATTGTTGTACATGATATGATAGCATGATACGTTGGAGTAAATTATACCAAAATACGTGAATTCGTACAAAGTGACTCATGTGTATGAATAGATATTTATATTGTTTCCAACATTGCATTATTTTCATGGTCTAGATTTGAACTGTACATTCGAGCAAGACTTGTGTGGCTACTTCCAAGTTCCAAGTCCTGATGATGACTTTGACTGGACCAGGAACAGGGGATCTACCGGAACTACATCTACTGGACCATCATTTGACCATACCACCGGAACAGGTGGGTGTTTCATGAAGCTGTTCGTAAGTTAAGAACGACTGGTGATCCTTTCTTATGCGCTAAATAATCACCAACGTATGATGGTGAACATCATTTACCACAAGAAAGGATCACCAGTCATTCTTAAAGTCGCTCTTAACTTACAAACAACTTTATGAAACGGGCCCCTGGTATGTTGATTGATTCTCAGTTTAAAAAGACTTTCCTGACCCCAACCCCCCCCCCCTCCCCTCTCTCCCCACTTTCCACTAATTAGGCTGAACATGTAGGCCTACACGTATTTCTTAATTTGAGTCATCCAAGATTTTCAGAATTACTTGCCTTGAAAGTACTTGTTAAAAACAGGCTGATTTGAATGGATATTTATGTATGAACTTTGCCTGATAATGATTATTATCAAAATATCACAATGAAGTGGAGTTCATGAAAAAAAGTCTAACGTACATGTACTTAATTAATACCCAAACTTAATTAACCAAACTTGATTTATCAAACATTAAATGAACAACTGCTTGATTTGACTTTGCGAGTATATTATTTCCATATTCAGTCATCCACAACCACTAATTTTGAATTGTTTTTACCTGCAGGTTATTATATGTATACTGAAATGAATGGGAACTCTAATGGCGAGAAGGCGCGGCTGGAGTCCCATCCCCAATCACCCCAGGACGATAATGGAATATGCCTAAGTTTCTATTACCACATGTATGGGCCGTTTGTGAACACGCTCAATGTTGTGTTAAAAGAGGGGAGTTCGGAGACGTTAATCTGGACGCGTAAGCAGACGCAAGGAAATCAATGGCTGCTTGCTCAGCGGACTATTAAAACATCTTCCAGTTGGGCTGTGAGTTTATTATTGATATATTCAGAACTTTTTAATGCGTTCTAAACTTTGGCACTACTAGGTTAAATTCTTGTATAAACAGCTACTAACCACTATCATTTGCAGTAATTATCTCTAGGATTTCGATATGGTATATAGTGATAAAAAAATAGGCTTGCTCCTCATCAATCATGTTGAGTTAATGAATCTTTTGTATATTACTTTTCTCCAGGAGCATGATAAATCAAATGCTCCAAACTTAATGGGGTTACATTCCATTATAATCAAGAAAGAAATTATATCATTAGAATGTTTTGTCTACACATATTAGTTTATGTATCGTTTTTTTTTTGCATAATATAATTCAAACTGGATTTTTTTAATACTGGTTGAGCAGCAAAATGTCCCAAAATGTTTACTATCAGGCGGCTTGTGATTCTTTCATGATATGCACGTCATTTGAAATAATCATTTACTATCTTAGATTCATTTTAATGTGTTAGTCATGATTATGTCTTTATATGTTCAAACTTGTCATTTAAGGTATTTAAAACATGATTAACATAGTTTGCACATACCTTAAAGTGATTTTGAGTAAAAGCTAAACAGTTTTGATATTGATAAAGGTACCATGCAAGTCTGAAATCGTGTTTTCAGTACGGACTAGCTTGGCTTCTGTTTGTACTTTTTAATAGATCTAAATGTATGAATTTTGATAAATGGGTTTTACCTATTTTTCAGATTGTCTTTGAAGCTTTCCGAGGAGCAAAGAATTTTGGAGATATTGCAATTGATGACGTCATTTTCTATCCCGGACCTTGTCCCTTATCAAGTAAGATCATATACAATTGATTCTGTTTGTCCTTATTCTTTACATTCCACAACATTATAGCAAGGCAACGACCTGACATTTTTTATGAACTAATAATATTTTAAAATTATATCAGCTAAATTGAAAGATACGCTTTTCTCTTAGGCTGTATTTCACAAAGGGAGGCAAACTTGCCCATTCCTTTTAACATAAGAAAAAAAAGAGTGAAAATACGAAGAAGAAGAAAAAAGAGGGTAAATGGGAAGAAAATATGAGATTCATATAATGATAACGATAATAATGATATTTTATTTCAAGATTAGTTTGCAGTATAAGCTGAATCGTACAAATATTTAACAGATAAAATCACAAGAAAGCATTAAATACAGCAACAATTAATGAGAAATAGTATGAAAAAAATAGTATAGAGGAGGTATGATGGCTCAGTCGGTAGAGCAGGGGTTTTGGATTACTGTGACATGGATTCGATTCCCACTTGGTGCGCTAGTGCCCTTTGGTAAGGCATTTATCCTCATCGGAGAGGACTTTAAGCCGTTGCTCCTCTGGTTGCTTGCTTACCCGCTTGCTTACAAGCATTCAGGCTTCCGTAACAATCACGTAAAAAAAATCATCACCACCACCACCTGTATATGAAAAATATAAGCATAGAATGAACAAATGTAAAATAAATAATACTTTTGGACTGCAATATGAGAGCAAATATGTATAAAATGACGTTTTAATTTCTTTATTACTAAGACGAGTGTGACTTTGAGTTTGGACTGTGTGCCTGGTCACAGGGAAGAGACGATGATTTTGATTGGTCAATTGGCAGTAACGGCTCTCCTGCAGCTGGAACAGGACCACCGGTAGATCACACAACAGGAACAGCCCAAGGTAGGGTATTATGTATATTCAAAATCTATGAAGGCATTAGTAAAAACTATCCACTCATTCAGAACAATTCAAACACCTGATGCGTCGTATTAGTCAACTATTGGGTCTGTAACTCAAAAGTAATCTCAGATTGATGCCATGTCCCTCCAAAAACATGTATAATCACCCACAATCATCTATTTTACATATACCTTGCTTGTTTTTGTTGTTTATTTTAGGCTGAAATATTGTATTTGAAATGTCTATTATATGAAAAAAAAGTGTAAAACGACATCAAGCTGGACCAAATATTTATTGGATTATCAACTTGGATCAATTTTTTTATTTGTATCCTGTGGCAAAAAGATGCCATTGCATTGTCGTTGCTGTCCAATGATTAATTCCATGGAATCCTTGACTTTGATCATATCTTGAACGTCGTTATCATGGTATTCTTACCATTAGTTGGTGAAAAAAATGCAAGGGGATCTTGGGGTGTTTTTTTCATTGTGCAGTATAGGCTAATTTAGCGGCTAGAATCATATAACATACACTCTCCTTAGTCATGTTAGTCCTCTGTCAAATTTATGCTTCAAAAAGTACCTAATATATTTCAATATGAATAAAAACTAGTAACGTGTTACTATCACAGATATTCTCAATACCCCATACCCATTGATAATGTATGTCTGAATTATAGGTATGTTCGCGTTTGTGAGCACAGCGCCACCACGCACCCAAGGCGAGTTTGCCCGCCTGGTCAGCCCTGTGTTCCAACCCACCTCCACGCAATGTCTTACCTTCTGGAATCACCTCGAAGGCGATGATGTCGGAATGTTGAACGTATGGGCGCACGATCTCGTCAGTGACGTATACACAAAGTTGTGGACACAAAATGGTATGGATGTTCGCAAATACTTATTTTTTTCTCTAAGGTTGAATTATTTTCCTACCAGGACAATCATTTAATATGTTTTAGGGAAAAATGAATTTAGAGACAAGCCTACTGTAGTTGTAATTTCCTTGCAAAAAGCTTGCGATATGATGATAAATGCAATTTAATATATTTCAAGAAAATAATAGAGAAATACTTGACTCATTCTAGATGATTTTAATGTACATGTACTTTTGTACCCTATCTTTCTTGTTCACGGATCATTCTTCTCGAAAGAAATACCACAAATGATACATGACTAATCTGAAATTCAACTGTACCTTTATTAAATTGTCACACACTACTAATGTGAACTTTTTTCCAGGATTCCAGCTGCACCTTAAAATATGTTTGTTATAAATTGTGTCAACTGATTACATTATGGCTGAAATTTACTGACATCCAGAGCCTAATCCAAATATGAGTATATATCAAAACCACCTTGATATTAACATCAAATATTTTATTTGCAGCCCAGGGTTCTGTTTTAAGAAAAAACTTTTTACCAATATGCACAGTTTCAATAACAAGTTTATACTCAGCCAATCAAATTGTACGATTTCAGAAGCTTAAAACTGACTTTGGAAATTTTTCTTCATTTTGAGTTTTATGACACAGACCCCTGATGTGTTTTTGTCATCTTTCCTCCAATTGTAGGACATGACCATGGTGAATGGCATTACGGACGTGCTACCTTATCAGCCTCGCATCCATACGAGGTTATCATAGAGGGCATCCTAGGTTCTAACCCTGTTGGAAGTATTGCCATTGATGATGTCAAAATATCAGATGGACCATGTCCCAGAGCTGGTAAATATTTTTAATTTTTAGAAATTAAATATGTAGTTGGATGTTGATTATGATATGTACCAATGTTGTGACATAAGGTATATCACTAATCAGAACCGCAATGCATTATGGGATTGCAAAAGGGGCCGATGCACACGCGCACTAGCGGACAGTCCGCAGTGCGCATGCGCAGAACCAGCTAACTGCCCCATTTGCGATCCCATAATGCATTGCGGTTCTGATTAGCGATATACCTTATTGATCGTGAGAGTTTTATTAGAATTCATTGTGAGTCATAGTGCCAAGTTTATGAATCATTTTTTTAACAAAATTGCACAGACAAAAAAGACCATATTATTATTGTTTTTTAAAGCGGATTGGAGGTAGGAAGATATGTTGAGATTCATATGGACACACCTGGCGATGTAGTTCACATAAATCTATTGATGCATTTGCCAAAGAAAATGGGAAATTAAAATCAATTTTTAATGTCAGTTGGTGTTTTTGGTAAGACATCTAAAGGACTCTTAAAGTTGAAATTCCTGATTATTCTATCATTCCAGTTCTTCGTCAAAAAAGGTGGTCACAATAAGAAAAGGATTGATTAGTCCGTAAACCTTTCAGTATAGAATACTTTACAATTATTTATTCATGTCTTTTTCTAGGTTTCTGTGATTTTGAGACTGATAAGTGTTCCTGGTCCAACGAGGCTAGTCTTGATACAAGAGATTGGCTAAGAAACAATGGAGCCACTCCCTCAAACTTCACCGGACCAAGCATTGACCATACATATGGAACCGCTTTCGGTAAGATCCCAAAAACATTTATTCTTGTTCTTTAACCCTTAACCTGCAATAGCTGTGTGCAGTGATCTGTGTAAGCTGTGCTGAATACACGCATAGAAGCATGTTCACTCCTACATACTTTGCACACCTGCAATAAACCGGACACGTGAAATATATTGCTGGCACAATAAGGGTTGAAGAAAAAATGAATGATTGATTGGCAAGTATAACTTAACCCTTTCCATGCATACTTTGCATCATTGTACACTAGGTGCCACGTGAACTTCACATCTCACACTCAAACAAACAATCCATTGTTTCCCTTCCTGAATGTAATTCAGCACAGAACATTTCATGGCCCAGTGCACAAAGAGTTAATCAATCATCGTGAATGTTCCTTTTAGAAGATGTGAACAAGTGGGTTTTTTGGTGATAGGTCCTTTTCGAGCTCTACCCCACCCCTTGTGTGTGTATTGTGTAGCTCTTCTTTTCCAGCTTTCATTCATTCTTTCCCTCCTATCTCATTGTTCAGATCAAAATGAAAGACTTATCTAACAGAAAAGGCAAATTCAACATAGTTGTAATACAAATGCTTTGGTTTTTTGTGTTTCATTGTGTTCGATTTTACAATTTCAGTTTTATTTCTGTTCTTTGTTCATTTCATATTATCTACAGCAAAAAAATCATGAAAGCTAGTATAAAAAGGAGTATAAAAATTATTTTATTATTATTATTATCATTGTCATTATTATCATCATTATCATTATAATTATTATTAAATTCATACATGCAGATACATTTCACTCTTTTGGCAGAAAGTCCTTTTAGCATGTATTTCATGTGACAAATCTTGATTTTGAATAACACGCGCTCCACCCAAAATTTGCTTTAAATAAGGTAAATCAATTGATTTATGGAAGATTGATGTGAATATGTATGCAGACCCCAACTGTAACACATTTATAATGCTCTATATGTTACTCAACTTTGTTGTTAGGTATGTACATGTACTTTGAGGTGTCTGATCTTGGATCTGGGTCGAGCGATGGAGACTTCGCCTGGTTAGTCAGTGAACATTTCCCATCAACATCAGGCGCATGCGTGTACTTCTGGTATCATATGTACGGGACAGGTATGTATGTGGGTAAAATTCCGCTTGGTCTACCCCCATTTTGTCTAATTTCCATTCGGTCTCATCCCTCATGCTCGAATCCTATTTAGGTGACATGACGTTTGCTCCTGATGCATTTGCTCCGGTCTTGATATCTCAGAGGGCATTAGGTTAGAGTTAGGATTCTAACAGAGTTTGGATTCAGAATAATGTAAAGATAAGAGTGAGGGTTTATTTAGTTATGGAGGTTAGGTTTTATATTTGGCTTAATGTGAAGAATTTCAATCAGAGCAATTGTCGCTGGAAAAACGGTCATTAGTCTCCTTACCATTTGTTCTAATTGCCACTTGGTCCACAACCGGTATATTTAACTTAATAATAATAATAATTGGCATTCATATAGCGCTTTATCAATTTATGACTGCTCAAAGCGCTTCACAATTATTATTACCTGGTCAGTGGATTCATAGCATGTCAAGGCGCACACTTGCTAAACCAACCACAATGACGTTTGTTTCCTACCGGTACCCAATTAGCACCTGGGTGAGAGTGGCAAAGTGTGGATTGACGCCTTGCCAAAGGACGCTAGGCCATGGTGGGATTCAAACACACAATCCTCTGATTGCAAGGCGAGAGTCAGAACCCCTACACCACGGCACTTCCACATTTCCATTTAGTTTTCTCCCACGTGGTCTCGCCCTATTAGTCTATCTACTTTTTGGTCTAATTATCACTTGGTTTACATCCACTATAATTTCGGGTCTTCCGTTTTCAAAGTGTTGACGCTCTCTAGTTTGTCGTTCTGTATTTTATACTGCCGGGAATAGGCGATCTAAATTTCTGTATATGATAGGCTTTTATGATGCTGTACTTTCGTCTTATGAGAAGATATCAATTATATTAACCCTTTTGATATCTACAAACATAGAGGCCAGCTATAGTGTATTTACCATCAGTGCCGTTGACACCCTCTGCGTTCTTTTTCTTGCAATTTATACCGACAGGTATAATAATTGACCTAAATGTCTGATAGACTCATATGGTACCTTAATGAGGTGAAGATATCAATGAAATTAATCATATCTGCTAACTTACAGGCCGTCTATACTATGTTTACAATCAGTTCTGTTGACGCCCCCTATGTTCATTTCTTGACATTTTATACTGACAGTTATAGGTGACCTACATGTAAATGTGTATGTGATAGACTCATATGTTACTTTCACCTTATTAAGAGAAGATATCAGTGAAATTAGCCTCTTGATATCTGCAAACTTAGAGGCTGTCACAATATTTGAAAAATGTTAATGCCCTCTACCCTATTATTTTTTACATTTTATACTGACAGGTATAGGTGACCTAAACGTCTATGTGATAGATTCATCTGGTACATTTACCCTTGTATGGCAGATGACAGGAGATCAAGGGGATGTGTGGCTGAAGGGAGAGGCTCAAGTCCCAAGTACAGATGAATACCAGGTGATTTACTCTAATTGCCAAGTTCACTTTCAACTTTATTATACAAGCCAGTCAAACAATCTAACGTATACATTTAAATAGCAAAAACTAGTAATAATGATTGTACTTGCTTATATAGCTCTTAACACTTTATCAGAAGTGTCTTATTATGCTTCAGTAATGCAGCATAATTGCCCTGACTTTAGCAGAGCAGCTGTTAAGCGCACTGTGCTTCAAGGAATGAATTTCTATTAGGTACCCATTCACTTTACCTGGGTTGAGTGCAGCACAATGTGAATAAATTTCTTGCTGAAGGAAACTACGCCATGGTTGGAAAATTCAAACAAACAACCTTCTGTTTCATAGTCCAGAGACATATCCACTGGGCCACAACGCTCCACATATACTTGTAGAGTATTGAATTACAGAGAAACATAAAGATCTCATCGTTGAAAGAATGCATAAAGTAAAAAGCTGCAAACACATAAAATCTCTCTTACACAAACATTTTATACTTTTCAAACTGTTATAAACAGGTGTGAATTCAAGTTCTTGGTTGCTCCTCATGTGATAACTGAATACGAGATTTGAGTAACTTAAAACATACATATAAACAAATTACACGACATGAAAATTATAATGATAATACAAAACATTTATAGGGCGCTTGCTATGGGCATCTTTAAGCATGCTGTTATTTGTGTATGATTAATATTTGGGGGCAAAAGAAATGGGCATGCTAAAACAAATATCATTAAGTAATGAATTATGAAATAAATAATAATAATATTAAATGCTGATGTGCACAAACAATTTACTGAGCTACAACTAGAAATCGTATGATAATTAATTGTAATGCGTTATGCTAATTAATAGTATTTTTGTTACATCATCAGATTGCATTTGAAGCTGTGTCAACTGGTGCGTTAAAGGGAGATATAGCAATTGATGACGTCGATGTAGACCCATACTCTTGTGGAACTAGTCCTTCCTCCATTCCAGTAATTTGTAAGTATAGTTTTATATATTAATAGCTAAAGCGTTTACTGAACATATTCTGTATGTTATATTTCCATCATAGCTTGTATGATTGTCTATGACTATACTTATGGTATAATTACCCATGACATCACTTTTTTTGTATTTTATTGTTTTGTATACCTTTTAATCTAAGGTAGATATGAAAGTAGAATCACTCAAGTTTATCTAAGGTAGATATTCAGTAGAATTACTTTACTTTATCTAAGGTAGACATTAAATTAGAATTACTTAACTTTATCAGAGGAAGGTATTTAAGTAGAATCACTTGTGTCACTAAGGTAGATATGAAAGTGGAATCACTTAAATGTATCTTAGGTAGATATGAAAGTAGAATCAATTAATTCTACCTTAGATAGATATGAAAGTAGAATCACATAAGTTTATCTTAGGTAGATATGAAAGTAGAATCATTTAAGTTTATCTTAGGTAGATATGAAAGTAGAATCACTTTAGTCTATCTTAGGTGGATATAAAAGAAGACTCACTGAGTTTATTTAGGTAGATACTACATCTTTAACATCTCTGAAAAAAGCCACTTAAAGTGGAATTAGTGCATTACAAATTTGATTGTTTTTTATTTTTATTAAACCCATAACAAGCATTAAAGCTTAGATTTTGAGAAAATATTTGTATGAAATAAATATGCAACCAAACTTTCAGCATTTTCACCTTTTGTGCGTTACTCCTCTTTAAGCAATGGACTGTACCTTTGAGCTCGACACATGCCCCTACTCACAGCTCAGCAGTGACGATTTTGATTGGACAAGAAACCAGCAAACCACGCCCAGTATAGAAACAGGCCCCACCTTCGACCACACCACCGGGTCAGGCTGGTACATGTACATCGAAGCGTCCAACGGCATTAATGCTGGTGACCGCGCCCAACTCCTCGGCCCTGCCCAGAACCCAACGGGAGATGCGCCCAAATGTCTGGTGTTCTGGCTGCACATGTACGGTCCACATATCAATCGGTTTAATGCGTACATGCAAAGAGAGGGGCAGCAAGATGTGAAGCTCTACACTAAATATGGCTCGCAGGGAAGCAATTGGTTTAAAGCTCAGAAAGAGATTGTGTCATCAATAAACTGGAATGTAAGTAATTGCAATTGTTGTGGATTAGTTTGGCCAATTAGCTAATTTGTAACTATCATTTATCTTTTATTTTTCGAAATACTGAGATAATGATAATAATGATAATCCGTTTGATATAGTGATTTATGCATCGCAACACATACATGTGTATAGTATTACTCTGGTCATTGGGTCTTTGTTATTGCTTGCACATATGCAATGTATGCACCTTCTCCACTCTCAGGAATCATTCCAACAAGAATTTCCAAACTCAACAGATATGCATAATACGTAGACTTCAGCATTCTATTGGGTACCCATTTAACATGGGTGGCAGAATAACGGATTGCCAAAGGACACTAGGCCGTGCTTGGGATTTGACCTCATGACCCTCTGATTCCAAGCAAGAGTCTGAACCGTTACATCACGATGCATTCACAATGAATTGAACAGTTTATGTTGCAGAAACGTAATATTCACTAATCATAAGACTCGTATGATGAAGTGCAAATTTTTCAAACTGATGATTTTCTTTTATCATAGATCCTGTTTGAAGGCGTGGTTGGAGATAATTACTTAGGAGACATCGCTCTTGATGATGTGATATTGTATGAGGGAGCATGCCCACAAGAAGGTTTGTTTATAAAAGATTACCTGCAAAATATTTGTTTAAAATAATCTGTTAAATAATGATGGAGTGAAAGATGGAGGAGATGAAGAAGAACAAAAAGAAAAGAAAAAGAAATAGAGGAAGAAGAAACCTAACTTTTGTGTTGCAAATCTTTATCGAATTCCATCTAAAGTTTTCTCCAAACACCCCCATATTCTGCTTGTTTATTTCATTCTGTTGCTTGGAAATATCGAAACTTGACAAGTGTGTACCCCCACCCCACTGTCAGGAAAAAATTATTTCATACAACAATGCTTGAATAAAAGAGTGGCAGTATCATATTTTGACGCAGGCCAAGAAGTTCGAATGGTTACATTATTTGACTGTAATAAATTACAGGGACATCCATGCTCTTTCACTTTTTATTTCATTTGTTTTTCCTCCACACCTTTTCCTTGAACTATCATTACCCCTGCTTACCCTACCCCCGCTCCCTAGTAGCAGTACACCTAAATACATAACATACGCTTTTGTTTGACGAATCACAAATCATTTACAACTCTGAAAGCTAAAAATATCCCCTTTTTTCATATCATCTTTTCAGTTACCTGTGACTTTGAGCTGGACTTCTGCGGCTGGACCCAGGACCAGACCGATGAGTTTGATTGGACCAGGGATGCAAGAGGGACAGGATCTAGTAATACAGGACCAAGTTACGACCATTCGACAGGCACAGCAGAAGGTACATTTGCTTTGAATTAAATTCAATAATATGCTGCTGCTGTCAACGTAAATGGAAATGGCCAACTCAAGGACACGGTGCTTAGCCGTCCTTACACCCTCCTGCTGCTACGTTAGGAATCAGGCCAATAATACATTGACTTCAGTGGGGCTAATTATATATTCATGAGGTCACATCTTGGGGCCCCATAAACCTATTCCCACCATATTTGGGTTGTGGGGGTTTTTCATCATGCTCTACAAAAAAATAATGATATCAAGAAACGTTGATATGCAAAACGTGAAAATTGATGGTGTCACACTTCGGTACTCTATATTATAGCATTTTTTATTGGATAGTATTACCCTTTTTACATCGTATCCTGTTTAATTTCATTACGCCTTTTTAGCATGTTATACTTTCTTTATTTCTGTTCAAGCTACTCTGTATGAATTTTTGTGAATAGATAAATAATATTTTAAAAAATAAAAGATACCACTGCCAACAATAACCAACGATATTCCTAGCATTGAGAAAAATCAAAAGTTAGAGGCCAATGGGTGTCCATGTTTTCAAATGGTGACAATTCAAATTCATCATGTTATTAAAGCTTGCAATAGCAAATCGATGAGAAGTCTATTGGAAAAAGTAGGAATGGAGGGAAGTCACTGTGGGTGCAAAGAGAATGACCGGGCAAAATGCGACAACTTACGTGAGATGTCGCAATTCAAAAACAAAAAAAATCATGATATCCACTGTTTTTATACAACCTATGGGCTGTTTAACAAACAGTAAAGTATGAATTAGAGGCGTACTTAAACGCCGATGCGCACATATGATTCAACGTATAATCTGATTGATGGATACGCGGTAGTGCGCGTCCCGTGCGCATGATCTGACCAATGTGGTGATTTGTTCTATTCGCACATAACTGGCGTTTAAGTGCAACTTTTAAGTCCTACTTAAATCTTTGTGAAACACCCCCCCCCCCACTCCCGATCCCCTGTCCTGTTTTCTCATTACAGGTTTCTACGCGTTTATTGAAGTTTCATCACCGAGAGTACAGGGTGACCGAGCGATCCTCATCAGTCCCACATACCAAGATACAAGTAGTGAATGCTTCAGACTCTGGTATCATCTACTGGGGAAAGCTATAGGAGAGCTGAATGTCTATATCAAGGATGAGGTGACAGGGACAACGACCGCTCCACTGTTCAGTAAATCAGGTCAGTTCTTAAAAATAACCATTATGATAATGATGATAAGTTCATTTCATTTCGTTTATTTCCATTTCCAACATTTTCAATAATTGCGTTTTGTTCCATACATCTTGATGTATATAGAAGCAAAGAAGATTTATATGTACATTAAATCAAGATAATCATATAAGCAGGTTTGGAATGGAGGAGGCTGCTAAAAAGCAGAGCTTGTAGTGTGCAGCCTCCTACTGAAGAATAATCGAGTGTGGATTTGTATATGCTACTATATGGCAGGGATTCCAAGATTAAGATAACAGCAAAACCCCTTTACTTACTTTACATTATTCATTAATAATCATATAGTTTACGATCTTCCGTCAATTTGGTAGCTATCATTTGAATTGGTTTTGTATAAAATGTGAATATTTTGTTAACTAATTTTAGCCTGATGAATATTTTTGAAATGTTCGTGAAGTTTGGACACCTCATTATAATTATCTGTTATTTTAAAATGAGTAAGTTGGCGCATCATCCCTGTTTTTTTTTTTTAATAAACAGGTCCTCCTTCAGATGCCTGGCGCTTTGCTCAAATTGACATCTCCTCGCCCCATCGCTACCGGATCCTTGTTGAGGGGGTCAGAGGTAGTGGTGTACAGGGGGATATCGCTATTGACGATATTGAGGTCATCCCAGGAGCCTGTCCAAAGCAAGGTATGAAAGAAAAATCACAAGAATTTGCTGTCGAGTACAAGCTGTAAGCCACAATTTGTTTCGAGTAATAATTCACAAAGATGTAGGACTGAGTTTCCATATTCAGTCATCCATAATTAAACCATAGATTGAAGCCAAGTTGTTGTTGGTAAAGTTTTGGGCAAATCCGTCAGTTTTACTATAATTTGCCATGGTGTCACACTCTTTACCTATTTAGATCATATGTAGATGCTTGTAAGGTGAAAATGTGCATATTTATGTATTTATTGTAGTTCAATTATTTTTTTTGCATGCATGATAACTATTCCAAGGGAAAGGAAAATGTATGGAATGTTGTTTTAACAATGAGGTAGTGTCAGGGTGCTTCATAAGCACTTGCCCAATTGCCAGGGGCAAGTAAAAGTTAGAGTCGGACAAGTGTTTTGAAGTAAAGACCAAAACTACTTTCCCCGAATTGGGCAAGTAAAATTCTCACAGTAGAATGACCAAAATTAGGGTTGATATGATATATCGGCCTTAATTTTGGTCATGGCAGGCAAGATAAAATTACTTTGGAAAAATAAATGGAATAACAAAGTAGGTCTAGATCAGTTCATGTCAAAAGGGAGAAAAAGGGCAATGGTTTATAAAACCGCAAAACTTTCTTTTGAAGATGTAAAAAAAAAATTCAATGATTTTTTTCGGGCAAGTGAAATAGATTTTTGGGCAAGTATATTCCACCTGTTTTAAAATTTACTTGCCCGACCGGGCAAGTGCTTCTAAAACGTTATGTAGCACCCTGAGTGTAGTCATTCATTGTGTTTTTAGGGTGAAGCTAATGTTTCAGATTAAGGATTTTGGTTTACATGTACCGGTAGTTATATGTTGAGTTAAAGAAAATAATAAGGCAACATTTATACAACACTTATTACAATTTGTCTTAGCACTTCATACTATTACTATCATTGAGCTGCCTTTCGAATATTTGTTTTCTAACAGGGTCATGTGACTTTGAAGATGGACTATGTGGCTGGTCTCAAGAGGTCCAGAATGATGTATTTGATTGGCTCAGGACCAGTGGGTCTACACCTAGTGGAGGAACGGGACCTAGTCAGGATCACACTACAGGATCAGCTGCAGGTGTGTATGATAAATAGTGTTGTGGGTATAACCCCATTGGTTAGAACACAGTGTGTACACAGTGTATTCACAGGGTGTTCACAGTGTGTTTACAGTGTGTTCAGTGTATTCACAGTGTGTTTACAGTGTATTCACAGGGTGTTCACAGTGTGTTTATGTTGTATTAATAGTGTGTTCACAGTGTGTTTACAGTGTATTCACAGTGTGTTCACAGTGTGTTTACATTGTATTAATAGTGTGTTCACAGTGTATTCACAGTGTCTGTATTCACAGTGTGTTCAGTGTGTTTATGCTCTGTTCATTGTATGTTCACAGTGTGTTCAAAGTGTGTTTACATTGTATTAATAGTGTGTTCACAGTGTGTTTACAGTGTATTCACAGGGTGTTCACAGTGTGTTTACATTGTATTAATAGTGTGTTCACAGTGTGTTTACAGTGTATTCACATTGTCTGTATTCACAGTGTGTTCAGTGTATTCACAGGGTGTTCACAGTGTGTTTACATTGTATTAATAGTGTGTTCACAGTGTGTTTACAGTGTATTCACATTGTCTGTATTCACAGTGTGTTCAGTGTGTTTACGCTCTGTTCATTGTATGTTCACAGTGTGTCTACAGTGTATTAACAGTGTGTTCAAAGTGTGTTTACAGTGTATTAACAGTGTGTTCACACTGTGTTTACTGTGTATTAAAGGTGTGATCACAGTGTGTTCATGGTGTGTTCATAGTGTTTACAGTGTGTTCATTGTGAGTTCAAAGTATATTCACAATGTGTTCATATTGTGGATTACGTGAAAATATGCCTCATACTTTGAAAATGCTTAAATTCATCATTGTAGAAATAATTTTATGCAATGGATGCCTCTCCAGTGTGAATATTCAGTGTGTTCACATAGTTGACTATGTGAAAATGTGATTTAAACTGTTACATTGCCTAAATTTAAAAATGTGGAGATAAATTAACACTGTGGAAATCTTTACAGTGTGTGTTCACATTATGTTCACAAAGTGGACTATGTAAAACTTTGATTCACACTTTTTAAATGCTAAATTCAATTAAATTCAGCAAGGAGATAATTTCGCACTGTGACTACCTCAAATGTGTAAATATCCACAGTGTGTTCACATAGTTGACTATGTGAATATGTAATTTACATTGTTAAATTACTCAAATTTAACATTGTACAGATAATTTCACACTGTGAATACCCTACACAGTGAGTTTTCACAGTATGGAGATAATATTATACTGTGGACATCTCTACACTGTACATGTTAACAGTGTGAACAAATAGTGGACTACATGCCTGACAATCTTCAAATTCTCAAATTTAAGAAGTTTGGATATAATTTCATAGTGTTGACACCTCGACTTTGTGCATGTGCACAGTATGTTCACATAATGTACTATGTGAAGATGTTATTCATACCGTTGAAATGCTCAAGCTTAAAAAAAAAATTACTGTAGAGTGCTTACAGCCTTCTAATTAATAAAAAGTGCCAGATAGGCCTGTGTGATTGTTATCATTGTTTGGGGAATTTCGTGTCAATTGATTTGAAAATATATTTATTTCCAGTGGACATTAAATCCTTTTATATCTGTTATGAACAGTTTGTAATGTTATTCATATCCATTTATTGTTCTATTCTCTTGGATGATTGCGTTCATTAACTATTATGCACCAATCAATATTTTCTAGCTTCTCTTCTTCATGATAATATAGCATTTGTATAGTGCACGTATCCACCTTGCTAGGTGCTCAAGGCGCTCCTATATTACCCCGGCTAAGCTAGTCTAACGATTCTGGTGTGCACAGCTTTTTGGGGAATTACTTCCTGCCAGTACCCATTTACCTCACCTGGGTCGAGTGCAGCACAGTGTGGATAAATTTCTTGCTGAAGGAAAACACGCCATGGCTAGGATTCGAATCCACGACCCTCTGTTTGAAAGACGAGAGTCAGAACCACTAGACCACGATGCAGCATTCACATTATGATATTTCCTAGTTTAATGTTTTTCAATTGGATATTACATATACTTTGAGGCATTGCATTCATTGTATTTAAAATGTATTAAACTGTGTTACTTTTGACTTGTAATAACCTATTGTAATATGTATGAAGTTCATAATTATTTTGCACCAATCGGTATATCCTTCTTTCACTTGTTTTTAAATAGGATATTACGTATACTTTGAGACCTCTCTGCCATCCATTCAGTCCAGTGACAATGCAGTGCTAAACAGTGAACATTTTGACCCCACCAATGAAGGCTGTCTTACTATGTGGTATCATATGTATGGTGCAGGTAAGCTGAATTTGCCCAGATTTTGATATATCTTTTGTGACACTATTTGATTATTGATGGCATATTTCATACAGTATTATTTATTATGATCTACATTCGGCGCATATTGTAGGCTTAAGTCTTTCATGACTAAAATTTGTTTAACTTAAGCTAATCATTGCACACTCCAAATTGGCAACACAATGAAAACAATTAAATCACTATCTAAAAATGCAAGTTGGCATCTATTCAGTAGATTCATTTGTTTATCATTAATTTGTATCCATACGTAAGCCGTTAAACTTGAGCTAATCATTATACACTCTAAATTGGCAACACAATGAAAGCACCTCAATCACTTTTTAAAACACAAATTGGCAACTTTTCAATAAATTTTACTCATGCTCTATCCATATTTTACTTCAAAATAAGAAAATTATTGTTGCCAATTTGAGGAAGAAAAGTAGATTAATTTTTAATGTATAAAAGCTGTTTGCCTCTAGGTGTCAATCAAATTTCCTGTTTCTTCCAATGCAGGTGTTGGTGAGTTGAATGTGTATTCAGTGAATAACTCAGGATCACAGGTTCAGCTATGGTCTAAAAGTGGTGATCAAGGAAATGTGTGGCTGAAAGGACAGGTTCCTCTTTCAAGTGATACTGAATTCAGGGTAAGACTGTGTTATTAATCCATTTTCTTCACTTTGCATTGTGAATTGCAATGTAGGACCAAGATATGTTGCATAAGAATTATGTGTTTTTGATGTTTCTTGATTCAATTTATAAAAATATTAGGCTAGGCCATTTTCGTTAGTCAGGTTGGGTGACTTACGAAAATGGCCTAGCCAAATATTTTCAAAAACTGGGTCTGTATTTTTTCATTTCATGCTGATTTATTCATAACTTGAAATCAGAATTTCTCTTATAAATCAAGCAAATAAATAGACCTGAAGGTCAAAGTATTCTTACTTTGTGGTCCACATACTCTCTTCATTGATTTTAGCAAGTCTATCTAGATGATGTAACAATAATAAACTTTCCTTTGTGGTTTGTTGTTTATATATTTCATATGCATTTCAATGTTTCTCTTTTGTTTTCAATTACTAAAAATATGGTAAGATTTCAGCCAATTTTAAATTCTTAAAAGATTTTTATTGATGTTGTTGCGTTCCTTGTAGATCCAACTAGAAGCTGTCTATCTTATTGACTCAACTGGAGACATTGCCATTGATGATGTAGATGTTGAAATGGTACCGTGCTCTCAACTCACGACTGCAGCACCAATCCCCTCCATGACACCAACACCAGGTATTGTGTTTGTACACCATTCTCTTCCACAATTTACCAGTATCTTTCATCTGTTTTCATCAAAACCATTGTAATAGGATATAGATTAAAAAATCTAGAAAATTTAGTCAAAAATTTGCCATACATTGGTTGTGCATTTATTATCATATGATCTCTACCTATAAGATAAATTTTATATCCTATTGGAATGAAAATTATAATGTTTTTAGCAAAAGGGCAAGTGATCATTATATATATATATATATATATATATATATATATATATATATATATATATATATATATAAATTTCTCTCTTTTGAAGACTGTCTTGGTTAACTATTTCTGTTTCATAAAGTGTAAAAGGCAGAAATAGTAACGAGTTGCCGATTAATAAGGCTACATTTATTTATTTGGAAGGAGGAAAAGCAAAACTTAAAAGAACTTGTTTTTATTAAGTAACTGCAAAGGGTTATGTTTCTTTTTTTTTATTTTTATTGAAGGAAGTATTCAACATCTTATTTTTATTCATCCCATCATATTTCCTCATGATGATATGTTTATTTTATCACTACAAATCTTGAATATCATATTTTACCGTACATAGAGACTGCCTCGACAGAACCTTTGTTTTGTTCTTTTGCAGCTTCCATTTCATGTTCATTTTTATGCATGTACTGTAAATAGCCTCTGTACAATCTTTGCTTTCTTATCTTACTTGCATCTTACTATGTATGTTTGTTTCTTCTTTTTTTTTTATTGTTTGTGTGTTTTTTACCGTTTTTATATGCTCAATGTATTTTAATGGACTTGAATAAATCATGAATTGAAATTTAAAAAAATGAAAAAGTATATTAATTGCATTTTCTTCCTTTTTTCTACCTTTATCATCTTAAAGCTCCAGTCATATCTTTCTGTACATTTGAGATTGATATGTGTGATTTCACCCAGGATGATGTAGGCGATGATTTTGATTGGCTACGGACTTCCGGGGCCACACCCACTCTAGGGACTGGTCCACAGGTTGACCACACCCTCAGAAACATTAATGGTAACCTTTCAGAAATGTTCTCATTTATAATTAATTTTTCATATTTTTGTTATGTAGCTACTTTTTGGGAGTGGTTTTCACTGTACTTAGATATTTCTTTTTTCTCAATACACGAGTTTGGCATCAACTAACTATAGAAAGATCCCAAACATAAAAATACTTTGTGTAACCAATTTCTTTGTAAGTTTCTTGACTTTGCTATGTTATGTTAGTATTTTCATTTCACTGAAATAAAAATTTCAGTCTACAAGGGATAAATCTTTTTGTATAAATTTGTAGATCTGATTTTCTCAACAATTATTTTTTTATATTAATCATTTACATGTACCTTATGATTTTTTTAACATATATATCAAAACTAAATGCCATAACTTACAGACTTCATTGGAATTCTCATTAATTCACTTAGTAAAGAAAAATAATATTAACTGAATATTAACTGAAATAATTAAGACCTACCTTCTGATAAGAGTCAAATGGATGCTAACCATGCATAACTAATACTGGGCAGCGTGGCTTGCACATATTACAGCCACATTGATGAAGTAATGAATTGATGTAGAGGTCAGATGTTGAGCCGTAGGTCAGGACTTATAAATGAAAAATTGGTTCCAGGGCCGCGTCTTACAAAGAGATACGATTGATCCGATCAATCGTAACTTTATGGAAATCCATCAGTGTCATAATTTTTTCTACGAAAAATTTGCACAATGTCCTTTGTATGCAAAGAGAAGCACAGTGAACTTTCAAGAAAACAATGAATGCATGAATATACATCATCGCTAGAAAATATTTTGAACAAACGTGCATAATAGATGTTGACGTTGCTGGCCATCCATAGTTGCGTTCGATCGGATCAATCGTAACTCTTTGTAAGATGGGGCCCAGGTGTACATCATAACTGGCTAATAGACATCCGTTTAAAACTCATTTATAACAAAGAACTTTTCTCCTTTTCAATCAGGGTATTACATGTACGCGGAAGCCGATGGACATCTACTCGGTGAGCATGCATCACTTCTGTCAGTTCCCATGGCGACAGGCTCCCAAGGAATGTGTGTTACATGGTGGTATCATATGTATGGTCCGGATGTGAATCGTCTGGAGGTCTACGCCCAGAGGAGCGGGGGCGGTGATGAGGTGTTGTGGAGTAGATCCGGAGACCAGGGCAATGAGTGGATGGTTGGACAGGTTTATGTGACCGGAGATTTTACAGTGAGTGATATATATATATATATATTTCAATTTTGATTCAGTCTATTGGTTGTAGGCTAGAGTTGTTGAAAGCGAGTGGAGCACCTTCTCCACCCCCTGCCTATACTGTTAACTTCCCGAATTATGTCATTGATGGCTCCATTGGGCATGGAAGCAAATGCTCACCCCCCCACCCCTACCTCCCATGTAGAATCTTAGAAGGCTGAAAAAGTGTACATAGTAGTAAATAAGTCTAAACACTATGAGAGGCATATTATTTAAATAGTAAAGTGATATAAGGCATCAAATTCTACTATTACTCCTTACCAATTCAAAATGTTGTATTTAGTATAACCACATTATGTGTGATATCTTATTCTTAGCTTGGAGATTATGGTTTGTATCCTAATTGATAATAATTATATATGTGATTTGTAATGCGCCAAATACACTCGGCAGAGTGCCCAAGGCGCAGTGAATTATCTCCTAGATTATACAAAGTTTACTGCTGGTATTCAAGCTGTAATGTGAACTATAGCATCCAATTTATTACTACCCCTTACCATTTCAATTTGTAATGGTAATGGTAATGACCCTGTGATCTAAAGTATTATCTTGTTCTTGCCTTGTTGATTATGGTTAATATTATAATTCTATACGCTCTAGATAAAGTTTACTGGCGTTGTTGGAAATGGTGCGAGAGGGGACATAGCTCTTGATGACATCACAATGAGCAGTGGTCAATGCCCTTCATCAGGTGAGTGTAAAATTAATATTGATTTTTCTGAATTTCTGGATCGCATGAAGCAGGGGCAGATACAGGATTTTCCAAAATGGGGGGGGGCACATTTTCCCTAGGAAAATTTGACAACCAAAAAAAACAAGGTCCTCACTTCTGTATGAACGTCATATTCCCATTAAAAATATATGTGACCTACCACCCTAAAACCACCAATAAGTCGCCAGGTAAGGTTCTCCGTAAATAGCCAAAATAGTTATTTAGTCTCCAAAAACCAAAAATTAAAAAAAAGGTTATCTGAAAAAGCAATTCCTCTTCTTCATACTGTGAAATTTTGAAGTCATTGAGTTGAATAAAAGAAAAGATACAAGAGTTTCTTGGACACTACTTTTTCAGACTGCTTGGAAGTCGGAGATTACACAATGTGCACATCTCATGCTTGAGTGAACCCTGAACTTCAAACCTTGTTTTCTCTTTATATTTTAAGCTCTTCCTGAATTTCCTCTGCATTCAATCAAGTACTTGTAATGGTTATTTTTTGTCAATTCTAACATATCATATATAATTTTAAAGCTTAGGGAATGAATTTTCAAGCTCACTAAATATCTCAATATTCATTTTGGTCGACTTATTGTTGGTTTTGGGGTGGCAGGTCACATATGCTCTGCCCCCACCCCTTCGACCCGCTATTATCCTGAAGAGAATTTGATAGCATGATAGCACACTGCAATTTTCTCTTTTTTTTGTACTTTGGGTACACCATAGCACAAACATATTGATCAAAGTAATCATCAATTCCTATATCATATCATGCATTTACATCACCTATGTGACTCTTGGCATGTTGACCTGTATTGATTATTGCTGTATTTTTGAATATCTTGAAAAGAATATGGTCTTATTTTTGTATTAGTTTGTTTGAGCACACCATAACATCAACATATTGATTAAAAAAATTAATCAATTCCTTTTTCATCCCATCTATTTTACATACATCATATTGTGAATTTCAGCATATGGTGACCTATGTTAATTCCATGAGTGGTATTTGGAACATGTTGGAAAGGAGCTCACTGCAATTTTCTCTAATAAATGTTTTGAGCCTACAGTGGCACCAGCATATTGATCAAAGTAGCCATCAATCCGTATTTTATTTCATTTTTTTTTGTCTCACCTGCATAGCAGAGTGAGACTATAGGCGCCGCTTTTCCGACGGCGGCGGCGACGGCGGCGGCGGCGGCGGCGGCGGCGTCAACACCAAATCTTAACCTGAGGTTAAGTTTTTGAAATGACAGCATAACTTAGAAAGTATATGGACCTAGTTCATGAAACTTGGCCATAAGGTTAATCAAGTATTACTGAACATCCTGCCTGAGTTTCATGTCACATGACCAAGGTCAAAGGTCATTTAGGGTCAATGAACTTAGACCATGTTGGGGGAATCAACATCAAAATCTTAACCTAAGGTTAAGTTTTTGAAATGTCATCATAACTTAGAAAATATATGGACCTAGTTCATGAAACTTATACATAAGGTTAATCAAGTATCACTGAACATCTTGCATGAGTTTCACGTCACATGACCAAGGTCAAAGGTCATTTAGGGTCAATGAACTTTGGCCGAATTGGGGGTATCTGTTGAATTACCATCATAACTTTAAAAGTTTATGGATCTGATTCATGAAACTTGGACATAATAGTAATCAAGTATTACTGAACATCCTGTGCAAGTTTCAGGTCACATGATCAAGGTCAAAGGTCATTTAGGGTCAATGAACTTTGGCCAAATTGGGGTATTTGTTGAATTACAGCCATAAATTTGAAAGTGTGTTGGTCTAGTTCATAAAACTTGGACATAAGAGTAATCAAGTATCACTGAACATCCTGTGCGAGTTTCAGGTCACATGATCAAGGTCAAAGGTCATGTAAGGTCAAAGAACTTTGGCCACGTTGGGGGTATTTGTTGAATTGCCATCATATCTCTATAAGTGTATTGGTCTAGTTCATAAAACGTGGAAATAAGAGTAACCAAGTATCACTGAACATCTTGTGCGAGTTATAGTAGTTTTCAAAATCAGCACTGCTGCTATATTGAATCGCGTGATGCAGGTGAGACGGCCAGAGGCATTCCACTTGTTTATTCATGTTTTACTTCACATTTGTATTATCATGTGATTTTGAGCATAGTGATTTTCTGCTTCTTCCTCTCAATACAGACCCATGTTGATTCCAGCTGTGTTTTGGAATATTTTGAAAAGAACATGATTTTCCCTATTTTAGTTTGTTATAGCATGCCATAATACCAACATAGTAAGAACTTATAATAATGTATTCTATATAATGTAGTATCCTGTGACTTTGAGCAAAGTGATCGTTGTTGATTCCAGCTGCATTTTCTAGTATCTTTGTAAAGCTCATTGCCATTTTCTTCTTTTTTTATTAGTTTATTTAAGCACACCATAATCTACCAACATTTTGATCAACATATTCATCAATTCAAATTCATTTATTTCACATCTCTAAAAAAACATACAAGATACAATACATCGAGATCAATCAAAATGATTCCATAGTAATAGAGTAATGAATATTGTAAAATTACAAATTAACAAAAATAACAAATTACATAGGGTTATGAATGCAATGTGAGGGAATAGCAAAAGCCAAATAGACCCATCTAGGCTACTCCCTAATTAACATTCATTACTGAATTGATTATCATGTATTCCATATGTGTAGTATCATGTGATTTTGAACATGGTGACCTGTGTGGATTCCAGCAAGATGTAACGGATGATGGAGATTGGAGCCTAGGTACAGGTGCATCGATGAACCTGATATATGGTCCTGAAGTAGACAGTACATACCAAACAGCACAAGGTACGGAAAATCTTCTTCTTTTTTTCTTTACTAATGCATGTTTGTATTTAAAAAATCGGATCAAATCTCAGTATTTACAGGTATTCAAAGTCTGTGATGAAGAACTTAATTACAGGCAATTTAAATTCTTTCAAAAGCTAACCAATTCTAAACATAATAGTGTAGTGCAAGAAATAAACATGGTTTAAAACATTATTTTTCATATTTATTTTTTGTTAAACAATGACGTCAAAAAAAGGTAGGTACTTACCAAAAACATTTATAAAACATATTCATAAAACTTAATAGAAATAAATGAAAATATACAAACATGTACATGATCAGGGATTCATTATAATCTGGTATTTCACACTAACTATTTGAAATCTTGTTTAGTAGTTAGGAAAAAATTATCTGCTGACATCCCTGCTTTCAATTGAGTTACAAGAAGGCTGTCTTACTGGCGAGCGTTTCATCAACATTTACGTCTGACAAGTTGTCAGATCTAACAACTTTCCTTGATTTTGATTGGCTGATAGGCACTATTACCATAGTAACTGTTGGATAAGACATTACTTGTCAGATAAAACATTCGACAAGTCCTTTCATTAAGCGTTCCCCAGGTTTTGTCATTCCAATTGAATAATTAAAGAGAAAGAAGATTGATATATTTTTTTATCAGTTTCTTTGTATTGAAGATTAGTTACCATAGTTACCATAGTAACAGTGCTTCTCAGCCAATCAAAACAAAGGATAGAACTGAAAATGTCAGAGTTACAATGTAGTATTACCAACATTCATAAAATGCCCCTTCCTCTCCCTCCAGAAGATGCCTATGATAATACCAGTAAGTTTTTAGATTCTGAGTGTGACTTGAGTTACTGAAATTTCATGTTAATGTATTACTTTATATATTTGATGATATTGTTGAATATCTCATAATGGATTATTACCCCAAAGCTCTGATCCTTTCTTTTCTGTGACAGGCCATTTCCTGTATGTTGACAACATCCAGAACACGCCAGCAGATAAAATCCGTCTAATCTCTCCAGTGTACCCCTCCACCTATCAACGATGCATTCGATTTTGGTTTTATCACGCCGGAACTGTTGCCTCGTATCTACGGGTCTCTCTCAATGTTGGTGGCGTCCCGGTGCAGTACTTGGTCGATGGAGGGCTCCCTCTCATGGGCAATTTGTGGACAGTGATGGAGGCATCTTTGTCAAGTGCACTAGAATACACAGTGAGACTAAAGCTTTTTACTTCCATATGCAAGTCTGGATCAAGGGGATAGCGGAATGTGCAGGTGCATCCGTTAAAATGTGAAAATATAATGGTGCATAGAATGCCTAAATTGTGCAACTGTTGTGATGGCCTTTTTTTTCAAAATTTTGGGAAAGTTCACACCCCGTAAAAGTCCAACTCTGGATTTATGCCTGCATAGGTGTACAGTTCGTATCAAAAAGGTTTACTTTAGTGTTCTAGATATTGGTATTTAAATGTAACATAAATCACTTTCAGACGTTGGACATATTAGTCATACACTTGGTTCTTAACCCTAACAAGTTTGGGATGATATGTCCAATAATAATGTGTATTGGTGACAACTCTCATGTGAAACCAGATTTCTGGTGAAATAGGAACACGATTTCAAAATGTCTAAAGTTTTTCTTTATTTCGTTAATTGCATGTATTGCTGAAACATTGATGTTGAGAAAATGATGGCATAGACAACAAATTCACTATTTGAATGTTCACTTCCATTAGGATTTATAGAGGGCCTATTTTTTATTAAGGGAAATTTTCAGCAAAGGTTTATTTTGATAAATCAATTAAGGTTTCTTCTACTCTCCTAATTTTGTGAATTTGATGAAAAACAGTGATAATTAATGCAAGTATATTTCAAGTCATTTGTAGCACCGCCCAAAAGGAAAAATGACCGCTATTAATGATATTCACATAACATATTTTCCTTTTTAGATTGTCTTTGAAGCCACAGTTAGCCAAGATGGCATCTTAGCCCTGGATGACCTTGACCTTACCAAGGACACCTGTGCTCCACCTGGGTCATGTGACTTTGAATCGGACATGTGTACATACGTCAACATCCCGTCCAACTGGCTTGGGCAACAAGGGACAAACATTGACCAGTTTGATTGGTTACGTCATAGTGGTCCAACACTTGCATCAGGAACAGGTCCTTCCACAGACCATACTCTCGGGACACCCCTAGGTAAATATGATAAAATGAAAGGTCATCTTCTGTATCTGAATTTGTTAAGCAACTCTTTTGGGTCTTTTCCATGAGATAATCAAACTTTTTATGTCTGACCCACATTCCTCTACATTCTTCACTTTATGAACTGCTCAATTTTTAGATTACAAATTTTCATACCAACAAGAAGCTGTCTAGGTTTGACTTAAAAGCATCAGTAAAATTAAATCTGAGCTGAATCTATATCCCAATTCACCCAGGTTAATACATTTACACTCGCTCCTCCCGACCCTTTCTTGCTGACAACACTGCATGCCCTGTTCATGTTAGCTGACTTTAGGCTGACTTTTGCCTGAAATGCAAAGCCCAAACTGAATACAATCCTAATTCTGTTTCAAATTCACCCAGGTTACTATATGTACATTGACTCCTCTCCACCACGCCTTGCTGATGACTCTGCCCTATTCATGTCAGAGACAATCATTGCCCAAGGTGACATGTGTCTCTCTTTCTGGTACCATCTATACGGCTCTGGGACGCTGACGGCCTGGGTTCGAGCCGGTTATGATCTCAGTGACTGGAGCAGTGTCTGGTCCATTTCATCAGACCAGGGAGACAGGTGGAACCATGGCCTTGTGACATTAGCAGACATGGGGACTAATTATGAGGTGAATGTTATTTTGGTACTTTTTTTTTGGCCCCTCTGGAACCAAGTGATCCCCTTACAAAGCTAACTAGTCTTACAGAACTGAGATGTCAACAAGCTAAGAAGCTTGTTAATTATTAAATGTTGGTGATAAGTATGATAATAATGTGATTTAGAAAGCCCCAACTCAAGAGGTTTTTTAAACCAACATGAGTTGTCGAATGATAATGTTTAAGTATATGAGTGAATAAATTGATTACTAATTTTATATCAAATAAGTTAATGTTAATTATTATTATCCATGTTGCTATTTGCTTGCAAGGAACAGAACAGTTTCCAATAATATACAATGTAATGTATAGTTGGATTTCATGAGCAGACTTTAGTATAAAGCAATGTAATCTAGCTATCATATTGTAGCATTATATTATTTAACATAGGATAATAGTGTAATTCAATGAATGAATAATTATTTCAATTTCTTATACTTTTTATTTGTGAAATGCAGAGATTAATTTTATGCACGTTCCATATCATCATCATACATCCGTACTTAATTTCTTTTACATTCCTCCCATTAGATCATCTTTGAAGGACAGGTTAGAGCACCCTCTACCAGCGATATTGGTTTGGATGATATAAGCCTATACGAAGGGGCATGTTCCACCCCCACCCCTGCCCCGCCGTGTCAGTTCTACTGTGGAAACGGAGAATGTCTTGCGGATGCAGCTCTGGTCTGTAATTTCCAAGATGACTGTGGCGACAACAGCGATGAGATGAACTGCGGTCCGTGTGACTTTGAGTCTGGCCTGTGCAACTACACAGATGTCAGTGACGGCAGTTTCAAGTGGTTAATCGCCTCTGGAGCCACGCCCACAGATAACACCGGACCGTCGTACGACCACACCCTCGGCACATCCTTAGGACACTACCTATATGTGGACTCCAGCCAGGGATCGGGATACAGTAAAGCTATCCTAATGTCCCCTGAGCTTCATGATGCCAGCCCGTCTTGCCTGATGGAGATATGGGTCCATCTCTATGGAACAGGTATGAAATGCTTTTGTTATGCCATATATGCTTTTCACACTATAGAAATTTTCCTTAACCCCAGGAAATAGGTGGGGCTAAGGGAGGGCCTTAGCCCCACCAATTTTCCGGGGTTAGTATAGACAACTTCGGTTTCACACTACGTTTAACGAAAGTGGGCTAGCACGGTAAATAGTATAGTACTATCTGGCCCTGCTAAAAAGCAGGGTTAGCCGGCGTATTGTGGTGCTAAGAACTGCAGTGTGAAACCAAACTGTGCTAAGGAAACGTGGGGCCAAGCATTGCCAATCAGTGAAGCTGGAATTTCACGTTAATCAATGTGTGGTAAAAATCAATATTTATGAGCTGTGTAGTAGTCCTGGTCTAAAGCATTAACCCCAGCTAAGCAAGTAGTATGGGATTAACAAAGAGAGTCTGAAACTAAAAAAAAGATAGTATGGGGTTAAGGATATTCTGGGGTAAGGGATTAAGGAAATGCACTGTGAAAAGCATATTTGAGTTACACAGCTGACGTAGGGTCAACATTTACTCTTCATTTCCTCCTCAAATTGGCAACAATTGATAATTTTCTATCAATTTTCATATTTTTAAATAATTACATATGGATTCAACATGGTTCAAACTTGATAACCAAGCAGTCAATATGATGAAAAGTTGCAAATTTTTCTTTTTAAATAGTGATTTTATTGTTTAGACCATGTTGCCAATTTAGAATGTGTAATGATTGGTTCAAATTAAACAGCTTTATAAATAAGCCAGTTCACGGTTAGCTCATGATCAACTTTTCTTGCATGACCTTTGTGATTTTTCACTAGGATAAGCACTACCATTTTCAAATGTAGATGTTGCGTAAGCTTTACCGGTAGAGTATTCAAATTCTAAGAACAAAAGGCATTGTATAGACCAGGTGACTAGAATAGTACATCAGGGATAAAGTTTGGAAATCTGTATTATTGTCTGCTTTTGGCACATTTGACTATTGTTTAGGCTACTGTCAAATACCAGTGATTATGAAGGCTCTATTTATTACTCTTCAGCTTGGATGTGATAAAATGAACCTTTTGAAAGGAATACATGAATAATCATCAAATCACAAATGCCTATGTCAGTGAATTTGAAAGCCACCTTCATGGTTTATCTCAAAGACCTTTTTCTGCTCGTGCGCAGTTTACAACCGTGAACAGGCTTATTAAGGGCACTGCGTGTTGCAATGGGAGAAATATATTTTATCAGAACATTTCTTCTTTTCGTCGCTAGCAATTCAGAAAATATAGAAACTGAAAACAAAATTACAGTTCGTTTTCATATTTTTTTGCCACAATTGTTCACTGGTGGGTATATACATCTAATTCAAAAACATTTTTTAAACAGAAATTCTTAAAATGTTTAATCTTATCCTAAAACAGAAACAATCAAACTATCATTGTCTATTGCTCATGAACGAATATGAATCCCCATCATCATGGCATTCCATAATAAAAAAAAAATGTTTTCATTTTTTTCCAGATGTTGGAAGCCTTGGAGTGTTTTTGAAGTCCGGTCTCTCCAAAACTCTTCTCATCTATCTATCAGAAGATCTTGGCAACCAATGGACCAAAATTGAGCTTGGTATTGGAAGAGTACGCGGTGCATTCCAGATACAATACGATGCAACCCGTTCATTTGATGTCCTTGGTGATATTGCAGTGGACGATATTGCATTCATGGGGTGCGGGTTTCCTGGTCCTTTGGCGCCTTGTAGTGTATCAGATTTTGAGTGTTCCAATCAGGTGTGCATTGATTCCTCACGTGTGTGTGATCTGACTGATGACTGTGGAGACCTATCAGACGAGATGCAATGTGGTAAGAACTCGTTCTTCTTTCATATGTAGAATTTGTGGAATTCATGTTATTTTTTGTACTTATTCTTTGTAGTATACTTTCTTACATTCTTAGTAGTAATTTTTAGTATTTTGTTTGACATTCAACCCCATCTCCGGGTATGAGAGCTCAAAAATATGTCTAAATTCCAAAGACCTACATGAATTTGAGAGCAAATTTTTTACAAATATAATATGGACCTTTATATTTCTCAACCATGACTGAATATGATATTAATATATATAATTCAAAGTAACAAAATTAGCATTTTACATGATATCTTTGATATGTTGAATTTATTTATGATTTGTGATGCCAATCATATATTTTGTCTTCACGAAATCATGAATCCTCAAATTTGATCCATATGCTATATTTCATTAGATTCCTACAACCAGTGTGATTTTGAGACGGGTATATGCAGCTGGGAGCAGTTAGGTAACGATGAGCTTGATTGGTACCGGTTTGCTGGGATCACCCCTAGCACCTGGACCGGTCCAACCCGAGACCACACTACAGGACTAGAAACAGGAACCTATCTGTATCTCGAGGCCTCAAACGGCAAATTCGGTGACCGAGCCCGTCTGGGCAGCCCCGTACTCCTCCCCATCCCCCAGGGGTCTGCAACACAATGTGAGCTACGATTTTACTACCACATGTATGGAGAAAACATCAACACTCTGACGGTATACACCAGGGAAATCATCAACGGTCCACTGACGGTGCTTTGGCAGCGAAGTGGGGAGATCGGTGACTTTTACGAGAGAGCGAATATTGTCCTCACGAACCGGACTCCATTCCAGGTTATTATCGAAGCCACCAGGGGTGACAATGTCCGCGGTGACATCGCCATTGATGACACAAGCTTTAGCTCTGCCTGTCAGATCAGCCCCACACCCTTGCCTGATGTATCAACCATTGCCCCCACCGTTCCACTCACCACATTGCCTCCATGTGATCCCAACTCATACCAATGTAGGAATGGTAGCTGTATCGATATAGACCTGAGATGTGACGGGACACCAGACTGCCCAGAGAATGAAGATGAAATGAATTGCGGTGAGAGCATACCTTTCAATCTATCACAATTTTAGATTTGAATTTCAGATTTCAAACAATTTTAAACAATAAAATTTTTAATTTTCTTTTTTTTTCATTACATTAGCCTGTATTTTCTCAGTGTCTGTCTGTTTATTATGTAAAATTTAAGTTCATGTTAATTTAAATCTTGTTCAAAAGTTGTTTTAATCTTTTCATGATAACATCACATTTCCATTATAATCTTTTTGTAAATTTTCACGGATATACATTTAACATCTAGCTATGTTGCTTGTTATATCTTTTTAATGAAAATGTTGAAATTCAATTCCATTCTGAATTCTATGCATGACTTAAATTAGATTCACTAAAGAATTATCTATTTATTTACTATATGGTCTTCCATTTACTACATGTATATAGCTCTATCCTAAAGGAGACACACTCTACATTTGTCTCATTAAGGCTAAATTCACTAGCAAATTGCCTCAATACCATGTCACTAACCCACAGGAGATTGCGACTTTGAGAGTGGCACTTGCGATTGGACCAGTTTTGACAACGGGCTCTACGTTTGGCACCGCACCGCAGCTCAGGACTCTCCAGCCGGTAGGGCTCCCTCTGTTGACCACACTTTGGGTTCTGCTGCTGGTTCATACGTCTTTGTGGATAGTTCGTCAGGGACGTTTGGCGTGACAGCATTACTGGTTAGCCCTTCTCAGCTTGGTCGCACTGGTCAGAGGTATGTACATGTATAAAAAACTGTCTTTCAATCGGTTCACACAGAACTACTTTTACCTTCTCCGGTCTTTGGTACGTATCAGTACTTTTTGGAGGGCAATAGATATCTATTAATTGAATTTTCGTTTTACTATTTAACCCTAATTCTCCCGGGGGGGCCATAATGCCCCCCCCTCAACAATTTCTGCGATATATCTGCTGCGCAAAATTTTTTAACCTCGCCGCTCACTGACTTTTTACTTTCAAGTCTCGCGCAAATTTTGAGACCAAATTTGTGACGCCCGGGTACGCGATTACGACATTACGCAACATTTTGTTAGTGCATGTCAGACCCCAAATTGCTCATAAACGTGATTTCATGTACAAATCCAATGCAGATTGTGTATTAGCCAAAATTCATAAATGTATCATTATTTCTACTTTTACTGATTAAACTTAATTAATTTTGCCTTGTTTATGATCAGAATTAAGTCTCAAACGATTTCCATTGAAAAAACAATAAAAAACAAAAAGTAAAAAAACAAAGAAATACTTAAGAAATTTAAAAAACAATAAAATACATAAGAAATCGGTCTTGGTACCAGGATTTTTCTCGTTCACAATTGTGAGGAATGCTATAAAGAATATTTTCACCAAAAAAATAGCATTCTAGGAGCTTTATTTAGTGAATCAGAGCAAAAAGTATGATTTCATGAATAAATTAGCATAATTAATTCATATCAAATAAAAATATATGAATTCAGTGAAATTTACCAATGCAAGTGCGTAGATTACGTCATTCTCTACCATCATGCAAATTTTCGTTGTGATCGCGCAATCCGCGGCTGAGATCTTAAGGGGGGGCCATAATGGCCCCCCCCCCCCCCCCCCCCCCCCGGTAATGACAAGAATCAAAATACCCCGGAGATTTAGGGTTAAATTGGTTTACATTTTTTTCAATCTTAGGTAGATATGTACATGTATGTATCATTGAACAAAGCAAATATTGGATTTGAATTTTGTTAATCTTCAGTAGGTGTGTACTCATCAGTATTTTTTATCTTCAATGAATCGCTGTATACTTTTAATATTATTAGTATACTGTTATTATACTATTAGTTTTTATCTTCAATCTTTGGTAGATGTGTACATATTAGTGAATTATTTATTCCAAATATTTTATTGAATCACCCAGTACTAACTTCTTCAATCTTTGGTACATGTGTACACATCAGTGATATTTTTTCTGAATATATTTGATTGATTCTTCATGCATCCTTTACATTGGTATCTACAAAGTGGACACTTGAAATAGGAGTGAAAATATAATCTAACATTTCAACAGTTAATTGATCAATTATTTTAATTCTTTTCTGTCAACCCTATACAAGTTCTCATTGTACATTACATCATACCAGTAATAATAATAATAATGATAGCTATTTTTATAAAGCACTTTTCCCATAATGGCCCAAAGTTCTTTACAGCATATTATTACCCAGGTCATCGGATCCCTGCGTGACCGCATGCAATGTATGCACCTTCTCCACTCCCTGGGGAGCATCCCAACAAGAGTTCCCAGACTCAATTGCTAGGCATACTACATAGGCTTTCGCATCCTACCGGGTACCAATTTAGCACATGGGTCCAGAGTGGCAAAGTGTGGATAACGTGAAATCCTTTGCCCAAGAACATTCTCATGCTGTTTTGACTGCTTTTTTTAGTCAAATGATAAAACTATTATGCATACTCACCTTGAAAAATCACTTTTGATTTCTTAACTATGCACGAGCTTGTAACCCCTACCGAGGCGCTTCGGACCTCGGCGGTTACTTAGCGACGCTTGGCTATTTTTCAGATATCCATGAAACAAATTGTTAAAAAAACAATATTTTTGCCTTTTACATTCATAGGTGTGAGCTGCAGTTCTATTATCATATGTTAGGTGGCAACGCTGGCACGCTATTGGTTGCTCTCTATGACAACAACATCCTTGATCCCTCCTACGTCACTATCGCGGGTGACCATGGCAACCAGTGGAATATGGGAAGCCTGTCAGTGGGACCCAGGAACGCTGGCCAGTATTATGTGAGTTTATCGTGTCAGTGGTTTGTGTTTTACTGTATTTTTTTTCACAGCAATCAGCATCTGCAAGTGAAACTGTTACTAAATGCATTAGTGTGCCTTTGAAATTAGGATTGAGTTAAATGATGCACAGCGCAGATTCGGCAGTAGATATTAGTTCAATTCCCTCATTGTCTCCCACCACCTTTCTCTACTCTTTTTTACTCCCTTTTTTTTTTAAACCATTAGTTATACAATTCTTTTTATTTACAGTATTAAACTGTACTGGCCCATTTCAATTCCAACCCCATCCTCTTTCTCTCTTTCTCTCTCACACACACACTCTGTTGTGCAATGTCTCTTTCTCTTTCTAATCTAATCTTTCCTTATTATCACATTCTTCCTCCTTCAATCAGTTTCCCAACTTTTGCAATCAATTATGATAATATGATTTTTACCTATCAAAAATAGGATTTTCTGATTTATCTGAATGATTTCCTTTCTAGTTTTAATTATTCCTGTATTTTTTATACCTTATTCTTTTCTCCATTTTAATTCTTTATCTTTTTATATTTTTTAAATATAGATGATTTCTTTTTAATATCTGTTAATGATCTATGTCATCAGTTCATTTCAATTTATCTCCCCTTAAAGAAAACCAAAGTGCAGATCAATATAATACAATATTCAATACATATAGTAGCGGGGTGTCATGAAAAACACATATTTACAGGATATATCATATAAAGTCTATTATGAACATTTCTACATGACTTTACTGACTATTCTTTCTTTTCTATAGATCCGGTTTGAAGCCTCCCCTGGTATTGGTTTCAATGATGCCTCACAGACAACAGACATTGCTCTAGATGATATATCATTCATTAATTGTGCAGATACTGACGGTCAGCCAATATTTTATTCTAGATTTTTGTTATATTTATATTTCCCCTTAAATAGTATCCGCCTTATATATTTTTAATTCAAAGCTTTATAAGTGAACATTGTAATATAACAATTGCCCTTTATGAATCACTCATGAAATTCCATAGATGATTAATGATGATTTTTAACTAGCAAGTAATAAATATGTGTGTTATTGAGAAGTGTTTTATCATTACCTTTGATTCAATTATCCAATGTTTTATTTTCATTTTGTATCAGTTATTATTTACCCATAAGATTTGTTTCATAATGCATGTAAATCTTATTTGTTTGAAGTACATGTGCATAAATGTATAATATTCCTTCTTTGCAAATCGCATGGTGAGACTCTTGTCTAAAATGTGAGTCATAGTTATTATTATCATTATATATCACTTAATTGTCATATTTCTAATAAATTATGGATACTTATTTCTGACAAAAAATGTGGTAAATTAATTTCCTTAAAAAAAATCAAGAATAATTCTTTGTGAAAAGCTTGAAAACTGATCAAATAACCTTCAGTAAAAGAACACCATTATGATCATACCCCTTTACAGATGTATCATGTGACTTTGGAGCTGGCGATACGTCAGGCACGCTCTGCGGATGGACCCAGGATACAAGTGATATATTTGATTGGGTCATTAGAAAGGGAAGCACGCCCTCATCTTACACCGGGCCAGCCAATGACCACACAACTGGAGATGGTGTGTCATCATCAATTTTCCATTTTTGCATGTCTGCGTTTTTTATGTGACCTCATGAATACATAATTAACCCCATTGAAGTCAATGTATCATTGGGCTGGTTCTAAATGTTAGGAACCAGGGCCCGTATTCCATAAACGAGATAAGCATGCTTAAGTCAAAAATCTAAGCATTTTGTCTTAGTTTTCTGTCTAAGACAAAATTCTTAGCCAAAACGCGTATTCCATAAAGAATTGGCTAAGAATTTTGTCTAAGAATTTGGCTAAGAATTTTTGCGCGACTAAGACAGATTTAGGATGAATGGCTAAGTAACTTTTCTTAAATATGCAGAGTCTGTATTTCATAAATTCTACATGGCTAAGAATTTTGCCCTAACCTTAAGACAGTTGTGAGTTGTCTTAATTGCTTTAAGACAACGTTTAAATCCAACAAATCATGGCCAATTTTTTTTTAGAATTTATACCTTTATTGCATTTCGAGCTACTTCCTCAGTTTTTAACAAATTTTCATGAAATTTGGAACACACATTGGTCTTAAGGTAAGGAGGTGTAAGAATTTTTTTTTTGCTTTTTCAGAAATTGTGTTGCCATGGTAACAGTATATTATGGCCAAAATTTAAAATTTAAATTACTTCATCGGTTTTCTACCAATTCTCATGAAAGTTGGCTCACACATTGGATTTGAGGAAAAGATGTGCAAGACACAATTTTGCATGTGTCGGAAATTGTGTTGCCATGGTAACAGTATATTATGGCAAAAATTATGTATAAATCTTGCTATTCCAACTACTTCCTCAGTTTTTAACCAATTCTCATGAAATGTGGCACAAACATTAGTCTTGATGTGAAGATGTGCAAAACATATTTTATGCCTATATACAAAAATTGCGTTGCCATGGTAACAACATATTAAATAACGAAAATTAGGTGAAAAATTTGTGGTTTTAACAAGTTTACAATATTTCAACCACTTCTCATGATGTTTGCCACAGACATAAGTCTTGAGGTAAAGATGTGCAAGACACATTTTAGCATGTGTCGGAAATTGTGTTGCCATGGTAACGGTATATTAGGGCAAAAATTATGTAAAATTCTTGCAGTTCCAACGACTTCTTCAGTTTTTAATCAATTCTCATGAAATGTGGCACAAACGTTAGTCTTGATGTGAAGATGTGCAAAGTATATTTTATGCCTTTATAAAAAATTGCGTTGCCATGGCAACAAATGAAATAACAAAAACTAGATGAAAATCTTGTAATTTAATTGAATTACTTTATCAGTTTTCAACTGGTCAATTCTCCTAAAATGTTGGCGCACACAATAGTCTTGAGTTGAAGATGTCTAAGATATACTTTTGCCTGTATCAGAATTCGTGTTGCTATGGTAACAACATATTATATAAAGAAATTAGGTGAAAATCTTATGGTTTGAATCCATTTATTAGTTTTACCAATTCTTATAAAAGTTGGCTCACACATTGATTTTGAGGTGTAGATCTGCAAGACATATATTTGAAAATTTGTTGCCATGGTAACAGCATATCAGATCAATAAATGTGTAAACAGCATGATGAGTATTGAACTACTTCTTCATTTTATGACATTGGCCTATATGTCCATGAAATGTAGGTTTTGAGCTAAAATAATCTGCAAGACACATTTTCTCATTCATCAAAATATGTGTTTGTATGATAACTACATGTATACGCCAAAAAAGATTAAGACAATGGTCAATGCTAACTTTTGTTTGGCTACATAGATAACTACATGTAGCTGAGGGCTTAGACAGGAATAACCGTCGTTTCTGGGGATTTATTCAACAATTTCTGACAGTTTACTGTAATCCCCATGTATGGTTAGTGGAGCCAACGTAGTTCAGCGGAACAACCAAAATACAGAGACTGAAGCTTTTGGTCTACTGAGGGCTTAGTTCTAGTTTTTTTTTTTTTTTTTTTTTGGGGGGGGGGGGGGGCTAGACATCAAGATTTCGAACTACAGCCCCTAGTTTAGATCTAAGCCTAGATCAAGATTCTTTAGTCCTAGAAATAACCCAATGCTAGATCCCTAGCCTACTTCCTTTCTCAGGCCTAACGTTAGATGAGTAGAACTAGACTAGATCTAGCCTACATTTACTATTTTTAGATCTAGAATCTACATTGAGATAGAGTCTACAAGTCTCTAGATCTACAATATGACCCTATGTACACCTAGATTGGTATAGTTCTAGATCTAGATAGGGTCTAACTTTTAGTCTAAGTGAGTAAGTCATTTAGTCTAGATCTAGGCCTAGGTTAGAGATTTCTAGATCAAACAGTAGACTAGATCAGCCAGTCCTAACGTTAGGGCTACCGGATAGGCTAGAAATAAAATCTAGAATGAATAGAAGAAAGCACAGGCTAGGCCGCCTAGGCCCTAGATCTAAATTCTTATATAAATCTAGGCCCTAGTCTAGACTGAGCTGTTGCCAGTGTTGGTCTAGGTTTAGGCCTGTTTTCTAGTCCTGGAAACCTAGATCTAAACAAGTCCTCAAAATGTATAAAATAAAAACTCCAAACAAACAGATGGACCTAAAGCAGGAGTAGATCTAGATAGATGTCTAGACTACTACTAGGACTAGATCTAACTTTAGGCATAGTTGGCAAGCAATGCATAGCGATATATCTAGCACTGTTGACAGGAATAACCGTCGTTTCTGGGGATTTATTTAAAAGTTTCTGACATTTACTGTCATATCACATTGGTGAGACTAGGCCAACGTAACGTTAGACTGTTTAGTGTCGTACTCGTAATACTAAAATAGCGGAACAACCAAAATACAGTCGGAGACTGAAGCTTTTGGTCTAAGTCAGATCTATTCTAAACCTACATGTAGATCTAGATAGATCTATCCCTGTCTTAAGGCTAAGCCAGGCTAAGTCCTGCATGTTCTAGGCCTAGACCAATACTAATATAGGTCTATCGTTAGATCTAGGCCTAGTATGTAGCTTCAGTGTCAGTTGCTCCACTACGGCACTAGACTAACAAAGTTACGTTTTGCTTCAGCCTTCAGGAAAGTAAAAAGTAAAAACAATGTTCGATTCTCCTCCAAACAGACGGATATTAGTTGTAGATCTTGGGCCTAGGCTAGATCTAGGCCTAATGTTAGACCCAAGACTAGTCTCAAAAGTTACAAATGTTTTCCCTTAGACCCTAGGTCTACTTCAACTGAAGTAGAATAAAGATGTCGAGAGGAATATATCCTATCCCATTTAGATTTTGACAAACAATACATGAAAAGTAATGAATGGGACTGATACATAAAAAACTGTGCAAGTCACTCGGTTTGGGATTGAAATGTTTTGGTAATTAACAAAATATAGAATAATCTGAATAAAGAATTCTTACCATATATGGGTGATGAATGCTCTTCTTTTACTACAATAGTTGTAATTAGTTTCAATAAAATCAAACTTGTTAAGAAAAAACAACTTCAATGACATTTTTGCTATTTTGTTGCAGTCACCCCTGCAGCAGTTTAGAAGGTCATAGAATTTGACTTTGAGACTTTGGCTTAGCCATATCGTCTGACTTGAGACAAATGTCTTAAAGTTTATAGAATATCGTTAGGGAAGATTTCTTAGACAAGCAAAATGCTAAGACAAATTGCTAAGACTTAAGCAAAAAGCTTATCTCGTTTATGGAATACGGGCCCAGGCCAATAATACATTGACTTCAATGGGGTTAGTTAAGTATTCATAAGGTCATATCTTAGGCCCCCATGGACCGATTCCCACCAAATTTAGGTAGTGGGGTTATTTTCATCATGCTCTACCAACACATGGTATAAAAAATGCTGAAATGCAACAAAGTAATGTGACATCATCACTTTGGTACTCTATATTTCCTTCTTAAAAGTTATATGTGTCTGTAAGGTCTCACGAAAGAAATGAATTAAACGTGCAATAAATAAGATAGAATTGAATGTGTAATGTGGACATATAAATGTGAGAGAATTATGGCCTTTGGTAAAAAAACTTATAAAGTCCATGTTATATAGCTTTTACTCAAGCCATGCTTTGAATTGTTATTGTTTCCATTATTTATTATGTTAGTTATTATTTCAAGCACTCGATTCCAAAAGGCATTCTCTTCTGTTGATTCCAGTCAGCACTCATGTACAAATAAATGATGCATATTCAAATTTATCTACCTCATAATATACAATCTTTTATCCAACATTGTTCTCAGCACACTCATTGATGCCTTTAAAATTGTTGAATTTGTTTTGAGTTTTTTTCCATTGTTTTGAGATTCAACTCTAAATTTTCCATTTCAACTTAAATCCACAGGATACTACACTTACATAGAAGCATCATCTCCTCGGGTGATTGGAGACAATGCTCGACTGCTCTCCGGGTCACTGAGGTCAACCAGGGGTCAACCATACTGTCTGTCGCTATGGTATCATATGTTTGGAAGCGATATTGGTAGTCTAGCTATCTATATCAGGGATACAGATGGCACAAATGAAAGAGTTGTAAGTGTAGTTTAACTTTTCATGAAATTTGTTATTAATAATTAGAATGTGACCCTCCACATTCACTATCACTGGTCTCACCATTTGCCTCTGCGTTTTGTCATTTTAAAAAATGATTATAAAATTCAGATGCATACCTAGCGCAAATTTTAATGAAGTAACTAAGTCATCTAAAATAGGAGATAAGTGGGTAGAATGAGAAGAAAAGTTTTGAAAATCATTTTATTTGAACATATATTTATATCATGATTTCAAAAATCTGAAATTATGAACTATATATGTACATACTCTGGGAAAATATAAGGATCATCTTTGGAATATGGAAGATTTAACACCATGCCCATTTAACATTTAGGTTGACTGCATTATGTTTATATCCCCAGTTCCTTTTTCAAGAAATACAGGGGAAATGTTAATGAATATTTTTACAATTTTTTTCAGATTTGGACAAAATCAAGAACCCAAGAGAATGATTGGCATCTTGGCCACTACACACTCTCCACAATGACTAACTATGAGCTGGTGATAGAGGGCGTTATAGGACAGAGCTGGTACGGAGATATCTCTATAGATGATATCAGTCTCTCAGAAGGAGAGTGTCCACCATCAGGTAAATGTTATCTATCATCCAGTTAATAGTATTTATATTGACTGTTATATTGACAGTTCTTTGTATCTGGTTAATAGTATTAATAATATTTTCATTATTTCATACTTGTGTGAATAATATGTCTCCCTTATAATGAAATAAGTTGCAGCAATAAATATCTAATGCACTAAATCAGTTGCCAATCCAATTTTTCTAGTTCTTGGAGAAAAAAAATTGAATAAACCTAATTTCATATAATAAAATACAAAAGAACAAGTGGGGATGTAACATCATCAGGCCACCTAATGAATATTCATGACACTGTTTTCACAAAATATTGCTAAACTTTAAAATTCAATAACTTTGTAATTTGTTATCCGATTTTGATGAAATTTTCGGCAATTTGCTTAGTGAATTCTACTCTATTTATTACGTTATAAATATTTTCAGCGCGGACCATCCCTTTAAGCTGTCGAAGCTCTTACATTTAAATTCCCTTTTATATCTTTATGATTTAGGTCCTTCCTCTACTTTGTAAGGCATTAACATTAGACAAAAAAAAAATAATAATAATCCGCCCAAAAGGTGCTTCAAGTTTTCGATGATCATCACCATTACTAATTCGCTTCACAATTTGTTGCTAGGATTTCACTATAAAGACTTAACTAATATTTTTGTATTTTGTACAGCTGAGTGTGACTTTGAAGTTGACCTCTGTGATTGGATGAATATTGACAGCAACGATTTTGATTGGTCAAGAGGATCAGGATCTAGCAGTGATGGTCCTTCTGTGGATCATACTACCAATACTGCTTCAGGTTTGTAATTTTGAAATTATGAACTAACTTTTTTTGCTTTTAACTTGATAACTGAATATTGTTTTGGTTTAATTTTGGTTTAGTATATTAACTCAATCACCCTCCTGGAAGCATTTCATCAACACTTATTGTTTTTTTTTTTGCCTCCAATTAGAGGATTTATTTACACCATCGCAACATAACACATTATAAAAATGAACATACATGAGATGACAGGACATTTTAAAAAATTATATTGATACAAAACAATTACATAGTTATGCAATCATCCAATAATCTTATATAAGTTATAACATATCAAAGACATAAAATGAAAACAAAAGATTTACTGAGTTTCATACGTATTCGGTAATTTCTGTGGGTAAATAAACATATCTTTTTCTGTACCGAGCTTTCATTTCTACTCTAATTTCTATTTCTCTTAATATAAATTTCAGATTATCTCTCTATTCTTTTCCAGATATGTTTCTTGAAACAATGACTTTGTGAATACACCAAAGTGCAATGGTCAGAAGTAAAACCAAATTTTTTAATTGATATTTCATAGAAAACTTGTAGAAATCAATAATTGAAATAAATGAAATAGAGAATAATTACTCATTGAATGTTACATCCACAGGTCACTATGCATACGCTTCCATCTTGGGTCAACCATCTGGCTCTACCGCCCTCCTTGGCAGCAAGGAGTACAGTCCATCAGGGTCGCAGTGCCTCTTCTTTTTCTATCACTTGAGCGGTTTGGATGTAGGGAGCTTGACCGTTTACAGGCAGGATGATGACGATACGTTCGTTAGACCGAGCTGGACTATGTCCGGTGATCAAGGAGATGTGTGGCGGTCAGCAAGGGTCGATATCTCCCCTACTGCAGATAGTAATTACAAGGTATGGTATAGTGGAAGATCTCACATACGTTATCTTATATTTGGCAATGTAATCCCCCAAAGTATTTTTTTATTTGAATTATAGATTGTTCATATTTGATAGAGTATAAATTCAGAATTATAAATTCTACATTGCTTTTGGGTGCCCTGTTAAAGTAACCTCTTGATGACCAATGGTATATTGAGAATTGTTGTTTCTATGAAAGGAATGTTTTCCTTCTTCTAATTTATACCTTTTCATATATTTTAGTGGAAATGTATTTTCCAAGAAAGGAAGCAAAACAAATATGATTCCTTTTATTTGATCATCTCAATTTGTAAATGCAGATTTTGGTAGTTTTTTACTTGATAAATCAGCACAGAAGGTTTAAGGTCATCTCCAAGGGAACTGTCAATAATGAAATGCCTGCGAAAGGGTACTAGCGTACCAACATGGGAATAAAACGGAGATCACCAGAATTAAAAACCACCTCTCTACTGCCTAGGACATTATGGCCCATATTCTGAAGTCGGGTTCAACTTAAACTCAGGTTTAAAGTTGTGGTTTAAGTATGGATAACCAAAAGTATCAAAATTTTTTATTAAGTTTTATCTTTCTTATGTTTACTGTGCTCTTTCCTGATTCATCGATGGTGAAGACAATCATCTATTTATACTTCCTAGACAATTATGAATTATTTCAGAGCCAAATGAGCTGAAATGTGATATCTCTACCGTTAGTGATTTATGTAACAATTGGCTATCCATACTTAAACCACAACTTTAAACCTGAGTTTAAGTTAAACTTGACTTCAGAATACGGGCCTATGCATCCTTGATGATGATTTCAAGGATGATTTTAAATTTGTATATCTATCCATCTATTCATTACATTTTATTCTCTTGCACATTTCTGTTTTGTTGAAATATCTACTTAACATACATGTAATATTCAAATTACATATTTGTGTGACAATATGATATTCAACACTTTAATTTTCAATATATGCGTATTATCTTGTCTTTGTAAAGGATTACAAATTCAGATGCAATTCTACAATGTATGATGTTTTATACCACAATAGATAATTTTATGAATTTTGTACATATATTATGCATTTTTGTGTAAGTATGTTTATTGCTATTCAGGGCCCCGTCGAAGACCACGACTTATTGGATAGTTGGCTACAAGAGATCATAAATTAATAAATAAAATAAATTATCAAAAATAATACTGAAATTGCTCATTTGTTTCATTTTTTGTTTCCTTGGCTATCCGCACAGATCTACTTTGAGGCCATTTCCGGGGGTGCTACTTCCAACGCAGACATTGCCATTGACGATATCCACTTCCGTGGATTCCCATGCCCACAAGAGGGCGCTTGTGATTTTGAGCGGGGTTATTGCAGCTGGACCAATGACTATGTCAGCGATGATTTTGATTGGCTGAGAGGGAATTCAGAGACGCTGTCTGGTTACACTGGCCCAACCTTTGACCACACCCTTCAGAACTCCTATGGTGGGTCCAATACATTATAATTTTCTTCCATAGAGCTAATTGCATAATTGTTTATATCTTGTTTTATGTGTTATTTTTACACAACAAACTCTTATTGTTGGTCCAAAACAATGTAATTTCCTTCTATAGGGCCAATTGCAGGATTGTTTTTTCTTCTTTTATGCTATTTACTCTACAATGGTGAGTCAATTTTTCTTACTTTTTTAAACATCCTTTTCTTCAAAAGTGCAATTTGAAGAATGCTTATTTCTTTGTTTTATGTATTCTTTATCCTTTACTACAAACGCCTCTGATGGGTCCAAAACGGTATTTGGAACAGCATTTTCCTTCCAAATGGAATTTTGAAGAATTTCTTTACTCTTTCTTTGTTTAACTTTTTGCATGATTTTAAAAAAGCTCAATAAATTTTAAAAATATGTATAATGTGTTCCTCAGGTGGAAATTTCATATGATTATACATTTCAATAATTTAGTGACTGTAAAAATTTTTCTACCAACCATACATTCACATATCGCACTTTGTATCATTTGTTTCATTTCTTACTTTGATTTGAATGTTTGCAACAGGTCACTTTGCATTCATTGAAAGCTCTTCCCCTCGTGTCATGGGTCAAAAGGCTTGGCTTGTCAGTGAACATTTAGAGAGTACCAGTGGTAAGTATTTGACATTCTTTTGTTCAAATACATGTATCAAGATTAATCCCATTTTTCTCCTCAATTTAGCAGCAATATTTGTTTATATATTCCCTTTTCCCATTTCAAGTTAAATAAAATGAGGATACAACATCAGTCAGAATATATATCAAGAAAATTGAAAATGAAAATTTGCTGGTTTGCATTTTTTTTCTTTTAGTTTTGTTAAGTTGCCAATTTAGTGTGTGTATGCAATGATTGCCTTCAATTTAAGTAGGTTTTATTCAAGAATTGCAATGCATATTTACCCTTTTCTTCTACTTTTCATCCACCTCCAGGGCGTTGTTTTGAGATGTGGTATCATATGTACGGCCAAGGTACGGGCTTGCTTAGGGTCCACACCCAAACCGCCGACACACAGCCTCAGCTGATGTGGTCCCAGACGGGTAACCAAGGCAACGTCTGGAAACACACAATGATGACAGTGTCATCTTCCGATCAGTTCTGGGTATGTCTAATGCAACATTGCATGAAACTTGATAAGTAGTTCACCCTGAGGTAAAGTTTGTTGTAAAAATAACATAAAAATATTGACAAAGGTTTGAGGAAAATCAATCAAAGCTTAAGAAATTCATTAAAATTGTAAATTTTTGCTTTGTGACTCATACCATAGCTGCTGCCATATATGTCATTTAATAAATATGAAATACATTAATTTAAAATTTTCAATGGTCCATGATGACTATTTTTTTTCAGGAGTGGATGTAGTAATGAAATAACATGTAACATTTTCAGTACCTATTTTTCCTACCTAACCATATTCCATACTTAATTGCTAGTAAAACAGCAAATATGTCTCCTGAAGCCAACACTGTAAATCTATAGGATAACAAAATAAAAGGCATTAATCATTGCAGTAAATACATTGTTTGTTACCTCTTCATTGTTTTAGATTATCGTGGAAGGAATAATTGGATATAACTACACCAGTGATACAGCTATTGATGACATCATGCTGTATGATAGCCCATGTGGATCAACCCAAGCCCCACCCACAACTATACCTACATTTGGTAAGTCTAGACAATGTGTATCAATCAGCTTATCCAGGATAGACCACAAGGGGGACAACACTTCATAAATTCTATGAAAAGAAATAAACATCCCTTCCAGTCACTTACCTGGGTGACCATTTCAGCACCCCCCCCCCCCCCCGCCGTGGCATTTTTTTTTTCGCAATATATTGGCTGTGGAAATATTTTGACTGCGCCACTCGCTGACTCTTTACCTTAAAGTCTCGCGCAACTTCTGAGACCAAATTTGTGATACCCAGACACGCAGTTATAAAATTAAGCTCACAAAGAGGGGTCAATGTCAATCGACCCATTCAATTAATATGTATTTGTACATTTTCTTGAAAAATTGTGCTGCAAAGAAAAGTGGTCTTGCCCTTGAAATACCAAAATTTAAGGCCTGTTTTTTCTTTTGTTCCGTTGTCAGCCCCTGATTCCCATGATTGTGATTTTGAGAGCGGCCTTTGTACCTGGACCCAGGATCCATACAATGACTTCAACTGGACCAGGGCTTCAGGAACCACTGGAAGCGCTGGAACAGGTCCTGCTGGGGACCATACAACTGGGGACTCAACTGGTAAGGGTGTCTTCTCCGTTCAATTTCTTCTTCAATACATTAAGACACTTTGTCAATAGTCAGAGTCGTGTCTTTCGTGCAGGAATCCCACAAGCATTTTTTTCATTTACCAATATTCACATTTCATCTTACACAAGAAAATTGGGAATGTAGGAATGCAGGAAAGCCACTCTGAAAAGACAAATAATGCCTTATAGTAGGAATCCTGCAAAAACATGTTGTACAGACTTTTGACAAGGTACCTAAAAATAATAAAATACACATGTATTATCCTCTTGGTTAAGAGACAAACGGGTATTCAGCCTCACCAATTATTTTCTTTGTTGGGTGTTTGTGAGTTTTGAACTGATTAGTGAGATTGAAGATCTGTTGGTCAGTTGGATTCTATTTGCCCTAGCCACTAACTCATCTCTGTGGCCTAGTGGTTATAAAGTACTGGCATTCTAAGCTTTGGGCTCAGTTTTGATTCTAAAGCTTCAAACCAAAAATTCTAGAACGAAATATGAAATGTATTTGCTGTAGGAAATTACAAATTTGATAAATTCTTATATTTATTTTTGATGAAATTGTGAAAATGTGCTGGATTTTTTATTAATTTTTGCATTTTTTTTTTTTCTTTTTTTAAAACAAACAGGTTACTACATTTATCTTGAAATGACCGGTGGCAACCCGGGAGACACTGCCAGACTGAATTCCAACGTTTTGCGGAGCTCTGACGATTCGGGCTACTGCATGGACTTCTGGTTCCAGATGTATGGAAAACATCTTGGCAATTTTTCCATTTACACGTCCAGTGGAGGGTCAGAGATGCTGATCTGGACCGAGTCGGAACCAAGGGGTCCATTCTGGGTACAGGGCCAGATCCATTTTACAGGAACAGACTCATATACAGTAAGTTTATACGTAATAGCTATCATCTGCCTTCAGGAATGAATGAAAATGAACGGAAAAATTAAAAATCTTATTGGGAGCCTAACTGCAGACAAAAGTTTCTCTTATTTTAGGATTATTTTGATTTTGTCTCTCTTCAGGTGATATTTGAAGGAGTTAGAGGATCTGATTACATGGGGGATATTGCAGTAGATGATATAGTCTTCCACCCAGGCTCATGTCCAACACCAGGTCAGGATACACATTTTTAGTTTCTTTCTTGCGTTTGTATCTATTTAACAAAAAGCTTTTTTTTCTTTTTTTTTCTAACTCTCAGTCAGCAATGGTTATGAGTGAAGTATGTGTATTGTAGTGGATGTTTTACTGCACACAATTAATTCTCCAAATCAAGTAGAATAAATTCAATCTTCCTCTTAGCCATAATAAAGGACTGGTCATGTGATGTATTTCAGCCAATCATTTAATTGGGATCCCTATCACCATTTTATTTTTATATTGATGTAATTTTTCCTGTTAGCTGGAACAAAAGATTGGGCAGGTGATACATATATTTCAGCAAATCATTTGATTTGGATCCATGTCACCATCTAATCATTATTGATGTGATATTCCTGTGAATTAGAATAAATGACTGGTCACATGGTTTATTTCAGCCAATCATTTTATTAGAATCCATATACCATTTTATCAATATTGATGTGATTTATTCTGTAGACTGAAAGAAATGAATGGCAATGTGAGGCTTTGCCTCCAATCGTTTGATTAGGACTGTCACCGTTTTATCAATATTGATGTGATTTTTTTTTCACTAAAATAGGTGACTGGTCTGTGATATATTTCATCCAATCAGGATCCTTATCATCATTTGATAACTATTGATATTCATTAAAACCCATTGCGTTTCAGACCTTTGTGACTTTGAAAATGGTAACTGTGGATTCAGTCAGATGACCTCTGACACGTTCGATTGGGAACTGATTCAGGCCAACACAAGAGGAACAGGTCCTATTGTAGACTACACTTACAAGACTAGTTATGGTGAGCTGCAATTGATGATACCCTACCTCATGTAACATGCACCCGTTTGATACCATTATTTCATTTAGTCACATGTAGTTTTGACTTTGCTCAAGTCCTTTACTTTCTTTTTCTTTTTATTTCTTGTATATCTGATTATATGTCTTTTATTTTCAAATTATGTTTTTGATGACACTAAAGCTTTGATTTCATGAAGGTCAGTAGTCTATTGTAGCAAAGAAAATTGTGTGTTTCCAAACATCAATTCCAAGTGCCTGATATAATATTTATTCAATATATTTTGTTTTTATTTTGGTTTGAACCTCTGTTTCAAAATTACCAATGTAGAAGACGAGAACAAACAAATCCATAAGTTTGGAATGACAAGACAAGAATAATCACTTTTTTTTCTTTATTGTCTGGTTTTAATCCAAGCATTCAATCTTGAAATATTTTTCCACACTTCTGAACATTTTGTTATACAATAATTTCATCATGCCAGCCATATTCTGGATGTCACTAATTTAGGTCATTTAGTAAATATGTAATGTGAAACCAAACTATGAACATAATTCAAGTTCTTTTTAATTCTTTTAAAGGACACTTCATGTTTGCTGATATGACCAGTCTCTCTTCACCTAATGACTATGCAACGGTTCAGACTGGGTTTTATGACCCCACCCCTACCCCTCAGTGTATGAAGTTCTCATACTATATGGGCACATCACAGGCTTCTGTTCTCCAGGTACATGTAATTGTCCTTTTATAGATTCGTTCATAGGATCAGAAATATGCTTACAATGGCAAAACATATGGGTGTTGTCTTACAAATTGTTGCAAATTGATCCAAACAACCACAACTATATGAAAATCCATTATTGTCATCATTTTTTTTACAGAAAACATGCACAACGTCCTTAGTAAACAAAAAGAAGCACACTGAATTTTCAAGAAAACAATGAATGTATGAATATATCGAGAAAGTATCATAGACAAACATGCATTTAGGATTTTGGTGTTTGATAGCTTTCAATAGCTGTGGATGATCAGATCAATCAGATCAAATTAAAACTTAACGCTGAAGGTGATTTGATTCACTCACCATCCTTGCGTAAAATGCATCTTCTCCACTCAAACATTTAATCCAGATCCTACTTTACAACCAAATACACATTAGTCTTATCACAGTGGGGTTTTCATCTTACCTAGATATGTTTTATAAAGCTTTGTAACATAGCGTCCTGGTACTCATTTTACACCTGGGTGGAGAGTGGCAAATTTGGATTAATGTAGGGCTTAATGCCAATATCTTGGGTAGATGTGGACATATTGTTTGAGGTAAGGATCTAGTTTTTTTTTCAAGGGTTTCAAAGTAGGAAATGGATATTGTACATTTAGAAAAGTGTATAAACATTATGTTTGAAACAATGAAATATCAAATCTGCTTGTGATGAAATAAAAAGGGGAAGAAACTACCTCAAACTGATCTGACATACCTCCCATCTTTGATAAGTCTATATATTAGTTTAAACTATTTTTGCTAATAATATCTGGATCTGTAGTTATTCAATTTTCTTGAAATATAGTGATATATCTCTCGTAGTTCTTAAATGAAATGTTACTTTCTACATTTTGTGTGTTTGAACAATAATGTTGTGGTAAGAAACCCGTTAAAAAGGTTATTGTTTCTTTCAAAAATTCTTGTTTTTCTTTTATTCATAAGAATATTGTATTATACATGTTCCAATATAACGATTGTTCTTTAAGTACACTTGCATTTGTGAAATTAAAGAACAACAGCAAAAATAGTACAGCTGAATATAAATGAGTCAATATCTTATACTCATGATTGAAATTAGGTGCAATCAAATAAATGTTTCCTCATTGCTTTAAAAACAGTTTCGCTCACATTTCAAGCTCATTTCTTTTTATCATTCTAACAAAACAAATATTCGTATTACACTGATAAGGTTTATCTACATGAAAGGAGCATTGGAGACTCGAGAATGTGGCAGATGAATACGGTCACAGGACCAGATGAATGGCATGTAGCTGAGATTAATTATACCAGCGCAGACTCTCATAGGGTAAGATGAATAAATAGGTAAAGATGATGGTGTGTGGTGGTGATTGTGGTAGTGGTGGCGATGTTGGTGATGATCGTGGTAAAGATGATGAGGATGATGGTGATGTTTGGGATGGTGGTGTTGATGGCGGTGATGATGATGATTGTGATGATGATGTTGGTGGTGATGGTGATGGTGTTAGTATTTATAGTAAAAGTGGTTGTGGCAATAATGATGGAAGTGATGATAATGCTGGTGATGGAGGTGGTGATAGCAAATGGCCGGGATGATGGTGATGTTGACTGTGCTAGTGATTCTGCTGGTGGTGGTGGTGGAGGTGCTGACAATGTTAGCTGTGGAGAGATGGCTCCTATAAACACTGATGATGGTAAACAACAAGATTGAAACCTAGTACACTGAATGCTAATGTGTTTTGATTAGCAACATAGTCATAGATATAACAATGGGGGCATTCCTAGAAACTCACAATCAACTGCAAGTCTATTTTGTGTTCAATGCTCAATCATAAATTTCTTATGATTATAAATTTGCTCTTGATTACTGATCTGCTTCTGGAAACCAGGGGGTGTTTCACAAAGATTTAAGTATAACTTAGAGTCGCACTTGAATGCATAGTTGTGTTTGGTATAAAAGACATCACCGTATTGGTCAGATCATGCAAAGAGTATAAACACTACGTATTGATCAATAAGATATTGCGTTGCGTATCATATACACTTCGGTATCTAAGTGCGACTCTGAGTCATACTTAAATCTTTGTGAAACACCCCCCATGAGTGTAACTTATTGACTATTGCTAAAACAGATCTATTAACTATAAGATTGCAACATAGATTTGCAAGAGATTGCAAATATTTTCTTCTTATACCCACTTAGTGTTCTTCAAAAAGCTTATACTGGTATCTTTTTCAACTGTCACTGAATTATAGTTCCGATTCCAAGCCTCAAGCAATCAGTTCCAAGTCAGCTCTGGCGTTGCAATCGATGACATTATAATATCAACAGAACCGTGCAATCCGTTTGGTTCGTGCTCCTTTGAGAATGGGCTGTGTACTTGGAAGAATGATCAGAACATGGACGACTTTGATTGGCTACTCATACATGGAAGGACGCCCTCAGACGACACGGGGCCAGGAGTCGACCATACTCTTGGAACACCATATGGTAATTTTTAAATGTCTCTGGAGCATTGTCCATCAATGCGTAAACATGTGTATGCATTTTAGTATGTAAGTGCGATCACCTTTCTCCACTAAACGTGTAGAGTATTTCATGTTGCAGTAGTAACAGTTAAATTTTACAATAAATTACTAATCAGTAGTGATGAAATTATGTTAAAGGATGTCTTTTGGGAGTGTTCTGTCTCATTAATTTCAACCTAAGCACAACCAATATCCCATTTTCAGATACTTCTCTTTCTCAAATCTTGATTTGTCATTACTTTATCATTAGGAACCTATGTATACGTTGAAGCCACTGGTCGCTCAGAGGGTGATGTCACAATCCTCAAGTCTAGTGACTTCCTGGCTGTGTCTCCCCAGTGCTTGGAGTTTTACTATCACATGGGCGGAGCAGATGTTGGTTCCCTTGAGGTCCAGACCTGGCCAGATAGTGCCACTTCACCAAGCACCAAATGGTCCCAGGACCAGGACACTGGGGACTATTGGAGACAAGTCCAGGTACTGGATGGGCTTGGTCCTAAAATGAGCTATATCCACTTTTACTGATAATCGAAACACAGGCTTCTGCCATTAAATATTAATACTCTATGGTATTAATGATATACAAACAATGATATTGATTGAAATATGGTATATTGCTTTATCATGTATTGGTGATAATCAGTTATTGGCTTAAGGTTAGAATGTGAACAGTTTTTCATTTTATTATTGTTTTAGCTAACAGTCAAATTTGTGAATGACTTGGTTTTAAGATTAGGATGATCTATCAGATAACACGACCTTCTTCACTATGTTATAAAACATTTTATACTCATCATTTTGCTCGGGCATTAGAATTACGCACACTTTTACTTTTGAAACAATCCAAATGCCCTCAGCTGTACCTGGGCTGTGTTAGAACTGTTCAAACAGTACCTTATGCATATAGTTTATATAAATGCCCTCAATAATATGTATTATTATAGATATATGGACTGCTTTGAGAGGCATGGTTGTTTCTAGAGGCTCAAGGGGACCACAACGCGACTATGCCCGAGGGCTTTGCCCGAGGGCATGGTCTGGCCGATGCGGTACCCGCGAGCCGAATTGAAACAACCATGACTCGAATATAAAAGCAGTCCATATATATTTTATGAACCGAATTATTAAACATAAACGTTAGCCTGGTCTAGGTTTAGATCTAGTAAAACTAAAACAAAAAAGCCTGCCCCTGGCCTAGGCCCAGAGCTAACGTAAGGTCTAGGCCCTTACTTAGCCCTGCCCTGAAGTTAGGTCTCAAAATCGAATATCAAAGCAGTTCCCGAGCAGTTCATACCGATAGGCCCTACTAGGCCTAGGCTATATATTTTTAGGAACCAAATTAGGGTTTGATTCTGAATAGGGTCTAGGGCCTACAGTGTAGCTAGATCTAAAGTTCAGTCTTAAAATTTAGACTAGAGTATAATCTAACGTTAGATCTAGTCGACTAAACCTACGTCCTAACGTTAGATCTAAAGTCTACTCTTAACTTCTTAGCTAACGACAATTAACATTAGATCTACCCGTCCTAACGTTGTCGTTTGTCAATACCTAACTGTCCCAGGCTATAAGGTTAAGTAACGACATGAACGAGTTAAACGTTTATTGTTAGAAAGTGCAGTGACCGTCTAATCTTTTCACCTGACTCACCTTTTGCGAGCATGCATTTGTGCGAACTTCCCCAAGACTTGATGATTGATATACATCCGTTATGTCCTTAATAAGCTAGTTTTATTTTCAATAAATGCCATATATTTTATCAGGAATTAACAAGCAAAAGTCAAAGATCGGCATCGTTCCATCGATATGTCATATCCGTTGCGCGCACTTGCGCAATAAGCGCGTAAATGCGCGAATTGTCTAAAACTTTCGATCAAATCGCGCGGATATTTATGGTATCCGTAATTACCGCAGAAAGCAACATTTTGCATGCAATCAAATGGGGATTTCAGCCAAATTTTGCTATGCCCGTCGTTAAGGGGCGGGTCAGGGGGCAACGGGCAGAAATCTTGTTAACTATGCCCGTTGCCCTTGGTTACCACCTTAGTTCGTTGTTTTGAAGGCATGGTCGTTTACATGACCTCAGTTTTGACCAATCAGAGGAACGGATTATTCGACATTCTTAAAGAGAGGTTTATAATTTATACTATTTCTCCTAGATTACTTTGGATGCTATTCCTTCAGCCTATTCCTATGAGGTTCTATTCAAGGGTACAGTTGGATCTTCCTTCATGAGTGATATATCATTAGATGATATCATGTTTTATGATGGGGAATGTTCTGGTAAGTTGGTTGGTTGGTTGATAGATTGATAGATTGGTTGGTTGGTTGGTTGGTTGGTTGGTTGGTTGGTTGGTTGGTCGGTCGGTCGGTCGGTCGGTTATTGATGGTTTGATCGTTTGCTTGTTTAGTCAATTACTTGATTAACTAATTTATTTTTTATTTATCAATACAAACAGAATATGTTTATTTGATATATGTCACTGTTATATGTATTCAAATCAGCTTTCTAAAAATTTAACAAGAATGCAGTTAAAGAGTTCATGACATTTAATACAATACGATCGATAAGGACAAGACCCACGAGATGACATAATATGTAATATGTTTCTGGATGCCCTAAATGTACAAATGTACAATTAGTTCAATAAAATGACATTTCAAATCAATCTGATGCAAGAACATGACAACAAGATATAAAAGATACTATAACACACATTACAAACTCACAAACTTCCATGAAGACCATATTATAAAAAGACATGCGTTGCCAGTATTGAATTTTAACTGTATATGATAATAAAATCACTTAGAAAAGATACTAAACAATTTACAAAGAATCAATATGGAAGAGGAACAGTCATTTTTTATTGCATCTTCTTTTCTTCTAGATCCTCCTACTGACTGTGACTTTGTGTGTAACGATGGAACTGACAAATGTCTACCCAATAAGCAGGTCTGTGATTTTGTATCGCAGTGTGGGAATGGCAATGATGAATTGGACTGCGGTAAGTTTTGGTGCTTGGAGCACTTCAATGGTTAGCAATGTAGACCCTGTTACTGTTAGTGTATATTATATTCTACATAAATCAAATACTGTAGTCTGATTGGTCTAAATAGTGTCATGTGACGAAGCATATTCTCACTATTTTGCGATGAAGATGAAAATGAAATACCCACTGAAGAAAATTTACTACTCCGTGACATCAACAGTGCACTATTCCATCATTGACATCACAGGTCATTGACACAGATCATGCAATCTCTCGGGCGCACTGGTCAGCGAGGTGATTCTACCGGGCAAGTCTTCCTACAGATAAAATTGATCTATCCGTTGTCAAATTGAAACCGAATAATTGCAATTGACTACATATATTTTCTTGCAACACCCCCTATGTATAATTTGTTACAGGTACAACTTGTACATTTGAAGTGGACACCTGTCGTTGGTGGAATGCAGGTCACGGTACGCACAAGTTCAAACGTAACCAGGGATCTACTCCCGATAGTAACACTGGTCCTGCTTATGATCACACTACACTCACTTCTGCTGGTAATATTTCTCTCTTTCTCTATAATTGATGAATGTAAGATTTATAGTGAATGTGAAATGTTTGTCGTTTCCTCTTTTCATTTGATTGCTAAACCCTGTCTTCTGAAGTCAGAGTTGCCTAACTCTGTACTACATGTATAATTATGGGAAGCCAAAAATGTCCACATCTGTGAAAAAGTTTGTGTTTCTTATGTTCACTGTGCTCTTTAATCATGCTATAACGGGGAATAAAACTGATTCAGATATTAGTCCCAGACATTTATGGATGATTTGTGTGACAGATGAGCTGATAGATTGAACCTGTACTATTAAACATTTGTGGCACAATTTGCTATCCATATTTACACTCTGACCTTAGAACAAAGTTTAAATGAATCCAGAGTTCAGAATATGGGCCTCAGAATATAAGTACACATTAAGAATCCCATACAGAATACAATTATCACAATCATGTACTGTTGATTTGAATAAGATTCCATTGTACTGTTCCATGCTGTGGAGATAAGTGGAATAATAATAGAAAGATCTAGGGAGAGAAATCGTATTGGTAGAAATAGATGTAACAGTATTAAACAGGGCTGATTTTTGTCTTGCCTGCGTAGCGGAGCGAGACATAGGTATCACTATTTCCGGCATCGTCGTCGTCAACAATTGTGTTGTACACCCAATAATTTTCTATAGCTTTGAGGTGGGATCACCAAATTCATACCAGAGGTCCATCTCCTAAAGGCACAGGTTAAGTTCGAATATGAGTCGAATTTGAATAAGGTCAAAGGTCAATGAACTTTCCATGACTGGCACTGTGCTGTGTTGTACACATAATAACTTTCTATATCTTCGAGGTGGGATCACCAAATTCATACCAGAGGTCCTTCTCCTGAAGGCACAGGTCAAGTTCGAATATGAGTCGAATTTGAATAAGGTCAAAGGTGCTGTGTTGTACACATAATAACTTTTTATAACTTTGAGGTAGGATTGCCAAATTCAAACAAGAGGTCCATCTCTTGAAGGTGCAGGTCAAGTTCGAATGTGAGTTGAATTTGATTAAGGTCAATGAACTTTCCATGACTGGCACTGTGCTGTGTTGTACACACAATAACTTTCTATAGCTTCGAGGTGGGATCGCCAAACTCGTAACAGAGGTCCATCTAAGTCATATAGCATACATGTAGTTTTGACATGCAGTCTCTTCATGACTGCAATATGCAGGCGAGACAACGCTTGGCGTTTACCTTGTTTAAAACTGATGGCGGCAGTAGATATTATAAGAAAGTTTTTTTTAATTAACATAACCTTGCATGTATTTTAATTCTTGAATGTTTTAAAGGATGGTCTATATGCTATGTATGTACCATGCACAATTACATTATTACCACTTCAAAATAGTATGAGCGAATTACGACACTTCCATAAAAAACATACTTCTTTTCCCACATAGACCAGTATTAAAGAAAAATCAATGTTTAAAATGTTCAATATCTCTCCCATTATCACCATAATCTTATTCTGATTAATCTAACTTTATAAAGGATGGTACATGTATGTCGGCACCACGCCTAACAGCGGTGCAGCCTACGCTGTCTTATCCTCTCGTATGCACCGGAATGCTGCAGCCACCTGTGAGGTCCGGTTCTGGTATCATATGCTTGGTGACAACATTGGGAACCTACAGCTTTGGGTACAAGAACAGTACTTCTTGATGCTACCTTGGTTTAAGTCCGGGGATCAAGGAGACCGCTGGCAGGAGGGAATCGCTGGACTGGGTCGCATCCATGGCGGCTTCAATGTAAGTCTCTAAAATTATGGCTAAGGGGACTATTTCATGAAAATGGTCGGCACTGGCAAGATTATCATTATCATCATTATCTAACGGTTACCATACATGTCAGACACCTGCCCTTCCGTGTCAGCCAAAGTGAAAGAAACTTGTCAGATCGGACAACTTGTCAGAAAATAAATGTTAATGAGATGCTCATTTGATGAAGATAACCATCGGGATCAGGCTCCTTACCAAGAAGTCTCTGAGGCATCCTTCTGCAAGGTTCCTGCTATGAAGAACTATAAGCCAATCCATAGACAATTACAGTAAAACCTGCAAATTGACGACCACAGTTTAAACCAAGAGACAAAATCCTCGTTCTAGCTCCCAACCTGCGTATGACAAAAAAAAGTCTGGTCAAAATTTACACAAGGGATTTTTACTGATAATCAAGGAGGAACTGTCAAAGAATGCTTAACTCTTAACAGAATACTTGTGTCTTATTAAGAGGATAAGTATTCTCTTCTCTTGAATATTTTCATTCTATTCACTTAAGATTTCATATTTTTAAAAGACTTTCCTCCAATAACTTTACTCTAATTGATACTTAACTCTTGTATATTTGTATAGAATACTTTTCTGTTACGTACTTCATTTCATATTACTCAATGTCAATTTGTAGGTGAAGTTCCAGTCCATACGTAACTTTGATGTTTTAGGGGATGTGGCCATAGATGACATAAGAATGGAGAGATGTGGTCTTCCAGGTAAGTCACTCCATTAGATTTAATGTGATTTCTGTTAATCGATGGTTATTTATAGGCTACATGCTCTTTTTGTCGAGCCCTCATTGTCAGAAATACTTTTTGTACATTATGACAATGCACTGTTTCCATTATTTTATGTTCATCTTATCTTCTCTTTTTTTTGTCAGTTCTTTTTGAGAATGAAAATATTTTGAATTGAATTATGCATCGTCTGTATTTTTAGCTGCCATCCTGAAGGGCCATTTTGTATTCAGTCAATAAATGTATTGCTGTACAATATCATGGGAAACCATATTCTAGATCTATTTTCCCCTTTCCCTATATGTTTTAGGGACTCATGGCATGCCACAGTCACAAACTTGCATCATATGATATGCAGAAATCTCATACAAACTAAATTTCAATAATATAACTTTAAAAATTGTTGAAGGTTCTTTGTTATTAAGTATAAAAGTAAAGGTCCAAGATCTGATAAAAGGTCCTTTTGTCTAATAAAGTGCACTTTCTGTGATGTACTGTGGTAACTCAACAGTACTTTAAAGTTGATCAAAACCAATAAGAAGGCAAATATATATAATAATATTGCTCTGAGATTATCACCAGCACAAACTTCTTAATGTTTGTTTTTATCATAACCAGCTGAGCAGTCTTCTGCATGTGCCAGTGATGAGTTCCGTTGTACCCGCAATGCATGCATTAACATCCATCGTCTGTGTGACTTCACTGATGATTGTGGGGACGGCTCTGATGAAGACCCCGCCATCTGTGGTAATTATTACTCAAATAGTCTTTCTTGGTATTTATTTTCCATTCAGCGCAAGCATATGTTATTGTAGAGTAAATTGGATCAGTAATCAGATTCTTTAAGAATTATTATATGAATGGAGCAAAGCAATTTCACAAAGTATGTTCGTCTGATCCCCCAGATGGGAACCTCTCTATAAGTTTTGTAGTTTGTATAAATAGGTTTATTATTCTTAATGGGTTTAGCACTACATGTACTTGAAGTGAATTCAATAAACAGGAACATGGGGGTGAGGAATAGACAAAAATTGATTATTTCAAGGAATTGCCTAGCACAAGCTCGATTGCTCAATTTTACATCTTTTGAAGATCCCGCCATCTGTGGTAACTATTACCCCATTGTCTTTTTGGTATTTCTTTTCATTTGGAAGGTTTTGTCAGCATTATTATATTTTCATTCAGCAGAAACATAATGTCCTGTCATTGTGGAGTAAATTAGATCTGTAATCAGATTCTTTAAGAATCATGATATGAATGTAGCAAACCAACTCCACAAAATATGTTCATCTGATCCCCCATTTTGGGACCTCTCAGAATTAAAAGTTTTCTAGTTTGTATAAATGGGTTTATTGTTATCAATGGCTTTGGTACTACTTGAAGTAAATTCAATAAAGAGGATTAAAGGGTTAGGAATAGACAAAAGTCAATTATTTTATGGAATTGCTTAGCACAAGCTCGATTGCTCAAATTTTTTATCTTCTTTTCTTTCTGCAGGAGGATACGACCAGTGCAGTTTTGAAGATGACTTTTGTGATTGGACCCAAGATGTCTATGATGATACTGACTTCATCAGAAAGACGGGACCATCGGATACAGAAAACTATGCTACAGGACCATATAGAGATCATACAACACAGTATACAGGTAGGCCATCTAATAAGTAAAGTGGAACCAGATTGACTATCAGTGGCAAGTAACAGTCTTGGTGCTCTACAACAACATAATATTACTGATTGGCGTCATCTTTCATTTTTGAAAGACAGAAGTACTAGGGTTCTGAAAGAATCACATTATTCATATTTCAGATAAATATTTGAATGATTTAATGTGCAACAATTAGAAGAAAAAATACTGTCTTGAAAAAATATATGTGAAATAGACATATATACATGTATGTTCAAATTAAATCATCAAAGGACTACATACATTTTATTACATGTGTTTGTGGGCCATTTCAAATCTTACTTTTTGGAATGATAAGATTTTGTTTTTACTGTACCAACCCTAAATCACTGGATGCTTTTATACCAAGTATGCATAAAAAATTGTTATATGTACCACATGCAGGCTTCTATACATGTATGTTCAAATTAAATCACAAAAGTACTACATATTACATGGGTCTGTGGGCTGCTTCAAATCATATCTTATAAAGATTATGCATATTTTGTATAATAAGATATAAAAATATCTTTATTATACCAAGTATGCATAATCTTTTTATGTAAAACATGCAGGCTTCTATCTGGTAATGGACTCAAGCGAGCAAGGTTTGTCAGAAGGAGATAAAGCAAGATTGTTCAGTCCTGCTTATCAACAAGTCAATCAGAACAGATACTGCAGGGTAAGACCTGGGGAGTGTTTCATGTAGCATCTTGTTAATGATTTTTCACTGGAAAACTTGCTCTGAGCCAATCAGATGCAAGGATTTTAGTAGCTTGTAACAAATATTCAGTGAAAATCACTGACTGATTGTTTTGATGAGATGGTTTCATGAGATTATGTTACTTTCTGTGCATTGTTTTAGTATCATTTTGTTTGTTCACCACAAATACCGTAAGCTTCTTTGAAAATTCTGAGATTTTTTTGTCAAAGTATGATAATTTGGATACTGTTTAATGATATTAGGGTTGCCTTAATTTCAGCAGGTTTGCTTGAAAATACCAGGGTTGATTTTGTCACAATGTGACATTTCTCAACTTCGATCTATGTAGTATTTTCTAATGATTCAATTTAATGGCATATTTCAGCAAGTTTCTCAAAAAATACTTTTGTTTTATTATTTTGCATGTACTGCTTGTTGAAAATTCTAAGAGAGAAAACATATTGACATTATATCCCCAAAGGAATATGAAAAACAGATAAAAATTTTCTCTCAGACTGATGGATGTATTTTTTTTCTTTTTTGCTAGAATCATCCCACCCCTGTCACCAAAATTTCCCATTCAAATATGTGCTCCAAACATCCCATTCATAAATAAATATGCTTTGTAGACTTCAACTGTCAAATCAAATCAACTTTTCATATTTGGAAAGCCAGGAAGCTTTGTCACCAATCCGCCTGATGGTGTTGTTGATGAATCTGTCCATGAAATCGTATCAATTGTTTTAAATTGTGTTTTACGCCATTTTTGTAAAGAACTTGACTAGTCTAGATATTTCTGTTCCCTAATATTCTAACAAAGATCATATTTAAAGCAACTTTATACAAGAAATGGTGCTCAACCTGTTACTCAAATTTGTCAAATCTTTGGAATATTCATATCATCTCTCGTTAGTTCCGTGTATGGTACCACATGTTCGGGAGTGACCTTGGAACCTTTAACATTTACTACCGGGTCGGCATTGGAGCCTATCTCACACCCCTCTTCTCAAAGACTGGGCATTCCAATGACTACTGGGAGCTTGCAGATGTTGAAGTCACATCAGACCTAAATTTCCAGGTAATATTTATTGATATATCACAGGTATCACTCTTTATCAATGTAATGACTACTGGGAATGTACAGTTGTTGATGTTATATCAGATATAATTTTCAGGTAATATTTATGGCTATATCACAGATAGAATTTTGTATCACTCTAATGATCATTGGGAGCTTACAGGTGTTGAGTCATAACAGATCTGATTGTCCAGGTAATATATAATGTTATGTCACAGAGCAATTCCTCTGCTGAATAAACATGTATGTAAATACTTGATGCATGTACCTGCTTAAAGATGTTACAAAACTAAACAAAATGTACCTTAGACTTCAATGCATTTTATAGACCTTTCTGCTTTATGAACTAATGTCATTTAAAGTTGTAGATACATGTATTGCAGAAGTCATAAGAAAATTCTAGGAATAATCCAAAAGATATTTTTTTCTAATTTGATTGAATTAGTTATACATGTATCTTTTTTGTCCCTGTTTAATGTGAAAAAGGCTGTTTTACCCCCAGAAATGGTGAATTATGCTTCCTTCAACATACTACACACACCAATATTTGTTTATACACACCAAGGTCCCGTAACTTAAAGGTTAGCGATTAATCGTAAGCTTGATTTTACGATTGATTGTACATTGTAGTCAATGGAATCTATCATGGAAAAATGTTCTACGATCATTGCTAAGCTTTGTGTTACGGGCCCCAAGTCTTTGTTTTGTGTTATGTTTTCCTAAGATTGCTATTGAAGATGTAAGGAGAAAGAGTCCAGTTGGCATTCTCTTCATACATGTATGTTGCTATTCTTTTCTTTTCTTAGATTGTCATTGAAGCTCTAAGAGGCAACGGTCCAGCTGGCGATATTGCAATTGATGACACATCTATAACATCAGATTGCATCAGATCACCAAGTGAGTTCAAACCTTAGCATTCTAAAATCAAGTTAACACAGATATTATGTGCATACCGGATGTCCCCCTCCGTCTAAAAATATCCTGTTGTTATCAAAACTTCTCAACAACAATGCTGATTTTTCCTCACAAAAAGTGGATGAAATGCTTTTATGTTGCATACATATAATATTTTGCATATCCAATAGATAAACTTGTTCCAGTGATAGTGTTCTAACCTTCAGATTTAAGGGCACAAGAAAACTCCTATCTAATATTTTGGTAAATTTTTAGATTATTTTACTTTTCTATGTATCTTTACATTCTGTAATCTCTTCAACCAAGTATGTTGGTACTATTTTCTTCATTTTGATGTTTAACACTTGCTTTAATTCTGTCTTTTTTTTCCCAACCCATCTTTTACAGCTGAGCTACAACCAGGTGCTACGTCGCCCCCTATAGTTACATACGGTCCATGTGGGCAGGGCAAATGGCAATGTGCTGATCTTAGCTGTATTGACTTGGATCTCTTCTGTAACTATGAGGCTGATTGCTTGGGAGGGGAGGATGAGGCTTCGTGTGGTAAGGATATGAAGAAGGGCATATCTATGATGGAAGGGAAATGGAAGAGGGGTGTAAAAGTGAGGCAAAGACTGTAGAATGTCCTGTTGTAAAACTGTCTCTCCCCCCCCCCCCATAAAAAAAGCAATCACTTTCTTGGAAAACTTACAAAGAAGAAAATGTGATTTCTTCCCATTTATCCCATGAGAGCAGGAGAGATACACCACACAGTTTGGGGTCAAAGGGGGCATTGTGCACTCTCACCCCCCCCCCCTCCTTCATTTGACCCAACATTAAGCTTACTGTGAAAAACCTATTGCCTATTGTCTGAATATAAAGCCTAACTGCCCTGATAGGGACTTCGCATAGAAGGTCCCTCTCAACAAGTAGTTTTCGTACTAGCCTTGTATCAAGACCAACTAGTTGATTAATTTGACCAGTCATTTAAATATTCTGATTAATTTATGTTGTTAATTGATTGCATGCCTGACATATCATGTGTGATAAGTATGTTTAGTAACATATTCAGATTCTAAAAAAATATGGTACTCTCAACAATTACCTGAAAGCTTTCTGTACTGACTGCACAGAAACATTGTTAGCGATAACAGAGGCCCTGTTACAATCTTTACTTTGGCAGCGATGCCTAAAGTTACAACAATGCATTGCTTCTGTAACTATGAGGCTGATTGCTTGGGAGGGGAGGATGAGGCTTCGTGTGGTAAGGATATGAAGAAGGGCATATCTATGATGATTGAAATAAATGTTTTGACTTAATAATTCGAAAGATGTGGCTGGGCTTACTCTTGACGCTCTGTTAGGCTAACAACATTTGTGTGCGACCGGCACTGAAGGATTGCCTGACATAGCAACCACAGAGGCGTGCCAACTAGATTCCATGTATTTTAGTTTATTCATTACTAACAGAAATGCCTTATTACATGCTTCCAAGGAAGACACATGCATTAATAATAATTATAATAATAGCTGGACTTATATAGCGCTTTTTGCCAGAGGATACAAAGCGCTTGCTATTATTACCCTGGCTTTAGCATGAGCTACCATCACCGGCGCTCAGTGCATGCAAGGAATTAATCGTACCGGGTACCATTCACCTCACCTGGGTCGAGTGCAGCACAGTGGATAAATTTCTTGCTGAAAGAAAACACGCCATGGCTAGGATTTGAACCCACGACCCTCTGTTTGAAAGGCGAGAGTGAGAACCACTAGACCACGACGCACCCACATTAAAGTTTAATCACGTAATAGACAGAACTATAATTATTATGTAATGTTTTTAGGATCGTGTGACTTTGAGAGTGGTCAGTGTGGTTACCAGGATGATAGCTATGGAAGCTTTGCTTGGAGTAGAGACCAGGGGAGTCTGATCAAAGATGCTGGAGGTAAGATGATTTAATATGATTGCAATTTAGTTACAAAAAAAAGGGAAGGTGGTGAAGAAGAAGCAAAAGAAGAAGAAAAGGAAGAGAAGAAGAGGAAGAAAAAAGGATGAAAAAGAAGAAGAAGAGAAAGAAGAAAAGGGGGAGAAGAAAAGGAGGAGTGTGGTGAAGAAGAAAATAAGAGAACTCGGTGAAGGAGAAGAGAATAAAGGAAAATATATTTTTAAAAGGGAGGTGAAGAGAAGAAAATGAAAGAGAAAAATTTGGAAGATTAGTTTTGAAGAGGAACAAGTAAAATGTTGAAAAGTTTCTAATCATATCTTTTTCAAATTTGTAGGCAAATTATTTAAAGAAGAAGGTACTGTGGTACAAACAGCCTGACTATAGGCTAGTCATATTTTAGAAGTTTTTTGAAGATGCTGGTGTGATGATCTCAGGTTGCCAGCTAGTGCATAAGGCATGATTAGATCTTTTTAATATTTTGTCACCATTCCATTTAAATCTTTCCATTTAAGAAGTTCGACTATTATGTGTCATTTTTTATATCAAGGTTTCTACATGACAGTTGGCAGTGGCAATGGACAGTTCAATGAACCAGCTAGACTTGTGAGTACAGTCCTTCCTGACACTGCACCAGCTTGTACCCTGACATTCTGGTACATTTATCAGGTAAGAGACTGTATATTAAGGCTATTCTTTAAAACACTTGCTGATATACTTTTTTCGATTTTTTGCATTTAAAAAAAATCTAAATTCTAAAAGCTAAACTTTATTTACAGACGGTTGAAAATAATGCAAATGAAAACTGTAATGATAAGTATATTTTAAAGCAATTACTGCAACATTAGTACCCCACCTTCAGTGTAGCAAGATATAAAGCAGATCAAAATAACTACCCCCCTCCCCAAAGGGACAGCAATGGTGAATGGTAAAACTTTAGGAGAGGCTAGTAATTATGGTTTATTGCAGAAAATTACAGCTCCAAAAATTTTCAGAATTGCATGTTTGGGATTGCTTTTGATTTCTTGAGTTGTATATCAAACGCAATCTTTTCTGTTACTGACCCAGATTAGTTTCAGTTGGATTGCAATATAGAAATAATATGGTTTCTTTGGGAGCATTTCATGAAACAAAATTGATTTTACTGACTTGTTAAAAGCTACTGCGAATCCTTTATTCTGATTGGATAAGAGCAAATTATGAAGTTTTTCATTTCATGAAACACCCTCATTTTCATTTCTAAGGTGTCAACTGCTGCGAATGTCCCTCTTACTGAGTTCTACATGCAAGTTGCAAATGCTAGTGATCCAGCGGATTCTGCAGATTTATGGAGGGCTCCCCCAACATCAGTGGCAACATGGACTCAAGCTACAGTCGGACTAGGAAGACAAATATCAAGCTATCAGGTAAAAAGAGTGTACACCTGTCAAAATATGTGCAGGGTCATATGGCAATGCTCCCCCACCCCAACCCCAAACAAAAGAATGATTATCATAAATGAATGTATAAATTGATAAATAGATAAATGAGTAAATAAATAAGTTTAATGAAATTCAGAATTTAAAAAGAAATTTAAAATTCAAAAGATAATTCTGTAATTTGTCTTTGGTGAAACTACAAAAATCAATGAACTTGAACACCAACAAGAAATACAGCCCCAGTCCAAAATGCTTAGCATTTATCCTTTCAGTACACACCCTGATAATTTCTTTTAACCAACCCAGAAGTTGGTTTGATGTGAACAGACCAATTGTTGATTACGAAAATTGCAATACATTTTTGCATTCGATTTTGCGTTAACCAACAGTTAACCAAGGATAGCTAAGCGATTTCTGTGGTTCAACCAACAGTTAGTAAGGGTAGATAAACACTTTTTGTGTCTTAACCAACAGTAAGGATAGCTGAACAATTTCTGAGAAGGAATGAAATCTTCAGAAGCCTTGTTGCTCAACAATTATGAGAGTTTTTTATGACAAATTTATTCATTTCATGATGGAGTTATTGTGCGTAATTTTTGTACCATATTCAGAGTGCATTTCATCTTTTTTTGTATGATATGTACATCCAGTGGCTTGTAACACAATCATAGCAACCATCGTAAAACTTTTTTTACGATTGATTGAATTGACTACATGAAAATCAATCTTATAATCAATTGCTAGCCTTTGTTTTACAGAACCCTGGTATGGTTTACTATTGCTACTTGTACTTTCTCCTCCCAACAGATTAAATTTGTTGTTGTCATTTCGGATGATGACGATGTCATTGCTGTCGATGACATCATGCTCACTGGCTGCAAGGTGGAATCCTATAGCCCGTGTGAGGTTCAATGCGACAACCTACTTTGTGTTCCGTTCTCAGAGAAATGTGACTACTCCGATGATTGCACAGATGGGACGGATGAAAGGACATGCGGTGAGAGTCCATTTGCTTTATTGTAAATTTTTTTGCAGCTCTGATCCATCTGCGTAATATTAAAAAAAACACAGCTAGCACGTGCTTCAAGTAATCAATGTGTACACACTAGTGCATACATTAAGCAAACTATCAGATTATGCAGCTCTTAAGCAGAGAGCGATATGACCTTGGTAAATATACCGTCGACATTTACAATGCAATTATATTCACCGAGGTGACATCAAAACTTGGAATATAACAAATGCGATCCTTGCAGCTATGATCATGTGATGGCATATTGATCTATCACTTATTTGAATCTACACAAGCATCTATTGATTCCTTGACTATCAGATTCCATAATTTCCATGTATAAAAGGTTTGTACATGGACCCTCAGGCTAAACAATAAAGAAAAAATATTTTTAAACTTTGTACAATCTCTAGTAGATATGAACCAATTCTTGCATACATGAGCAAAGCACGAAGCACCAGTGAGTGTTGGCTTGAGTCATGGATATACACATCCATATTAACTAACTATTTACTAAATGAATCAGTTTTCCTTTCCTCAAATTGGCAACATTCATTTTTTTAACCCTCTTACATACAGTAGTCTGAAAAAAAATATGGAGACGATCTAGGTCAAAATGAAGGATAATGGTAAAATATTATTCAAGAATTGCCAATTTGCACTTTTCAATAGTGATGATATATTTTTCATTGCATTGCAAATTTTGGAGTGCAATGACTAGGGTTAGTCGCATGGTTTTTATTCAGGAATGGCCCAAAAATTATTTATTTAACATAAAAGATTTCTCTTTCTGATGATGTACATCTATTAAGTGTCTTATCTGATTGTTTAAACTATATGCTTCTTAGCACAAGCCAGTGCAAGATGCAGATATTGTAATATCCTCGATGTTTTTTTTTTGTTCTCAGATTCATATCAGAGATGTGACTTTGAAGCTAATCTTTGTGACTGGAGCCAGAACAGGGAAGATGATCTTGACTGGTTGTGGATGACGGGTAATCAAGGGGCGCAGGGTGGTGCCCCTGGTGTTGACCACACCCTAAATACTCCCTCAGGTGAGTGTTTATTGGTGATTGGTTGTGAATGAAGGGTAATTAGAGGGCGCAGGGTGGTCGCTCTCGTGTTGACGACATACTAAATACTCCATTAGGGGAGTGGTTATTAGAGATGATCTTGATTGCTTGAGGATGAAGGGTAACCAAGGGGTGCAGGATGGCACACCTGGTGTTGATTACACCCTAAATACTCCATCAGGTGAGTGTTTAATGAAGATTAGTTGTGGATGAATTGTAATCAACAGGGACGGGGTGGCAGCCAACTAGTGCCAATCTCACCCTGAATAATCATATTGGATGAGAGTGTAATGGAGGTGATCTCGATTGGTTATGGATACTGGGTAGTCAAGGGGCGCTGGGAGGGCGCCCCTGGTGTTCACCACACCCTAAATACTTCTTCAGGTAAGTGTTTATAGGAGACTATCTTGAAGTTTGTTGATACCGGTATTCAAGGGATGCCGATTGGTGCCCCTGGTGTTGACCACCCCCTGAATACTCCATTGGTTGAGATGCTGACACCAGTTGTTTACACATTACTCTTGAACTTACTAACTTTCTCAACAGGTTTCTCCTTATTCTCTATGTTATTGTTTATTCTGGTTTTTCTCCCTCTTCTTCTTCTTGTTCTTTATCTTTTCCTTCTCATTCTTCTTCTTTTCCTTCTCATCTTCTATTCTTTTGCTTCTCGTATACTGTTTCTCCTTCTCTTTCTCTTCTTCTTTTCCTTTTCCTTTTTTCTTTCTCTGCTTTATCTTTTTCCCTTCTCCTCTTCCTCCTTCTATGATATGAAGTGGGACTAATATAAATTATCCTCTTTCACGATTGATCTTCTTTACAGGACACTATCTCTACCTCTATACCTACGACACCGATGTCAACAAGAGAGCAAGACTTGATGGTCTTATTTATTCCCAGCCGAATACTGCTGGTGATTGCCAGGTAGGATGACATATTTTATTATATTTCATTACTAACTTTTGAAATATGTTCTTACCTTGAGGAAATATTTTAATGGTTTCTTTAATTTTATTCGAAATGGTGGCACTCACACATTGAATACAATTAGAAAGAGGAAAATGTGCTTGGAATTGAGCTGTTCCTAAATGCAAACCATTAGTCATAACTGCTCTTTAAACACTCTTTTATTGCATTACAATTTAAAAAAAAATACTGTTTATAAATGCCTTTTTTAATAGAACACTGCCATCTTCTTAAACATTGAGTCTTGTTAAATGATATTTATTTGATTGAATTTTGTATTGAACTACTTTTGTCAAGAAAAAGCACTCCAAAATTACAAAGGGAAGGGATGGCCTGTCATAGCGCCAAGCAATAGGCTGTGTCACATGATGAAAAGTTTTCAATGACTGACCTTTGCCTGAGTAATATAGACACATTATTTCATGAATGCTCCTGATCAAAAGAGGCTACTGAAGCATGTGAATGAGAATAAACGAAGGAATGATTCCAAAAATCGAAATATCCAACCTTTTTTAGCAACATTGTGTTATCATCATTATCATAAGGCTATCTGTGTTATCAATATCATCAATTGTTATCAATATCGATCTTTGATTATTTTTTTTCAATCTTCCACACAGATGAGGTTCTGGTACCACATGAACGGTGCTAATGTTGGTACACTGAGGGTCATGACCCTGATATCCCTCTCTGATTACCCACAATCCATCTGGTCAAAATCAGGCCCACAGGGAGATGTATGGCTGAGAGGCATCGTTGACCTTGACCCAGGAAGTAGATTCCAGGTAAGAAATTGGTGATTTGTGGCCCGTCGCAGAAAAGTTACTATTATGTTAGCTTTGCCATTCAATGGTAACTACCACGCTGCCCAACTATGGCAAAAGGAAGCAAGTGACACATCAGTGAAATTTGAGTTTTTGTTGTTTCTGAAACACCCTTTGTATGTTGCACGTTCAGACATGCAAATTTCGGGGAAGAAATGATCGTTCTATGGAAAGATATTGTAGAAAATATGCTGTTAAATTTCATTGATGCCTATGTAATGACGAACACATATTGCTCATTTACAACAAATGATACTTTTGTAACTTGCATCCTTTTTGCCAAAGTATGGCAGCATGGTAATGATGATCAACAGCCAATCAGAATCAAGGATTTCATGCAAGTTACCAATGGATTGTAAAGTTAACATAATGGCAACTTTTATGCAACGGGGCCTTGGGCCAGTATTCAATTTGATACTTAAACAAAAAATTTGAATATTTTACTCAGTACTTTGCTCAAGTAAAATACTTAACCATCTTTGGTATCCAATTGCATCTTTTAAGTGATATATTTTGGGGGAATGGGTGAATGTATGTTCAAGTGAGGTTTTCATTTATTCTATTTTTCCCTTTAGGTTCTACTAGAGGGTGTGGCAGGTGGTAGTGATGGTCATATGAGCCTTGATGATATATCATTTACACCTGGATGTGTAGTCTCACCAGACCAGACCCTACCCATTAAGGTTACTCCTTCAAGTAAGTACTGCCATTAATTTTACAACACAATGTTGCATTACTAGATACGCACATTTATGTTTTCCACTAATTTGTTTTTTAATGTTAAATGAAGATTTAGTTTACACAGGATGTGGTCACACCAAATGAGACCCTACTTTTCGAATAAATATATCCTTGTATTGTACAACATTACAACGTTGTATTACTAGATATGCACATTTATGCTCTGAATGTGGAACAGTGTGAAGTTTGCATCGGATGAGTAATCTCACCCGATCAGACCCTACACACTCCTGCCAATAAGTGTATCAATGAATTGTACAACCACACACGTTTCTGCTCTAAAAAAAATTGTGAATGTTTAACAATGATAAAATTTGAAGGATGGAATAAAAATATTATTGATTGTTATCTGTTTATTTCAAGGTGCCCCTCACTGCAACACAGGTGAACGAGCTTGTGATGATGGATCCTGTCTTGATATTACTAAATTCTGTGACTTCAAGTTTGATTGCAACGATGGCAGTGATGAGAAAGAATGTCGTAAGTTGGCAAAGCGTAATTTTAGGTTAATATGTATATTTTGTAATATTTGTAGCTTGTTTTATATACATGAAATCTGATATTCAGTTAGCGCCATAAGTGTCACTGGAGAGGGTGTTCACTCTTTAAATCCGCACCACTATTATTAATAACAATAATATTTTTTTCTTTTGAAATTGAGTACTGTAAGCTATATTGTTCATAGCCTAAAGATAAAGAAAAAATTAACCAAAATTCACTTTTGTTTTTATTTTTTACAGCCTCAGTATGTAGATTTTAATGTGATATGTACTCATATCTATTATTTATTTTTATCACCTTAATATTTGTATTCCAGTGTTGTTCATCGTCTAAGAGTAGAAGAAAAAATCAACCCAAATTCAATTTTGTTTTGCTCTTTTACAGCTTCGGTATGTACATTTGAAAATGATATGTGCTCCTGGGAGCAATCTCTAAACGATGATTTTGATTGGCTGAAACACAATGACTCTGATTCGTTGGAATACCTTGGACCAGATACAGATCACACAATGAATAGTCCAGATGGTGAGTTATTAAATCTCCTCTCACTCTCTATTTTTCCTTCTCTCCCTCCCTCCCTTCCTCCCCCCCCCCCCCCTCTCCCTCCAAAACAAAATTTGTATTCTGGAAAACAAAAAAAATTTGCTGTTGTCAAACCTATGTTCTCGCAACGCTGCTAGCACTGAATGATGTCACAGACTTTGGGATGGTGATTTTTTTTTGCCTGTTTGCTGAGACATGAATGCATGTAAGCAAGCAAACACCCAAGATCCTCTCTGAGGGACCTGGTAATGAGGATATTAAAATGCCGTACTAGCACTAGCGCATTAAGGGGGAATCAAACCCGGGTCACCAGAATCCGAATCCCCCATTCTATCGACTGAGCTAGAAACCTCCATATAGGACAGTGAAAAGTGCAAGATAGCCCAATTTCGAAACCTGCTTCTTTGAGTTATTATCAAGTAAAAGGCTTGACTGTCAAGCAATGAGAGTATATAAGCCTAGCTGCCTTGAATTGTTATGTTTTGTAATAACTTATAAAATAGCTCATAAGCTGTTAATTGGTATATGATTTGTCATTTTCACATTATATAGCTCATAAGAAGGACAGACCTTGATAGGTCATTGTCCTACTGTCTGCCCCTCACATCTGCCTTATGATAGTTTTAACCTTGCTTTGTTTTTTGTTTTTTGTTTTTTGCTTATTGTGCTGTATATATATTATTTTGATATGTTCTTTGTCATTTTTGAGAGATGTGAATTAAGTTGAATTTAATTGAATTCAATAAGCTTTTAATTGGAGATGATTGGATTATGATTCATTAATTTCACATTTAGCTTCAGTTATGATCTCATGTTCATGACACAGTTAATGAATATGTGTTCTGGTTACATTTTAATCTTTTAAAGGAATTTACTACTTTGTGGATGGGACTCAGCAGGCCAGCGCACAATCAGCCAACCTATTCGCAACCCTGGTTGGCCCACGGTTCAGCCAGGCTGGTCGTATGTGTACCGCATCGGTGTGGTATTACTCGTATGGTGTGGAGTATGGTTCGCTTGCTCTGAAGCGCAAGGTGCTTACAGATGAGAGGACGCTGATGGTCGTGAATGCCGGGAATACTGTGGAGAGCATGTGGATGAAAGCAGAAATTCAGATTCCACAATGTCTAGTGGACTTCCAGGTATGGTTTCTTCAAATTTTATAGAGGGTACTCCACATGTTGTCATGGTTATAATAGGGATTACTAATATGAATGATTGCATTAGGATATCTACTTGATGGTTGTGGATCCTGGGAATGCTGTGGAGAGCATGTGGATGAAAGCGGAAATTCAGATTCCACAATGTCTTGTGGATTTCCAGGTATGGTGTCCTCAAATAGAGGATGACAGTATTAGCAATGATCAAATTACAATTTCTACTACTACTAAAAATGAAAATAGTCATAATAATGGTGATTACAGACAACAAAGAGGTTGAAGATTGCAAAGATAATGAATGAAAAAAAGTGATGAGGGAGGAAGAAAAGAAAGTAGAAGAGGGAGAAGGAAAATAAAAGGATGAATGAAATGAAAGATCAAAAGAAAAAAGATTAGGAGAAAAGGAAGAGCAAAAGAAGAAAAATGCTTTAAAAAAAAACAAAAATGAAGAAGAAGTAGTAGTAAGAAAAAGATGAGGAACCAGAAGAAAGAGTGAGATCTTGTAATTATTTCATCATTTTTTTTTTCCTTTTGAATTTAGTGGATAAATAATTTCTAAATGTGTTATGATAATTATACGTGCTTATATACTATTGCTTAACATGAAAGTGTAATGTTGCCTGATGTCACTATCTTAACATCTTTCTTTCTCACTCATACTTTTTAATCATATCTCTCTTTTTTTTCTTCCTCTCTCTCTATCCTTCTTATCGTAGTTCCTTATCACTGCAGAGAACCGCCAAACCCAACCCTATGCTGGAGGCTTCGCTATCGATGATATACGATTTGATAACTGCGCATACGACCCATATACTCCTGTAACATGCGAGGTCGGGGAAGCGAAGTGTGGTACCGGCCAGTGTTATCCAGCTAATAACAAGTGCGATTTTACAAAGGACTGTTGTCTTGACAGTACAGATGAGTCAGACTGCTGTAAGTTGATTAATTAACTTAATTGATTAAGTTTACTGAAAATATATAATTACTTCATCAAATTGAAAGTTGATGAAGCATATGAAAACCAAGTGGCAGTCTGCCCTTCTGAGCATGCTCAGATCAGCTCACATCTATTGTAAATCCAGAGCATTGTGACATCATTACCTCTGTATGTATAGAGGGCACCCTACTGACCATGCTCAGTTCACATCTAATGTAGATCCAGAACATTGTGACATCATTATCTCTGTATTCGTGTGTGTCTGTCTATGTGTATGTCATCATTCTATTGAAGAACTTTCTCTGAATATTCTTTTTGAAATACATTTTTTTTTCCTTCAGCTCCAGACAACAGTTAAGGTATCTAAGAGTTGAATAATAGTGAAAATAAATACATATCTATTTGTGTTTTCTTTAGCTGCCTACAATAGATGTGATTTTGAGAGTGGTCTGTGTGACTGGGATCAGATGACAGAAGATGATCTAGACTGGACCACAGTCCAGGCCTCTACATCATCCTACCTCTCTTTTGATCATACATTAGACAGCAATAGTGGTAAGGAAACAGATGGAATACACAATGAGGACTATTGTATTTGCTGTTGTTGTTGTTTCTTTGTTAAGTTGTTTATTTGTAGTCATTGCTTGTAAATTTCCTTTTGTGCAGTACCCCAAGTAAAACAGTGTTTGATTTACTGACGGGGTCATTCTCAGTAAACAAAACATATAGATAAGTAAATAACAGTTTTGTTTACTCCAATTTTAAAGGTCTTAATTTTCTTCAAACTTACCCTTTGAAATTTTCTCTTCATTTTGTCACACTTATAAAACATCTCTCTTTCTTGTGTCTCTCTCATTTACTCACAATTATTATATTTTTCTTGCTCCCACTTTTTCCCTCAATCTCTCTCTTTATTCCTCTCGCATTCTCTCTCACTATCTACTTTTTTCTCTCCCCTCACGCATTATTTTCTCTCTCCCTTGCACATGTTTATCTCTCGCTCTCTCTCACTCTCTCTTTCTCTTTCCATCACTCTCATCCTCTCAGGTTATTTCTTGGTAGTCAGTCAGTACCAGCAATCATCACCGGGTTCATCTGCTCAACTTGGTGGTTTCATCATCAGTCCAGTGACAACTGGATGCTCGGTAAGTCTTCATCCTCTACCTAAGTAAAAAACAAACCTCCCCCTCCCTCCCTCCCTCCCTCCCTCCCTCCCTCCCACACATCCACATGCACACACAGTTACAAGTTGCTATGCTTAATGTTGCATATAGATAATTCTAAAATCATACTTTTGGGTTTGATCTGGATAATAGAGGAGGAAACGCCACACGATTAGAAGTTGTAATGGTAGAGCTTGGAGCAAAATAAATCTTGTTGAGATAATATTACACGTTGTTGTAACAAGATCAATAATTGTTGAAGTGTTTGAAGCAGTACTCGGTGTAGCAGGAGTAGAGCTTGTAGTGATTGCAGCAGTATTAGTAGCAGTGCACATTGTAGACATAGTAACAGGAGCAGATTTAGAAATAGTAGTTTTGCTAGAAAAGGTATTAGTTGTATTATAAGTAGTAGTAGTTGTTGTTGTAGTAGTAGTAGTAGTAGTAGTAGTAGTAGTAGTAGTAGTAGTAGTAGTAGAAGTAGCAGTAGTAGCATTAGTAGAAGTAGCAGTAGTAGCATTAGTAGTAGTAGTAGTAGTAGTAGTAGTAGTAGTAGAAGTAGCAGTAGTAGCATTAGTAGAAGTAGCAGTAGTAGCATTAGTAGTAGTAGTAGTAGTAGTAGTAGTAGTAGTAGTAGTAGTAGTAGTAGTAGTACTAGTAGTAGTACTAGTACTAGTACCTAGTAGTGAAGTAGTAGTCATTGTATTAATAATAGTATTAGTGAAGTAGTCAACATATTACTTATAGTATTAGTAATAGTAGTATTAATAGTAATAGAGGTCAATGTAGTCATACCAGAAGGAATTTATGGTCATATCCCAGATAATGATACATCTAAAATAACATCTTCACACACCCTATCATACAGATGAGGTTCTACTACTTCATGAGTGGAGATGATGCATCCATAGCCATTAAGACTAGGACTCTAATAGGAGGTCACATGACCGAGCAATGGGGAATGTCAGGTGACCAAGGATTGACATGGAATCGAGGATCACTCCCTCTTGTCAGTGATGATGCATTCCAGGTAATGGTGTAAAAAGATGCTGCGGTGTCTTGAAAATTTGTGTCTTTTATGATATATGTGCCAATAACATTGATAACTTTATCCCAAGACATAGAAGATAGCATAGGCTGTAAGTAAATATTGCTTGAATCAAATCTTTGGTAGATGTGTACATATTGGAATTTTTTTATTTGTAATATGACATACTAATTTGTATAGTGCAGAAACTGTGTGCATATATTCTTTCACACCCAATAATACAATTAAATCTGTCTATTAAGTCTACCCAAATGAAACAGACGAGTGGCCATTCTAAAATATGTATTACTTCCAAATGGATGACAATTTTGGTGGCCACTAAAGAATGGTTTTAACTATGGACAATTGGCCACTAAGACATGTTTGTCTGTACATATGCCACCAACATCTATCATCATGAGAGGCTTATGGGTCGAAAAGTTTCTCGTAAAACGTACAAGATAGCACAGGCTGAAAGTGGGAATTGAAGTGTTAAATGGATACCCGGCTGGATGTAAAAGACTATGTAGTATGCCTACGAATTGAGTGTTGGAAATCTGGTTGGAATGCTCCCCAGGGAGTGGAGAAAGTGGATACATTGTATGCGGGCATGCAAGGATCCGATGATGACTAGGATGGTAATAATTGCACTGTAAAGTGCATAGAAACAAAGTTTAATAAGCGCTATATAAATGAAACTATCATTTTGTTATTCTAACAATATAGTTGATTGAATGAATCCCTTTGGCAAGGAAGAATAAGGTTTAAGAAATACATGTATATGTGAGATTCCATTAAAACTTGGTGTTTAAGTGAGGATTGTAATCACTGGTGAACCTAGGATTTTCCAGATAGGGGGCAAATTTTTTGGAGGATATTTCGTCCGCGAAAAAATTTGACAAGCAAAAAAAAAAAAAGGTCTTCAACCCAAAAAAAAGGATTTCTTACCAGAAAAAAATTGACAAGCCAAAAAAAAAGTCTTCGAATAAAAAAAAAAAGATTTCTTACCAGAAAAAAAAATTTACAAGCAAAAAAAAAGGTCTTCGAACCTCAAAAAAAGGATTTCTTACCAGAAAAAAAACTGACAAGCAAAAAAAAAAAAAAAAAAAGTGTTCAGGTTAAAAAGATGGGTCACACGTCTGTTTTCATTGCATTTTGTGACTCGTCATTGGGGCAGGGATACGTCCCCTGCGTGAGTTGTGACTCGTCAGGGTGGCAGTCTGCCCCCCCCCCCCTCAGGTACGCTAGTGATTGTAATCACTCTAAAAGAGAGACTCTGTGATTGAAGCGTGGTGCTGAGTCCTCTGTGATGACCAGTTGTTCAGCAGTGGCATCACAATAAAGGCTCAACTTACTATTAGAAGCACGAAAGGAAGTTCTTTTGAATTAAGTTAAGTCATTTTTTAAAGACCACAGATGTCTTTCATTTTTTTTTAGACCACAGATGTCTTTTTTTTACTTTAGAGAAATTAATTAGATACAAAAAAATGCCTTGACCCGGGCAAATATTTGTTGAGGAATGCTAGTTTACCAGTACTTGAATGTATCAGTGTATTCTTCTTGGAGATCATTCCTCATTTCTCTTCTCTCTTACAGGTTATCTTTGAAGCAACTAAAGGATTAGATACCAATGCCTTCTTAGCTCTTGATGACATTTCATTCACACCCGAGTGTGTCCAATCTAGCACCCCTCTACCAAGAAGTACTACCACCCCTCCATCAACCACACCCACTACCAGAGGTATTTTTATTACCCCTCAGTTTCATCTTTACAATCCTATATTACCTTTAAAATCGACCACATCCATTACCAAGGGTGTACTTTTACCCCTTAATTCCATTAGTGCTTTCTAATTACTCTTGATGATTATCATTCACACCTGAGTGTGTAAAATCTAGTACCCCTCTACTAAGAAGTACTACTACCCCTCCAACAAGCACACCCACTACCAGAGGTATTTTTATTACCCTCAGTTTCATATTTACAATCCTATATTACCTTTAAAACTGAACACATCTATTACCAAGGGTGTAGTTTTACCCCTTAATTCCATTAGTGCTTTCTAATTACTCTTGATGATTATCATTCACACCTGAGTGTGTAAAATCTAGTACCCCTCTACTAAGAAGTACTACTACCCCTCCAACAACCACACCCACTACCAGAGGTATTTCTATTACCCCTCAGTTTCATATTTACAATCCTATATTACCTTTAAAACCGACCACATCCATTACCAAGGGTGTACTTTTACCCCTTAATTCCATTAGTGCTTTCTAATTACTCTTGATGATTATCATTCACACCTGAGTGTGTAAAATCTAGTACCCCTCTACTACGAAGTACTACTACCCCTCCAACAACCACATCCACTACCAGATTTAATATGATTTCATCGTTAAAATCCCCATTGGACACTTTTTTATGACGGGTTATAGTCTAGTACCCCTCTAACAAGAAGTACTACCACCCCTCTACCAACCACACCCACTATCAGAGGTATGGTATTACCCCTTAATCCCATCTTTAAAATCCCCATCGGACACTTTGTTATAGATAGAGGGTTGCAATCTAGTACCACTCTACCAAGAAGTACTACCACCCCTCCAACAACCACACCCACTACCAGAGGTATTTTTATTACCCCTCAATGTCATCTTTACAATCCTATATTACCTTTAAAACCGACCACAGCCATTACCAAGGGTATGCTTTTACCCCTTAATTCCATTAGTGCTTTTTAATTACTCTTGGTGATTATCATTTACACCTAAGTGTTTAAAATCTAGTACCCCTACGAAGAAGTACTACTACCCCTCCAACAACCACACCCACTACCAAAGGTAATATGATTGCATCGTTAAAATCCCCATTGGACACTTGCTTATGAAGGGTTATAGTCTAGTACCCCTCTAACAAGAAGTACTACCACCCTCTATCAACCACACCCACTACCAGAGGTATGGTATTACCCCTTCATCCCATCTTTAAAATCCCCATCGGACACTTTGTTAAAGAGGGTTGCAATCTAGTACCACTCTACCAAGAAGTACTACCATCCCTCTACCGACTACACCCACTGCCAGTGGCATGTTATTACCCCTTGATACCATCTTTACAATCCTTTTCTATTATATGATGCTGAATATTTTCATTCTTACCATTTCAATCAATAATGGCATTTGAATGATCACCCAATGTAGAATATTTGAGCCCCTTCTGTTAATCAAAAAGTCCTGTTATTTTGAAAATTGCCAATTTAATGTTGTTTTTACAGTGACGTCTCCAAGCCAGATAGAGACAACAGTGACATCGACCACCCCTAGAGAAAAGCCTACACCAGATAGTCAGACGGGTGGAAATTCAGGTTAGTTCTGCTTAACCCGTAGATTCGCCGTCTTTCCTTTAAAAAACATTTTGTTGCAATTTCTTTTTTTCCAGGATGATGATGAGAAAGACAAAGAATGTACTGAAAATGTTCATACCAATACCAGTGCATAGATGGTGCCTTTTAATAAAAAACAATAATTTTAGTTAATCATGAAATTAAAATTGGCAACAAAAAAACAACAGTAAAATCTTTGTTTCATACAATTTGACTGATTTTATATCAATATTTTTATGTTTTCTCAAGGCTTGAAAATTGATTAAAAATCCATGATTGTTGCCAATTCAAAGAGCAAACTCAAATTAATTTTAATCTCATGTAAGCACTATACTTTTTTACGTCCTCTTGCAGAAACGGTTTACATTGCTGTTGGTGTTATCTCTGGGATCTTAATCCTTCTCATCTTCCTTGTTCTGGCCTACCTTCTGGTATCAAAGAAAAGAGGGTAAGTTAGTCAAATAACTTGCATGAAATTGATCTCACCCAAATTTAGACATCTCTTAAAAGGCGAGAGTCGTGGATGTTAGCAGGAATCTTGCAAGTATCTTCTATTTATTTATTTATTTATTCATAAATCATTGTATTACATCTCAGATAAAAGTAAGGATTGAAGGAAAGTGATCTTGAAAGAAGCTTTGCAGGATTTCTGCTATAAGAGACATGGCATTGACTTATATTACAGTGCTTTCCTTGGGCCCGTTGCGTAAAACTTTTGCCATAAAAAAACTGGCAAAAAAACAAACGCTGGCAAACAAATTTATGCTGTTGAAAATTACACATTAAAAAACTCTGGCAAAAAATTCCCAATTTTTTTTATGGCAAAATTTTTATGCAACAGGCCCCGTAAGTTACACTTAACTCTTGGTGAAAATTTAATGAAACAAGTAATGATTTTCACTGACTACTGTAATTAAATAAGCTAATTAATAGAATCCTTGCATCCCTGATGTGACTTTTGGTGGCAGCGGTGGGATATAAGCATACCTGGGTCCTGTGAACATAAAGATTAGCAACTGACCACGAGGCTAATTTCTAATTTATAGGGCCCTGATGGAGTTTTAGACCTTAGCTCCACATTTCTTCTTCATGTTCAATTCTAGACTTTAAGATTTCAATCCCAACCCCACCTCCAAAAAACTGATTGATCAAGAGGGAGAAAAGGATTGAGAGAGGAGGTGGAGTAAGAGAGATATAGACTGAGAATGGCAGAGAGAGAAAAAAAGAGAGTAAGAGAGAGACAAAGAGGGCATTAGAAGAGTGTGAGAGAAAAAGAAAGATATAGAGAGTGAGAGAGAAAAAGAAAGAGACAGATAATCCTGATATAACTTCCGAATCCCGCGATACACAACATAACATCATGCCATCATACTGATACTGTTAGAACAAAACGGTAAGCACTTGCATTGATATTCCCTTCATTGTCTCTTTTTCAGAACTAAGCCACCGGTAAATGAAGTGAATATACCTGGTGCTATGGAGAACCAAGGATATGATACTGATCTTAACATCACGACTGTAAGTATACTAATCGGTGCAGGAAAAACGTGAGGGTAACGGGGGCGCTTTCACCCTTGTGACAGCCGAAATTGCCCTTGAAATTCCTAAATTCTACAGTTAACCCAAGATCTGCTACATAAACAAACATTATTCAAGGACATTTAGAAAATGAATATTTTACATACTGCAGAATAATAAGATATGCATTTGAAGTATAATGACTTGTTGAGCAAAAAATATAGACATTAAGGGAATAGACCCCGCAATTCAGTTCTTGACCCCATATGGCAAAAATAGCCCTTATTAATATGAATCTTTTCCTAGCCTGATACTAATCCAAGTAGGGGGTTGGGCAAGGGGAGGGGGCTCATCACACTGAATTCATCTCAATTGGTAAATAGCATGCATCTTCCTGTTCAGAGGTGGATCTGTAAAGGTTTTTCATATTGTACGTCACTTCTAGAATATGGTCATGGAAGTGCTGAAATGCAAAAGAAAATGATGATATCATACTTAAATCATTTATCATAGAAATTGAAGAACAGTACATTATTTTGTAACAATCAATTACAAATTCATTGGCATCATTACAATTTCATTATTCCTTTATAAGTAAGATATTCATTATTACAATTTCATTATTCCTTTATAAGTAAGATATTCATTATTACAATTTCATTATTCCTTTATAAGTAATATATTAGTGATTTTTGCAAATATTTATGATTTTCCCTCCAGTTTGCAATGCATGATATTGATACCAATATGTTTGGAGCAAGTGGAACATACAACTCAAATGTAAGTATAGATGAACACGATAAGACTTAAATCGTGTATGTATAAAAAAAAATTATAAATACAGAATTCCCTAATTTCGTTTTACTACAGGGCCCCATTTAATAAAAAGTTGCTATGATAGCAAGCAACTCTTGCTCTAAAGTCTACTAACATGAAAACATTGAAAATGCTGCTTCCTGATCGGTCTTCCTATGAAAGTTGACATTCCAGCAAGGGTTGCTATTATGGCAACTTTTAATGAAAAAGGGCCCAAAAGTATAAACTGATAAAACTATATATTTTTTCCCAGTCACATAACTACCACAAGACTAATCTCAAGGGTATATCATTGTGGGGTGTTTTTTTTTTCTTTTTTTTTGTAATGACTATGCGTGGTCATAAAGTTCCTCAGTTATTGGGGACAAGTACATTTTCACATCTTTTATAGTAATTATAACAATATGCCACACATATATATCACTTAGGATAGTGTTTCTAAGCATTTCATGAAACAAGTCTCAATGACTCGTTATAAGCTACTGAAATCCTTGCATCTGATTGGCTTAGAGCAGACTAGTCAGTGAAAATCAATGAGAAGATGCTTTATGAAACAATACCTAGGAGAGAGGGAACAGGGGAGTATTTCACAATCAGTGATTATAAATGACAACTGTTATAAGCTACTAAAATCCTTGCATCTGATTGGCTCAGAGCAGACTAGTCAGTGAAAATAAATGAGAAGATGCTTCATGAATCACTCTCCATTCTTTTCATTGACATCTATAGCTTTGGGGAGGTAGGAAGGGTATTTTGGTACTTACATCCAACTAAGGGGAGTTGGCCTCGATAGGTCTTTGGCCTTTGCCAATCCCCTACATCCACTGTATTTTGGTTTTACCATTTTCTTTTGTCATTATATTTCTTCTTTTTTTATGCATTGATTGAATTTTGTCATTGTTTATGTAATTATTATATTTTGAATAAATGTGAATAAAGTGAATTATGAATAAATCACCCTTCTAAGTCATGTATTTTTATTTCACTGCTGATTATTCCTAAATCTTTTTTTCTTCCTCAACTTTACAGATATCTGGAAAAGAAGGCTTCTCAAATCCTACTTATTCAAACCCATCAACGGATTATCCGATCAATAACGATTCAACGGCGTAACCTTTCAAAACCAGCGCATATCCTTTCTTATGCATCAATTAAATTACCTATTAACAAGTTGCCTACTGAATTGTCCAATTTCCAAAGGTTTTGTACAGAGGCGATCTAGTTTTAGTACGCGAAGGGTTAAAAATGCAATTTTTTTATGACACAACAGTGTAACCCTTCAAAACCAGCGCATATCATTTTTTTGTGCATCAATTACATTACCTATTAACCTATTGACTACGGAATTATCTGATTTGCATAGGTTTTGTATGGAGACAATCTTATGGTTGTAGGCAAAGGGGTAAAAATTCCTTTACTTTTTTCTTATATTTCAAGGTGTGCTTAAGCCATCAAAAACTTTTCTACCTTTTACATTGTTATTTTTTTATAGTACCCTTCTACGTTTAGTACAATAATAATATGACAGAGATTTCTTTCAGGAATCGAATCCTGGACAAATTTTTGATAATGATATTGCAGGTATTTGTACGAGGGAAACTTGTTTTACTCTGATGAATATCATAATTAAAATGTATTTGTCTATCTCGGTAAGCAGCCCTTAAAAACAATGTAAACAACCCTGAAATTTATCATTTTATATGTATTTAATTAATAATTTCAATTTGAATAGTATTTGATAGTATATGTTTGTACATTGTATTTTGTATATAATAAAGCTATCATTATCATACGCAAGGCTGTATATTTTGATGTAAGTTGTATGTACTTAAATGACAAAAGAATATGTGTGCTTTATATATTTCATTTTCATTAGAAATTGGGGGTTACACGTATTAAAATACCAATAATACGTTAGACAGTAACAATAAATAACTACTAATAATCATGGGTATACATGCATGTGTGCTATTTTTCTATGTGATAGATATTGATATGATTTATATTTCTTAATTTATGAAAGAAAAATGTAAAGATTATATTTATGCCTCAAATCTCTTATTGAGATCATAGGCCTGAGCCCCATCTTACAAAGAGTTACGATCGATCCGATCAACCTCAAGTTTATGGAAATCCATCAATGTCATCATTTATTCTTAAGGAAATTTGCACGATGTCCTTTGTAGACGAAGCGAGGCACGCTGAATTGTCATGACAGCCATGAACATGTTTAGGTCATATCTTGAAAATATTTTGAACAAACATGTATTTTAGATGTTGATGTAGCTGGATTTCCATAGTTGCGATTGATCAGATTAATCCCAAATATAATGACGGGCCCCTGACATTTGACGTTGGGAGTTCTTGTTAAAAGTACTCCCCATGGAGGAGTAAGTGATCTTTTTTCGGGAGAGCCAGAACCTGATATCCAGAGTTAATACTTGATCTGTAAAGGGCTTATTAGAAAAAAATGTCCAATGTTTGAGCAGTGTGTGAAAGTGGGATTTTATTCAACATATTTATGTTGTTATTTTCGTCGGTCAAGTTTCAAGGCTTGTTCCATTCCGATGTGAATATTTACGTCTATATTGATATTCTGTAGTTTTTTATCAAGGAAATAATGATAGAATTTTACCACTAATAATAACTTTATTTCAATTCTTTGATGGTTTTACAGCTGTGAAATGAGAGTTAATATCATTTGAACATGAATAAAGCTAAGTCAACCGAACTTAGTTTTGCACTCGGGATATGCATCTTTGTGCTTCTTTTTAAAATCTACTTAAAGGACAAGTCCACCCCAACACAAATCTCATTTGAATAAAAAGAGAAAAATCCAACGAGCATAACACTGAAAATTTCATTAAAATCGGATGTAAAATATTAAAGTTATGACATTTTAAATTTTTGCTTAATTTCACAAAAAAAGTTATATGCACATCCTGGTCGGTATATGCAAATGAGGGAACTGATGACGTCACCTACTCACTATTACCTTTGTATTGTATTTTATTATATGAAATATTTAGATTTTCTCCTCATTTTCCCGTGAAGTAGAGTTTTATTCCTTACTGGAATTACCATTCTTTTGATATTTTATGGTGGTCCTAGTTGTCAAATCTGTAAAATTAGAAATATTGCATAATTCAAACGATAAAAAACAAAAAGAAATAGTGAAGAAAGGAAGGACATTGAATCTCTCATATGCATGTCACTGAGTCGTGCATATAACTCTTTTGTGAAAATTAAGCAAAACTTTAGAATGTCATAACTTTCGTTTTTTTAATCCGAGTTTAATGAGATTTTCAGCGTTACACCTCTCTTTTGATTCAAATCAATGTTTGTCTGGGGACGGTGGACTTGACCTTCAACATAATTGGCTAGATATTCGAACCTGTTCGGTCTAAAATTATTTTAATGTAACACCCCCCCCCCCCCTTGGCCATGGGGGCTGGGCTTCGATTGATTGATTCGTCAGTTGGTTAGAAGATTAATTGATTAGTTGATTGATTGAGTGAGTGAGTGAGAGGGTGGGTGGGTGAGTGAGTGAGTGAGTGATTGTTTGATGGATTGATAGTGAAAGATAGGTTTAGAAAAAAGATGAGAATAAGTTAGAATAAGAATAACTGGATGAAAATCTTAGAAATTAATTGATTTGCAATTCCTGTAATTTCAATTTCAAGGTAAAAATGTTTAGGGACACATTCTTTATTATCCTTTCAAATTTGTTTCAGTGTCGCTTTTATTTAAAAAATTAAAAAAATCATATTTTAGAATATCAGATGCTGACGTTTTGTAATTTATATACCGTCCATTACCAATCGACAACAAAAAAATGGGAAAATGGAGATGGTGTATGATTAGGTTTATAGCTCGTGTGTAGGCCTAGGTCATTTAAAAAAAAAGTATAGTGTTTCGGTTTTAAGCTCGCGCATAGGCCTACTGTCGATCCCTGTTCTAGTCAATATTTCTTTCTTTTAGTTAATATCCAAAATACTGTGTGATTGGTGTGAAATTGCTGAAATTTATGTGAAATTAAAATCAATATCCAAAATAATGTGTGATGTGAATGATGTGAAATTGCTGGAAATCTCAAGAAAAATCAGTGGCATACAGATGGGGCGGGGGGCTTGGGCCGCTTGCCCCCAACAATTTTCACGACCAAACAAATAGAAAAGGAAAGACAGAAGAAAGAAATGTGATGACATTTTCTGAATATGATGTCAAAATCTATCACCAAAAAATCTTTTTCTTATGAAGATGTCGGAATTATTGCTTGCTAGCTCAGTAGCTCTCGACATTTTATAAATTTGGCCCGATCGATACGCCATATCTCACCCCCTGAAAAATATTTCGCTCATTACGCCACTGAGAACAATCAATGACTAGATGTAATGACCATTTTTTATATGTTACCGAAATATTTCACCATGATATTATTCGTATTTGAAATCGTTATAATCCCCCCCCAAAAAAAAAAAAAAAAAAAAAGTATATTTTCAAAATGAATATCATATCAATCATTTTAACTGGCCAACGTGACTTTGGGGGTAATTTTCTTATATTATACAACAATCAAAACAACGTGTAATATACAATCTAGAATATCCTTTAAACGCGATTATCAGTGTGCACAATTTCATTTTAAATGACCCAACCACGACGGTGCGCCCCCTCCCCCCCCCCCCCCAGTCTGCAAGCACAGACCCTGATTGAAACTTTGATCTACAAGTGTCAAGTGTGTATCCATGCAAAGACTATAGCACATACAAAACTTGCTGTTTCAATTCTGAGCGAGAGTAGAGGGCCTTCAGTACACAAGGCATGAGTAGGCTGCAATTCAAACCCTTTACTCGAGTGAAGGGTTTGCGCAGCAGACTCCGCCCCCCCCCTCCCCTTTCCCTTCAGCAAACTACATTTCTCTAAAATGGGCCAATTTATTATCTTTAGTTGGTTATTTGATCCTAAAATAATTGAAAACGGATTATTGACGTTGCATTAGGCTACTTTATTTTACTTGAGTGTTTGATTTACAAAAAAATGGCTTGATTGCCACTTTGAAGCAAATTCGCCCCCACATAGGCAGAATTTTTCGATTTAGCGAATATGATTTCTGGTTATATTACAATGGGCATATCCACAGTCATGCATAGACTGAAATTATCAGTTAACCCAAACTGACACTTATTCGGCTTTGTTTTAATTTGTCACTGGCCGCTCTATTAATTACAGTATATGTTTTAAAAAAATAATTACGTAGAAAAAGTCAAAATGCTCGAAGCAGAAGGCACAGAATATTCAAAGTGCGGCAATTAGCATTGAAAGAATGTGCCTATATTCCTCATTTTAATTGCACACTAATTTATTTATTTCTTCAAAGCCAAACAAATCGTAGATCCCATCTTATGGTTGTATGCAATCTCAGGGGCCGCGGAACGGTTTTGAAAGTAAGGGGGGCTGGGCCAAAAGAGGGGGGAGCTGACCATGCAAAAAATCACAATCAGATGGTCCTTTTTGTTCATTGTTGTACACGGATTTTGAAGAAAAAAAAAGAGAGTGGGGGCTGAAGCCCGCCCCTCCCCCCAGTTCCGCAGCCCCTGTGCATATAGCTCTGGCATTCAATTAAACAATGAAGGTGTTTCTTTAGCACTTTTCGTAAAACAAACAATAAATCTTAAGAATAAGAAGCATAAGATAAGAAACATAATTATGCAGATTGGTAGAAAAAGGTAGCAACTTTTTTTATTATATAACAGACAGTTGGAGAGATAAAAACATTTCTAGTACATAGACCTACACTTAATATAACATTTTTTTCTGATCAAACCAGAGAGGAGATTTGGAATTAACTAAATAGTATGTTAAGATCAATAATCAAGAGATCAGCCTATATACTTATGTCTTTTTTTTCTCGGGGAAAATCCATCAGAATAAATTTTTGAAATGCTATATCCCGGCCAAAAATACGCATTATCTTTTTTTTTTATTGCCCAATGATTTATAAATGCAGGGGCCGCGGAACCGAGCGGCTGCATGGGTGGGCTTCTGCCCCCCCCCCCCCTCACTTTCAAAACCGTTCTGCGGCCCCTGCAATGTTTGCCTGACTGAGCTGCTGCAGCTTCTCAGCTTCTTTGGTTACGAAGGGCTCGAACCACACCAGCTTTTCCTCATTTGTAGTATATATAGGCACTCTATCTTTAAAATATTTGCAAAAATGTGCCGTATTCATAACGTGTACCGACTATGGTTACCTTGTCAACATGTCAAATTCCCTGGTAACATTGTTCTAACCTCACCAAACATTTGTGAATGAACAAATGTTAACTTTAAAAAAACAACGAAAGCAGAAGAAGAATGCAATATATAGTAATACAAAATGACGGATTTGCCCCCAAAATCATATTATCAACCAACCAAACATTTACTTTGTTCGTTTGTTTATGTACAGTTTTGAATATTGTTATGATAAACTGTATTTTTCATCTTTGTGTATTGTTAAAGCCATTAGCCATTGGAAAAAATTATTTGTATGCATACATTGACCAATAAAAGAATATTTGTTTCTTTTTTTAATGATGTGCAATTTTTAATTGTAGAGGGTACTTATTTAAGGCGTGATGATTAGTATAGTTCTCTATGCGCGTTACAATTATTAATAGGCAAAAAGTAACAATTCATCAACTTTTACAATAACATAAACTAAAATATAATAGGCCTATTACTAAAAATAACAAAGAAAGGGGAATTAACTGAAACAGGTCGACAGTGCCTCATTGATATGCATAATGTAAAATAATTAACATGGTAATAACCAGATACAAATACGAGAAATTAAGAACAAAATGAGGTAGGCCTACAGGCCAAATGAAAAATATACTGACCTTGATAAAAGAATGTCATCTTCCTGCATTTGGTTGTGAAACATAAAATAATCACATTAATATCAACGCCCATCTCAAATTTGACGGCATGATTCGTTTCAGATTAGTAATCTAATACTTTGTTTATTGCATCATCATCTGTACGGGAGGGTAGGTATAGTCCTGTCGATCTCCCGGTCGTAAACACTTGATGCATAATTATAAGACTAACAAGTACAGTGCGGGCGTGGATGTCAGACAATTTCAAAATGTTTGCTTGACCAAAAAGAATCTAATCCGTATTCAAATGAGTTGAAATGAGTATTGCACCTTGTATATTCATGTTACCCTATAATGGTAATAAACTAATTTTTATCATTTATTTATGAGTTACCAATAAAACTTTTATTGGTTTTAGACCAATAAAACAATCTCGAATTTTGAATACCAACTAATATTGCTGGACATCACACAATAATAGCTACTGAAATCAAAGTGGATTAGCGCCAGCTCTTGTCGATGTGCGGCAAGGTTAATTGCGAAATCTCGTCCCGTCATATGAGATGATCGTCGCAATTAATTGTACGCTGCTTGTGTTTTGATTGAGATTAGATTTGGGTCTTGACGCTCTCGCAACGGACGTGTTATTACTTTGGTGAGTTACTACTTAATTCTAAAAGTATGTCGTTTGTGTATAAAACAGAAGAATATGTGTTCATGTTCTGCGTTGTTATAAAGTAGATGGGTGGGAAATTTTGTCCTGGGACTCCTGCCCTGCAAAAGCCAAACGGGTCACTGTCCTCGCTCTGCCCGATGAAGTCCCGGGGATCGGGAGCGAACCGTCGTCTGCAGACTGACGTTAGTTCCTCTGTTTTTTCGAGTCGAGCGACGCGGGCCTTGGTTCTTGGCTTGAACAATTCACGTGAAGACCTAAGTTAGACAGGAATGACCGTCGTCTCAGGGGATTTAAATAACAATTTCTGACATTGTTGTCGTGGATGACTCTGTTTTCTGGTGGCAACATGAAAGGCACCTGCATCATTTTTCAAAAAAATGTCAACCATTTATATCTGCCATAATTCCACATTTTGCATGGCTATTACTATTTGGCATTAGGCATCAAAGTTAGTCAGTTGTTTAACGCTGGTTGTTAACTTTATGGACTCTAAACAGTTAATTCGAAGGAAAAATCGGAAGCATTACAGGATCACCCACTTCTTCCGTATGATGATGATGATGAAAGGAGAGGAAAGGCAAAGTGTGTTTAAAAAAAAAAAAAGCAAACCAAATCAATGTCACAGAAGTGAGTGAGAGAAGTGAGAAGAGCTAACATTATAGGAAACTGCTGGCTGCCCAAGATTCAAATTGTTTTTCTTTTGTTAGCCTTTTCTGCATTATACTTTTGTTTTAAACTTTCTTTTTACAAATCAATATTTCCATCAATGTTTAAATTTTCTATTTATATAATTGCAGTGTTTTATTTCAACCTTTATGTCAACAGATGGTCTTTCTTAATCATATAGAATTAAATTGTTATCACTTTTTTTGAACAGACAAAATATTTCATTCATTATTTGCTGTCCTCATTGTTACAGGAAACCTTTGTGAATCATTCAAATCCTTAAAATCTCGTCATCATGGGTGGTTTATTCTCATCTGAAGAAGTCAACATGGACGGCAAAGAAGCTACGTTCATAAGAGGTAAGAAAACTAGAAATAGTACTAGTAGAAGATTTGGGAAGACATTTGAGGGCCTTGCATAGCCTAGGGCTAATGGATGATATAGGCCTACCCTTGAATAAGATTTTTTTTTTTAATGTAAAACCTTTCTCTGATCTTGGTACTCTCTTTATTTGTCTTTTAAATTACAAATTTAATAGGTGGATATTAGAAATCTACATTATCTTTAAATTCCAGCTTATTCCATACTTGAGAATACACAGATGTTTTAGGTGTTGATCAGGTTCTTGATAAAATAAATCTTCCTGTAAGATCTTTAAGAATGTTAACTGTCCACACATAATGGTTTCCGGACATACATTATATGTGTTCGGAAGTATGAACTGAAACAGTCGCAAACAGTTTTAACAGATTTAACTGAAAAATCTTAAAGTTTTTTGGTTGGTTTGTTTTGTTATTGGGTATTCGATTCGCAAGGTACAGGTTACAAGTCAGATTGAAAATGCTGAGTAATCTTTAGTAAAAACATTAAGTTGGGGGGGGGTGGGAGGTTAACATCAGAATTAAAGAATGAGACAGTAATTATTTTTTTGTAATAGATCTATACTATGAATATATCTGTTTTGTGTTTTACTTTTTTTATGAACCAGGAATAACACATGACAAGTGTGTTGTAGTCTTCTCCAAGACTCACTGTCCATTTTGTCACAAGGTGAAGAAAATCTTTGAGGACTATGACGCTAATTATGAAGTTGTCGAGCTGGACAAACGTTCTGATACGAGTGCAATGCAAGCTGTCCTTGGCAAAATGACTGGTGCTTCTACGGTAAGAACATGCTGATCAAATATTAAGCCTTATGTCTATATGATCTTTTAATCTTCAAATTGGCCTTATTAGCTATTCTCTTGTTTTCAATTTTCTTTTTTGAAATCACGTACTTGGGTAAGGGAGAGGTGCTTAAACGGTAACATATAGTGATTCTGATTTCTCAAATAAATTTATTTTATTCATCTTTTATCCTTCTAATTGGTAACATAAATAAACAATTTGGCAAATTGAATTAAATACTTTAAAAAAATTAAAAGCCTTTTTTGTTCAGCTTTCGTCTACCAAATTTGCAACAAACATTTGGGACAATGAAGTATTAGAACCCTGATTTAATCAGCTTTGGCAACATTCTCTTTAAATATTTTGTATGTATTTATATTTATCAGAAATGGAAAGAAAACCCTTTGTGAAATGCTCCCCTAATGAGATTGTGAGAATTTTAGAAACTAAATATTTGAAACTAATTTTTGAATAAATGAATATGTTACAATGGCAATAGTATAAATTTACACATGTCGACTGTAGTCAAGAAGTCATCTCTAGATTATTGTGAGCAGCACTAATTTTTTTTACTTTCCTCCACAGAGGTACTTAAAAAGCATCCACAGAAGTGTTGTTCAATTTGCTTTAAATTTACACTTAATAATATAGACATTGCATTTATGCTAATACGATAAAATCAGCACAAATCAGGCCTGATATTTAAATAGTATGCACTTCGGTATTTTATAGAAAATCCTGCAACAATCAGTTCAAAGGTTCACTTGACATTCTTAAAGTCTATGCATACATTACTGTGTATATATGTTCTCTTAATGTGTGTGTCTCCACCAAAATCATTACCTGTTGGGTTTGAATGTGTATCATATGATTTCAATATGTTTTTATTTAATTTCTCTTGCATTTGTCTGTAGTGTGCTATTATAAAGCCCTGTGTCCTTTATCCCCTTGATGACATTTTCCTCTTGTGATGTCACAGGAGGCAGAATTGCTTTGCAACTTGCTATAACTATGTAGTCTGCAGGCACAGACCCTAAGTTTTCACAATTTGCATAATACACAATGCAGAGTCTGAAGAAGTGAGACTAGATTCACTATGTGGCTGACACAGAGAGTCTTTGGAGTCTAGTCTTCACCCCAGACCTGTTATTGGTTGAAGTGTCAAACATATGAGTCTATGCTTGCAGACTAATTATTTGCCATTATTGCATCACAAATTACAAGTCATACAATACCATCTCACAACCTTAATAACAACAAAAAAAACATTTTTGACAAAGAAGTAACTGCATTGTATGACACTTTTAACCCAATAGGTTATGATTTGTTGATGGAACACGTACGTGCATAGCGCCAACTTAATGTGTTCCGCCATCTTGCTTGTTGGTTGCCGATAAAATGCGCATTTTCAGATTTGTTAACGCTCAGTTATTACCCATGACTGAAACATTGACCAATCAAAAACTAAGATTCTATAAGAAATATGAATATTCATATACGAAAGTATAAACATAGATAATTCAGTTTTATGTGAAATTTAAACCCAATACTTCAAAATATGGTTAGTTTTATGTCTCTAAAATGACCCTTAAAACCAGAATTTTATTACTAAAAAATAAAGGTTTTCCAAAGTTGCCATGGTAATGCGGTCTGAGATATAAAAGCTTAGCAAACACTTCATTTCAGTGATCGAGGATGTATTTGTTTACGGTATACGTCTACATAAATTATAACATTTTTTTCCAGACCATGGATGAACTTTCAAAAAGAGACATTTTAGGCAATTTTTTACGATTTCCGGCAATTTTCTGACACAGGCACTTTGAAGAGGTAATTTTTACAGAATTAGAAGAAGACATCATGGATTTTCCTAATTATCACGACGGATATGCAACTTACTCGTAAACAAATCAAACAAAGTCTATGATACATTTTCGATAATGCAAAAAGAGACATTCAAGTCTCTGATTGAGAGCCGCAGATTGAACATTCGCACGGCGCAATGGTAGCGTTTTCGCCGAATTCGTCGGGGCGAAAACTCCAAGCGAGCCGTACCACTCACCAGTCCCGAACGCTGCGCTGTATGTTTGATGATTTATCTGGTGCCATTTTGTGCTTATAAATTTGTTTTTTCTACAATGCCACTATCTCATTAAAATTGTTTGTCATGATAACATTGGAAATATTATCGTTTAATGGCCCAAAGGATCGACTGTAATACAATATACTTTGAAATATTGTCAGAGAGTGATTAGTTAGGTGATGTTTATGGTCAGAATTTAGTCATGGCTTCGGTCGAACTTACGCGAACGCGGTCACTTGCTCACGGGGCGAGTCGGCCTGGCCCTTTGGTGGAAGGCCGTTAGGCAACGTGCAGTGCAGCTAGAGCAGAGTTGGGGAGTTATAGGTATAAAAATACTTTGAAATAAGTAATCTGCAAATATTTTTGTCTTATCCCTTTGGATTACTTAGATAAGAAATTCAAATTCTCAAAGTTTAAATCAAATTTTAGACAGTGACAACAAAGAGTGTATGGGGGGGGGGTGGGTCTTGCATGCCCCCAATTCACGAACAAGAAAAAAAAAGGAAAAGGTAAGAGAATCTTGCGAAATTGTTCAATTGGATTTTTGTAACCAAAAGTCAAAATTATGCTTATGTCGCTTGCTTGCAACTATATATTTTATAAATTTTGCCTGATACGCCATATCGTAGTACCCTCAATTATTTTCACTTGTTACGCCACTGACATGACTGATATAACATCTACTAGTTTATGATAACATTATTTGGTTGCGGGATCAAAGCATCAGCTATAGCTAAACATTTATACTTTATGCCTGTTCAACTTCCAATACAGGTTTAGGCCTGTATTTATGAGATGTTAAGATCTATGGGTGCCTTTATTATTTTCATTTTCAATTAAAACAATTATTAATTATGTACTAATTTAGTATTAACCTCGATGATACATTTTATTGTGTTAAATCGTACAATTTCTGTTGTATTAAGCCCCTTATTAAGCCCTTTTAAAATCATGCTCAGTAGCAGACCCCCCCCCCATATATAAAGACAATAGAAGTGTATATAGAATTAATTGACCCCCCCTATTGAGGACAAAATGAAATAAAATACTCAAAATAATCGACCGCCCCCCCCCCCCCCCCTTTGACGAGGCAGCTGTCGGTGGCCTGATGTCTTCATTGACTTCTTTTTGCTTGTAAAAATAATATTAAAGAAATAGGGACTACCGGTACTCTAAGTGTCCCCTATGAAAATTGATTTGGATCTGCAAGTGCATGAGGCTGCGCCCCCTCCAACGTCATAGCTACCCCATATCTTTAGGTTCTAGCTCTCATATTTTTCAGCTCCCTGATTTTTTGGAAAAAAAAAACGAGGCGAAAGAAAAGAGTGAAATAAATGAAATACGATTAATCAAAATTTGAGTTGTTTGAAAGAATTATACTTATCAGAGAAACTAAATTAAATTCTACAACCATGAAGAATAACAGCAATCTTGATAAATTCTTTTTTTTTTCAAAATCAGAACCAATCAACCTTTTTCTGATTATTCTGTCACTTTCCATATTTTGGAGAAAAAAATAAAAGTGTTCATCGACGCCCTGTACTGCATGATGAAACTGTATCCCCACTCGGCCCTCGTAACCCCCCCCCCCTCTCTCTCTCTCCCCCCCCCCCCCCACAATGCCCCTTGCTCATTTCTCTTATCTCACCTTGACCTTAATTAATTAATCTTAACTATTTGGCGGTACAGTCAAACGTGACTGGTCGCCATCATAGTTTCATCCCCAACAAACAAGGAACAAACAATAACAATTCTGTTTTTCGACACAACATCATTCCTTTCAATACGCGTAAGGCTATACGTGGGCATGCACAAACAACGTGGGTTAACAAAAACTGACCCGCGTTTGGACTGAAATTGTGATTAAAATAAAAATGTTATAAATATGAAAAAAATATGTGTATAATGAAGGAGATTTGATAAACGGAAAAACATCAATCGCTAATTCATAAAAATGCTGGAAAAGATTTGACAGAGGTTTTTAACAACGGTAATCAAGGGGAATTAGTGTATGGGTGAATGGCGTTCGAGTTTTAGCCGAGCGTTAGCCGGTGAGGGCGCGGGCCAAATCTGCCTGAATCTGGCAATATGGCGTCGTCCATTAAGCTGACGTTAGCCAGCGGCGACTGCACGTACGTGGGAAAGACTCATCACATTAAGAGAAGATATTTTGCATAAATGTAAGGGGACATTTCAACTATTCCAACAACATGTAGAGATAGGTATATGTATTTACAAAAAAAGATGTAGCCAATATGATGTCAATTTAGACAGTTTGACTCATCTTAGCCAAAAGACCACTGAATAGATGTGTATTTAGAGCATAAAATTATTTCAGTCCATACGTTTATAGTAAAAAAAGAAAATGATCATTACTTCATGTCACTTTTGGGTAATGTTACAAAATATCAAGTACCACTGCTGCATAATTGAAGATCAATATATTTTTTCAAGTATCGTAACCGTATATGCGTAGGTATATCGTTTACATACCAGTACATCTACATGTACAAATGGGACTGTGATGATTTAAAGTTTTGATATAAATTGTTTGAAGAAAGATTTTATTTCACCATCAGTGATGTGATTAACTAGGGAAAGTTTAATTATCAAACTGTTGATTTAGATAAAAAAAATTACCGGGAAAAAGAAAGCAAAACAATGAAAAGTTTTATTAAATTTGGCTGTAAAATACAGAAGTTGAATGATATTTCATGGGAGTTTTACTTATTTCAGTCAAACAGTATGTAGTTGATATTCAGAGTGCTTGTACTTAAATTAAAAAAATATATTGAAAATGCCTGTGGAGTAGTCTGCAGGCATAGACCCATGTTTTTTGTTTTTTTACAATTTTGCATAGTGCATAATGAGTAGTGAGACTAGATTCACTTGTACAGTGGTTGGCTTGACAGAGAGAGAGACTTTGGAGTGTAGTCTTCACTCTAGACATGGTTTTAGTTACGTCCCTGGTTAAAGTATCAAATATGAGTCTGTGCTTGCAGACTACTTGAACTTGTGATGTTCTGGAATATCTCTTGTCCAATTCTATAAATTATGTAGATTTTTTTCCTCATTGTACATGTATGTAATGTACTTGTGAATGTCAAACAAAGCTTGATTCCTCCCTGAACATGTGAAATTATTTTTTCTCAACCTTTTGCCATATTGTGATTATTTTGATTAAGACTGTGGTTTTTATTGTCATTTCTGAAGAAAAAAATGAATTATTCTTTAATTCAAAAATACAAAAGATAGAGTGCTAAGATGACATCATCCATATCTTGAATGTAACTGTTTTGTGAAAATAAGTTAAACTTTTCAAATCAATGTCAATAACTTTTGTGAGAAGTCACACATACATTCCCTAATTGCAGAATTTTCAGTGCTGTGCCTATGGTATTTTTTTGTCTTCATAAATTATGCAAATAAACAGTTTGGGATTGGATTTCCATTTAATTGAAGAATAAACAAAAAGTTGACAATTTCATAACTCTTTCTCTCTAGAGCTCTTATTTATGACAAGGCGCTTTTTCACTTTCTTGGAAAGGAATAATCATATCTTTATTTTAAAATGAGCACAGAATTAATATTCAGACCTGCCAGCTGTCCTGATTTTATCACGATTGTCATGATTTTCAACTTTCAAAATGGCCCCAAAATCAGGATATCTTGATTTCTGATATTTCATGTGAGAAAAAAATGTAGGGAAAATCCCCCCCCCCAAGAATTAATAAATCTCAAATAGACGACAGTGCTATTTTTTTAGGGGGGGTTAAAGGCCCGGGGGGGGGGGGCACTCAGTACATAATGCATAGTGGGTATGTGCCGCGGAGGGGACCCCCGTTTTTACACTCAAATTTCCGTTCCAACATTTTTGTCTTATTGAGAAAAAGAACAAAGAAAGCCGCTCCAAAGCATAGCATTTTCTTCTTATCGAGAAAAAAGAAGAGAGAAATCCGCTCCAAAGCTTCGCAAATTTTCCGTTACGCCGTTCCAGCCGTATTGATCTGCTACAATGAGCCGCAATTTTGGTGAAAAGCGGCCGCAGAGCGCTGTCCGACCATCGCATCTGCGTTAGCGCGCCCGTGCCTCCGGGCTAGCTGCATGCACGTATGCCCGTTCCATAGGGATGAAAACGCACTCATTCACAGGCGACCCGTACCAAGGACCCCCGTTTTCACAAACATTTGTAGTGCCGAAGCCCGTTCTGAGGACCCTCCTTTTTACAACAAGCCCGCTCCAAGGCCCCCGTTTTTTGTCTCGCCCGCGGCACATACCCACTACTTTTTTGGTCGAGTGCCCCCCCCCCCCCCCCCCCCCCCCCGGGGTTAAAGGACCAGTCCACCCCAATAAAAAGTTGATTCGAATAAAAAGAGAAAAATCCAACAAGCATAACACTGAAAATTTCATCAAAATCGGATGTAAAATAAGAAAGTTATGACATTTTAAAGTTTCGCTTAATTTCACAAAATAGTTATATTCACATCCTTGTCGGTATGCAAATGAGGAGACTGATGACATCACTCACTCACTATTTCTTTGGTATTTTATTATATGAAATATTCAAATTTTCTCCCTGTTGTCGTGTGAAACAAAGATTAATTCCTCCCTGAACATGTGCAATTAGCATTGTTCAATTCTATATGGTCCAATCAAGTTGGTCCTTATTGCCAAATCTGTAAAAAATGAAATATTGCTTAATTCAAACAATAAAAAACAAAAGAAATAGTGAGTGAGTGACATCATCGACTGTCTCATTTGAGTTGTGCATATCACTGTTTTGTGAAAAATAAGCGGAATTTTAAAATTTCATAACTTTCTTATTTTATAACCGATTTTGATGAAATTTTCAGCATAATGCTTGTTTGATTTTTCTCTATTTATTCAAAACAATACTTTTCTGGGGTGGACTTGACCTTTAAAGTTGAGAATCCAAGAGCTCTGCCCTTGGACCTTAGTCTGCAGGCACAGACCCTTTGATCAACAAGTGTGTCTCCACTCAAAGACTAGTACATACAAAACTTGCTGTTTCAATTCAGGGCCTTCAGTACAAGGCATGAGTCGGCTGCAATTCAGACCCTTTACTCGAGTGAAGGGTTTGCACAGCAGACTACTTGGAGCTTGCCAGGGGCCTATTCTGGTCCCTGGCCATTTTAATAAATAGTTGTCCAGATTCCGCACTTATTTATATTGGCAGGTATGAATATCTGGGACTCACTTCATAAAACTTTATAATTTACAATGATAGTTAAAAGCTACTGAAATCATTCAATTTAATTGTAAAATTGTATTGAAATTGTGCATTTTTTAAAAGTCTTTGTGAAACAGGGACCTGATATTTTTTCTTCTTACTTTTATGTACATGTAGGTTCCACGAGTATTCATCAAGGGGAATTGCGTCGGTGGCTACGACGACACGAAGAGACTTCAGGACTCCGGTCGTCTGGAGGAAATGCTCAGGGATTGTAATGCCATAGAATAGCCCTGCCTCCGCATCCCTCAAAATGATTGTACGGCACTGACAAAGGAAGATAAGAACTTTTGATGATTGTATTTATACATATTCATGGAAAAGATGTTGTTTTTTCCAGGGGAACTCCCTCAAAATTGTCGTCCAGGGCCCCGTTGCATAGAAATTACTATTACAGAGCTGCCAAGTAGTACAGATTTTCAGTTTTTAGTTAGCACTGAAAAATGAGAAGAATACTGATGGTTTCATGCAAAATACTAATTTCTCAAGTTCCAGTTTTATGTGTTGTCCTACGGTATTACTTCGAAAATACTGATTTCCTCACCAAAATACTTATTTTCAGCTTTTATCGTACTGAAATGTTCGTTTTCCGGTTGGCAGCTCTGCTGTTATACATGTAGTAACTTTGCCATCCAATAGTAATTACCATGGTAACAATGCTAATCAGCCAATCAGAATCAAGGATTTCAGGGAAGTTACCATTGGATGACAAAGTTATTATACATGTAATTAACTAGTATGCAATGCTGCCCAGTAATGACAAACAAAGATAAGAAAATTGATGATGGTATTATTTAAATCAACCATGGAATATATTGATGGAATTTTTTTCTGGGGCTATTTTGAAACTGACATGTACTTCACCAGTCACAATTCTTTGACTACCTGTTTATCTGTTTCAACCAGAGAACAGAAGATTCAGTGGACCGAATCTATTGTTCTCTGGTTGAAACAGGTAATAGTGAGTCAAAGAATTGTGACTGGTAGTGTAGTCAATCGCATTGTATTAGAGTTTACCTTGGACTCCATGGCCCGTATTCTGAAGCCGGGTTTAAAATCAAACTCTGGTCTAAAGTTGTGGTTTAACTATGGATAGCCAATTGCGACATAAATCTCTGACATTACATGTTCAATGTTAGCTCATTTGACTCTCAAATCATTCTTAACTGTCTGGGAGTGGGAAAGATGAATAAGATACTTGTCTTCACCGTTAAAAAAATTAGGGAAGTGCACAGTAAACATAAGAAACATGCAATGTAAACACATTTTGACAAATCTGGCTTCCCATAATTTTAGCAAATAGTTAGATTGTGGTCTTTATTAAAGTTTAACCCAACTTCTGAATAATGGCCTATGGATGCATGAAAATCTAGAATACATGTACTGCATGAACAATGCATCCATGAGTGAAGCCAAATGAGTCAATGTCCCAGCAATAGCTCCTTTTTCATCTTTATTATCTTCAGCTACGCAATTAATAGAATAAATACTGCATTACATAACATTTGTTTGTACCCTGTACAGATGGTTCCATTGTCAATTACTTCCCCACAATTACCGCCAAATATGTAATATTTTAAATTGTGTTTTCTCACTTACTGTGCATTTTAAGTGGTTAAGTAATGCAGGGTACTTTTCGTAGAACACGATACAATGCTAGTTTAAAGAAAAACAATTCATACTAATGCTATGCCTATTGTGAGGTTCTCTTTATTTTCATTTTGATTTGTATATTAATGCCTTGTGAATAATCTCTACATATATGCATCACAAGGCACATATATCAATTGATGAAATTATTATGTTCAATACAATCTGCACTTCTTCTCTGAAATATGATTTATTTTTTTGTGTAGATCTATAAAGACAAATGTATTTTCTGATATTTTTTATCTTCATACTTTGTATTTCTTGCCTTATCTGCATTATCTGATTTCAGTTCTTTTATGTCTTTTCTATTGAAGTTGTGTTGATTTCACATCTTTATATGTATGTGGGGTGCCCTTGTATCATTGATCTAGGTAGATTTAGATGGTTCTGTTATTTGCGATATTAAAGGGGAGGGGGTCATTCTTTAAAAAAAAATTGTACAATCAAATTGTGCAAGCTAGTGTCACTGCAAATAAAAAGGGGGGCTCATAGAGTACGAATGATTAGGTTTTGTGTTGGTGGAGGGCCCTTATTAAGTCTTATTGAGTGTTGCAAGAAACTTGCAATTGATCACTTGTAAGTAAATTTTGAGTCCCCAAATCAATCCTAATTCATGCAATTAATTGCAACTTTTCATTAAGCCAGTTCACGGTTAGCTCATGATCAACTTTTCTCACATGACCTTTGTGATTTTTCATTAGGATTAGCACTACCATTTTCAAATGTAGATGTTGCGTAAGCTTTACCGGTAGAGTATTCAAATTCTAAGAACAAAAAACATTGTATAGACCTGGGGGGCGTTTCATGAAAGGACTTGTCGGACGTTTTATCCGACAGTTACCATAGTAACAGTACCTCTCAGCCAATCAACATCAGAGAAAGATGTCAGATCTGACAACTTGTCGGATGAAAATGTTGATGAAACACTCCCCAGGTGACTAGAATAGTACATCAGGGATAAAGTTTGGAAATCTGTTTTATTGTCTGCCTTTGGCACATTTGACTATTGTTTAGGCTACTGTCAAATACCATTGATTATGAAGGCTCTATTTATTACTCTTCAGCTTGGATGTGATAAATATTTTGAAAAGAATACATGAATAATCATCAAATCACAAATGCCTATGTCAGTGAATTTGAAAGCCACCTTCATGGTTGTCTCCAATGACCTTTTTCTGCTCGTGCGCAGTTTACAACCGTGAACAGGCTTATTGATGATCAATTGATCACCAGTCTGCTTCCAAACAATTTGCATTATAATTGATCCATAAATCTGTAAATTTGCAACTTAAATTTGTTTTGCAATTGATTGCAAGTATTTTTTGCAACTTCCCTATTAAGATGTTGACACTAACTAGGCTTCCCTAGCTTTAAAAAAAAGCTGTGAATGTATCATATAGATAAAATATATTTATACAATGAGGTCATTTAAAATTAATACCCTGAAACGTATCCACACATGCCGGTTTGTTATTTTCTAAATCTGTATCCAATATACTACAATTGTAAACTTATAGGTCAGTATATTTTTATGGGTTGCTCACGTACATGTATGCCTTTGTCAATTGTTTTTAGATAGTACACATCCTTGGCCTCATTGCCTGCTAATCTTTAATCGGCCTTGTCAGCCACCTGGCATTGGATTGTATTTGTAAATCTATTTTAAACCTCATTTTATTGGCCTGAAATGTAAAAGATGGGTAGTATGGTGTGCATTAATATAAGGCTGAGGTTTAATTGTGTTACATTTATTGTGTATGCTCGACCCAGCTCAACGCAAGTGTTGGTTGATTTTTATGGTAGTGGTGTATGTTATTAATAATAATAGTTACATTTATATAGCGCATCATACTGTATGTTTCTAAAGCACTTTACATTGTAACTATTATTACCCCAATCATAGGATCCATTACTGTTCCATACATAAAAGTTACCATCTCCACTCCCTGGGGAGTATCCTGACCATGCAAACGTTTATTCATGAACATGGTTTATTGGTGCACACGTGCCAATCTAATCACATTGACTTATAGTTAGGTTTACATACATGTAGTGTTTGTATGGAGGATGAGGATTTTTGAATGTGCTAAAATCATTGACAGTGGTTGATTTTTGTAAGAAACATCACCCCTCCCTTCTTGTCAGTGGCACATTGGGGGGGGGGGGTATTGATTCAATTCGACTCCTACAAGTGAGAAAATTGGCCCTTAACTATTTTTCTACAAAGTAAAGTGACAAAGTAGTTCAAAGCTAATGAATTCACAAATTCTGCACAATGATCTAGTCATTTGACCTCATCATGTGACTTCATCATGTGACGACAATATTAATATCATGTGACAGGATGAATTATAAAACACCAATTCTGGCAGATATTCAATCTGAAGTTTCCCTCCTATTTTGAACACTAAAATACCACCTGGCAGACTCATTCAATATTTCCTGAATTAGTTGATCATATTGGCAAATGCAAGTTTTGATTGTTTTTCGCACAACTTATAATCAGATTTAAAAAATTGATAAAAAATGGTACATGTATGTTTAGTTTAATGATACCAAGTATCAAGCGCAGCAGAGTATTTGTATGTACATGTACATACTAACTGTGTTACATAAATGGACTTTGGATTATATTATTATTATCTTAATTTGGGTATTGTGTCATTGCAACAGTAGTATTCATGGGCATGTATAGGTAATTATTGTTTTGCTATTTGGATCCTTTGAAAAGCACTATATGAATCAAGCTATTCCTATTTTTAGGGTGTTCCATACACGTTTTCTAATGGTAAAGTCTGACAAGCTGTCTGTCTGTCACAGTTCATCAGAGCGTTTGTCTCTTTGTTTTATTCCAGTATTCATTTTTTTTTTGTAATGCTGAATATGTATGATAAATCCAAAAGGATTGTTTTTTAAAGGATGAATAAATAAACAATTTATTTGAAATAAAGATCATTTCGGATATACGTTATGTGAAATATATTATTGGATGTGTTCCTGAAAGTTAATAGAACAATGTGTGTTTTCAAATTTGGTGGTTGTGCTGGTGTTGGTGTTCGAAAATAAAAATAGGGTGCCTTACATAGCAATAATACCTAATCATAGATTCAAATCTCATAATTTATAGATTATTTCATAAAAATTGTTATGATATCAAATTTGCAATGACAGTTGAAAGCTATTAAAATCTTTCAATCTGATTCGCTGATACTAAACTTGTTATAGAAATTGTGTATTTATTAGTATAACAAGTCTTTATGGAAATAGGGCCCTCACAAAACTTGTTACAATAACAAATTTGCAATATAAGGTACTAAAATTCTTCAATCTGATAGGTTGATTTATAAATTGTTATAGAAATTGTTCATTCATTGTCTTTATATGAAACAGCCCCATCACAAACACTTGTTACAATAACAAATTTGCAATGACAGTTAAAAGCTACTGAAATTCTTCAATCTGATATGGTTGATTTAGAAATTGTGTATTTCTTATCATAAAAAGTCTTTATGAAACGGGACCCTGGCCAGGTTTATTTTGAATTTTGTGCATTGGCCCAATGCCAACACCAAAAGGTCAACACCGAACTTGAAATCACCCAAATAGAATATCATTATGGCTTTGATATTTTAATAGTTTATTCATACTGATACTACGAGTATCACTTTTATAGCATGTTTAATGGGGAAGGTCACCTGAAGAAAAGTGAAATACCAGAAAAAAGTATTTAAAATAATAATGATGTTTTGAGAAAAATCCATCAAGGATTAAAGAAAGTTATTAGAATTTAAAGTTTTTGATTTGTGATGTATACGAGCATCTGTCCCATATGTTATGTAAAATGCATGAATTTCTTCTTTTTTTTTAATAGTCTATGAGGACTAAAAAATTTTTTTTTTCTTTCTGGAGCAGGTGTGAAATGATTTGTCTGATGATTTACTGAATGTACAACAAAAAACTTTTTTTGAGAAAATAAAATTTCATTGTTTTTTTTTTTAATTCACGACACATGGAAAGCTGCTCACATATGACGTCACAAAAAAAAAAAAAAAATCTTCAAATAACTTTATCTGATGAAATTTCCTCAAACCATCACCAATATTTTTTTTTCATTTTTGTGCTATTTTTACAATAAACTTGATGTCAGGGTGATCTTTCCCTTTAATTTGATACTATATTTGCAATAAATGGGGATGACTATTAGTTATTATGCTATAAATCTGACAAGTATGTACATGTATGTACTACTTGGTATGTATGTTCTAAAGGTATATTACTATTTATGTAATCTGCATGTTATATTGGATATCCTCTATGTTATGATGTATTTGCAATAAATTTGGTACTAACAGTATAACACAATTTACATGTAGCAGACCTCATTTGTGGACTTTTACATGTAAGTGAAGTAAAGGTGAACCCCGCCCCCCACCTCTTATGTCTTTAGGCAATAATATCCCTAAGAAAGGAAGTATTTTCCATCATTATTTCCTAAGTTTCACCTAATCATGTTTTGATTATACCTTTAATGTAACCCCCTCCTTGTACCATTCAATCAATATTATTCCTGAAATTAGAAATGGATGCCTACTTAAACACATAGCCTACATAGATACATTATACCATTTTTTCTTGTTCAGATTAACAAAAAAAAACGACAAAATACATGGTATCAGAAATGGATGCATACTTTAACACTATAGATACTAATACAATATTATACCATTTTCTCTTGTTCAGATTAACCAAAAAACACACAAAATACATGGTATTATGAATTGACTATGAATGTGTAGTCTGTTTTCAAAAGGAACTGTCCCCAAAATGGTATCACTTAAGTATATCATCACGATCATGCGCACCAGCTGTGTAGTATTCAAATTATAATCCCATTGACCTTCAATTACTAGGCCTTGTGATTTTTTTAGCTCACTATTGTTAAAAGCTTGTGAAGGTTCTGATGATCTTTCTCTAGTGTTGTTTATTCATTGTGTGATTAAACAGTTTTGTGTTAAAGGGAAAGTTCACCCTGAAGAAAAGATTGCTGTAAAACTACCAGAAAAAAAATCATATTTGGTTAAGGTTTGTGGAAAATTCATAAAAGATTGAGATAGTTATCACAGTTTCAATTTATTGATTTGTGTCGTCATAAACGAGCAGCTACCCTTATGTTATAAAATATAAAATGCATAAATTTCATTTTTTCAAATAATAGTTCATAATTTTTTTCCGAAATAATTTGTTGATATAACTGAGGGTACAATAAACATTTTCGTTTTTTTGAGAAAAGGACATTTCATTGTTTTCAACTGCGTGATATGTGGGGGAGCTGATCACATATGATATCACAAATAAAAATTGAAATTCTTACTTTTTTAATCTGATGGACTTTCCTCTTACCTTTATCAATGTTTTCTAATATTTTCTTCTGCTATATTTGGAATAAAGTACTTTGGTCAAGGTGAACTTCCCCTTTAAATGCAGATCCGATCAAGGTAGCCATGCTTAATCCAGGTTAATAACATTGTCATGTTAAGCAGGGCCAGCTGTTAGAACAGTTTTCAGAACTGAAGGGGCTAATTCCCTGGGTAAAATATGACATTATTATTACTGTTATTATTACCAAAACCTTTAACCTACACTATACCATTTTCTTTTTTTGGGGGGGGGGTGCATGGTTTGCACTGACGTTACAAAGTGGCCACCATACTCTTACATAAACATCCATAATGAACCTCAATGTGCAATTATCCTTTGATCTCACACAGAGAACCATAAACAAGTATTTTATCATGTTTTCCCCGACCCTACCCTTAACAATGCCGCAGTTCTTTTTTCATGATGGAGGGGGTAGGGGTGGTGATAGAGCCCACCCCATTATCCGCTCTACTGACTATGAATAGTTCCAATCATTTCCATACATAATGTTGATGATGAAAAATGTCAGAAATTGATGTTTAAATCCCCATGCTAATCAGAGAGTTATTCTTTTCTATATGTATATTGGAACAGTCTTTGCTTTTGTTTACTTGGTATTTTCACGTCACGTTTGACCTTTAATCATGATTTAGTTTTAGAATTGTTAAGGGTCTGTGAATGTTGTCAATGCCCTATTGTTGTTTATTCATACATGTGTTGGTTCAGATATGTCATAGACTTTGCTATTTGCTTGTGTTTACTGGAATTGAATGAAGTATTTCATTTGCTAACAACACCTGTTATGACCTTGCTCTGTCTCAATCTTTCTCTTTTTTTAATTTCTGCTACACTCTCTTTTTTTGTGTCTCCCTCAGTCTCTCTCTCTCTTTATTTCTATTTCTCTTCCTCCCTCTCTCTCTCTCTCTTTCTCTTCCATTTTTTCTGTCTGTAATCTAATATAAAACATTTATTTGTATTTATTTGACCAATATAAAAAGTACAAATACATTACATCAGAAAAACTATTCAAATTTTACAAACCCTTTTTGGGGGATCTATTCCCCCCTCTCTCTCTTTCTATCCCCTTTTCTCTCTCTTTGAATATGAAAAAAAAAATCATCTTTCTATGTCTCTCCCTCCACTCCTCTCTCTATCTTTTATGTAAAAACAACATTTTTGTCTGTATGTGTCTCTCCATATCATCATTCAATCACTCTGCATCCCTTCCCCTCAATCTTTCTATTGCCCCCCTTTTGTCACAACTGCATATTACCTCAAGCACCCCCCCCCCCCCCCCATTCAATCGAACTCCAAGTTTTAGACTCATGGCACATTTTATTTTTTTACAAGTAATCATACAATTTATTGTCTGATGTTTACAGTCATTCATCTTTATCTCTTGTCATTTATACAGCTAAGCAATATACATTTACAAATATTAGGCTGTATAACAAGACTGATAATAATTAATACATTTTATACACTGTTTATATACGATACACTTTCTCCTGTATGCTTTTTCAACACATTTTTTTTGTATTTTCTTTAAAATTTGTCTCTTTTTGTAATAAAAACATACAGGCTATAAATTCATATACAATACATATTGATCCTCTATTTCCTACAGTTATGCTACTGAATGTTGCCTGGACCTGATCAACCGATTGCGCTTCTTGCAGCTCTGGAAATCACCTCACATGGCAGAGAGATGAAGATTTTTTTTGCTCGTGTCTGATACGCCATACATAAAATATAACATCGACCCTTTCATAAAGCTGTTCATAAGTTGCATGGCTTAATGTACAACTGGTGACCCTTTCTGTTTTAACATAATGCCTAGGAGTACATTTGTCCCATCTTTGGAGTCTCGGGAGAGAATCTGATGAAGCATCCATGTACAAGAAGGGGTCACCTGTCACGTGTAACTTGCAAACAGCTTTAGGAAAACACCAACAAGAAATTGACGGAAAAGGTCAATGCGCACACTTTGGCAACTTCAGATTTAAAGAAAAGCAGCATCTGTTAGGACTTCATACCTAATGTACAGATTGGTTCATACAATTATTTCCAGTGGCTTTTTTTCTTGGACAGACACCATATCCAGGCAACTTTCACATGGAATGACGTTTAGACCAAATTATACACAAAGAAAAAAAATCATAAAAAAAGAATAGATAATATGCATAAATCTATATTGTATGGTACAGTTTAGCCAGACCTTTTCTTCATATTCCTGGTTAATGTGATAATTGTGGTATTAGCTGGATTTTGACAGTGAAGTTTGCTTTTTTTTTAAAGTTATGGAAAAGGGATACAATAAGTGGATAATAATATTAGAAATATTGATAAAACCATTTATAGGGTGCTTTCAATGGGCATTTCAAAATACCAAACTCGGCTTCAATAGAAGTTTAGTAACCTAATACCCTTTCCTCACGACATTTTCTTAATCTGGACTACCGTTAACCCCATACTATCCCTAACACGTATTATAATTTTTTTCTTTTTCTCATAGGCCAAATAACCCCAGCTAACAAACAAATATCAGTACTCATGGGAGTAGTAGTAGCCATTTATTACCACTTATATGTATGTCTGATTGGACAACAGCACTGGCTCTGGTGTGAGCTTAATAACTTAATCCAACACTATAGGTGGGGCTAACTTGTCATTTAGCCCCAACTATAGAACGGGGTTTAGGGAAATTTGGCCATGTTGCATGAGACAAAATGAAAAATAGACAAAGCGGGTGTATATACATTACACAATAACCTAACACAAATGTGGAATTATGATCTAACCATGTTAAACCACCAAATCAGGAGCACAGAACTTGTATGAAAATGCAAAAACAACTTAATATTATCGAAGAAAAGATAGATTACATCTTTAAAACCACACAACGGAATTTTGATGGTATTCTTTTCAAATACAGATCTCCTTGTGTAAGAAAATGTGTTTACAATATACTGAACGTGAGTGGTCTTATTCCAATATGTACATGAATATCACATGATAACCTACATTGTAAGAATGAAGGTGAGCTTTCTTGCCCATAAAATACAAAAATTTTCCTTTGCTATATATACACTGTTTTATTGTCTGCTTTTAAGTATCGATGTTCTTTTAATTTGTAAGATTGTTGCTATGCCAGGCATTGGTAGTGTCAGTGTATTTTGGTAGGGAGGCAAGGTGAACTTTATCCTAAACATGACTTTATTTTTGAAAAAATGGGATGCATTGATTTACCTTCAACCCTCACTCTTAAAGATACTAATCTTTCTCCTTTGAATTCTATTCCTCCCAAAACTTCATGGCCCGTATTCTGAAGTCAGGTTTAACTTAGACCATGGTCTAACTCTGTGCTAAAATTATGGCAAGCCAGAAGTGTCAAAATTTTTATTAAGTTGTATGTTTCTTATATTTACTGTGACAATCATCTACTTATACTTCCTAGACAATTAGGAATGATTTGAGAGTCAAATGAGCTGAAATATGATATCTCTACCGTTAGTGATTTATTTAACAATTGGCTATCCATACTTAAACCACAACTTTAAACCTGAGTTTAAGTTAAACCCGACTTCAGAATATGGGCCCATGTAACTGACATAAGAAGAATACAGGAAAGGCTTACGATGAACCACACTGTGTCTCATGGGTTACATACATACAGAAAATCAGATTTCTTCTTTTCATAAAAATATTTATGCAGTTAGGATTAAATATTTCTCCTACTCAAAATGTGCTCATTAAACCAAACATAGACCCAAGCTTCTTACCTAAATCCTAATCCTGACAGCATTTTAAACCATAAACCCTCACTTTGTATGTTTTCAGACGAATCAGCAGAGGAGCATTTGTTATAAGAGCAAATGTCACATTTCCTAAAGATTAACTGATTTCAGTCAATATAAAACTATGCCTTGCCTAACACAGCATGGTCAGTATACCATAATTCGACCAACAAGAACGACACATTTGGTTAATCATAAATTTATCAGCAAATCAATGAACTGATTGATATATAGTTATGCTCTTTTTGCCTATGTAATGTAGAATACAAAAGGCATTGAAAATAAATAGCATTCAGAACAGCGTCAGATAATTTGTAACATTTGGAAACATGTACAATACAATATACAGTAAATGTTGCAGACAGGCCCACGTTTCAGACATCGGGGCCCCGTCTTACATAGATTTGCAATTGATCCGATCAACCACAACTATGGAAAGCCAGCAATGTCCATATCTAAAATGCATGTCTGTTCAAAAAAGTTTTCTTGATAAAGTATGTTTATGCGTTTATTTATTGTCTTGACAATTCAGTGTGCTTCTCTTTATTTACAAAGGACATTTATGCAAATTTCCTGCAGAAAAAATTATGACATTGATGGATTTCCATCAAGCTAAGGTTGATTAGATCAATTGTAACTCTCTGTAAAACGGGGCCCAGATTCAAGACTATGTGTGGACACAGACTTTACTGAAGCCCCATAAATCATTTCATAATCTATGAGTATATTATTACCTATATGTAGTCACTTTATTTGTTTGGTACTATGCTTTATCTGGATAAATCCTTCATCTTCATATTTTGCTGTTCATATAAATGAGCGGATAGTTCAATGAAAATGAAATCAAATAAAATCATGTCAAATATATTGCCTAATTCTAATTACATTTCTCTCTGTAGTAAGACCTAAGAGCCGTAATACATTTATCATCACAAAGATCAATTTCATCTCGAAACACATTATTCACGTAGGTCTATCTAACACGGACCAAAAACACACATTTGATGTGGAGAAATTAGACAAATATAACAAAAAATATTATTTTCATTCACAGAATTACAAACTAATGCTAATAGTACCCCACATGTGGCAATTAATAGTCAAACTAAGAAATATATTTCAAAATATTTCTTTCAAGAAACCATGTTTTTCACCCAATGAAAGGTCATTCCCTCTAGCCCTGTTTTTAGTCTTGAAATCAGGCTGCTTTACACAGCTTTAAAATTGCGATGAATGTGGATTTCCAAGGCTCCTTTTGGGGGATTTGAGGGACTACATCCCCCCACCCCCTTGTAATTTTTTCCCTGCTTTAAATTGGAAGCCTAAAGAATGTTATATCTTTCATAATGTAGTCTAAAACTGTAAGTCCACGATCATCATAATAATAATATTAGTAATAATAATAATAGTTACATTTATATAGCACTTCATTGTTTGTTTTTCTAAGCACTTTACATGTAATTATTATTACAGTCATAAATAATTTTCTGCTATTTTCATACATTATTTACTAAGAAACAGAATAGAATATAGAGAACTTTTCCAAGCTTCCTTTTTAATGATGAAGATCAAATAGTCTTCATCATATCTTTTAAATCAAAACGTAAATAAATTTCCCATAGATTTATAAAAGGGTATAGGTATCAAGATGAGGCAACAAATATACATGACTCTATGGCAAGAGATTACTGTGTATTGGAGTCTCCTTAGTCTTGGAATTCAGTCCCCATCTGGGGTCCAGTTTCACAAAACTTGTTATGATAACAAATTTGCCACAACAGTTCTAAGCTACTGAAATCCTTCAATCTGATTAGCTGATGGTAAATTTATTATAACAAGTCTTTATGAAACAGGACCCTTATCTTCAGCTTCATTGGGAAAAGATTTTAATTTGCTGACCCCATGCTGGTGGAAAGCACTAAACTAGAGGTAACAGTGTTAGGGTTACATTAATGGAGACAGCTAAAATTGCTGTCCAGGCGAAAGCGTTTCTTCAGCGTTCATGGGATGATAATCTTAATTTGCTGACCCCATAATGGTGAAAAGACCTGATCTAGAGCTAACAGTGTTAGGGTTACATTAGTGGAGCCAGCGAAAAATGAAGTCCTAGCAAAAGATATCATCAGTTTTCACTGAGAAATGATTAGAATTTGCTGACCATATACTAGTAATGGAAAGGAAAAAAAGGTTAAACAAGTGGAACCAGCTAATCTTGCTGCCTCATCTAAAGGCAGCTTTCACTGTAGTCCTGGCTATTTGTTACAAGCTACTAAAATCCTTGCATCTGATTGGCTGAGAGCAAATTAGTCGTGAAGAACATTAGATGTGAATGCTCCCTTGACCTGCTCTCCTTGAGAGACGTCAATAATACCCGGTCACATTTGCTCTATGGCGGCTGTACAGTGAGTCGAAAACGGCTGTTTTATTCATCTTTATTCAAACCACCTATAAGTAGCTGGTACAAAAAATGTTAAAACAGCTGTTTTCGACTCGCTGTACGGCCGTCGTAGATCAAATGTGACCCAAGTATAAGTATAAGGTGAAATACTTGGCCAATTTCTTGAAATTAATTCCAAAATTGGCCAAATATCTTATCAAAGCCCAAAATCAAAGTGAGATACCAATTTGCCTCATAAAGCAATGAATGGGATACCCGCCAAGAACAGTACTAAATTCCCCATGAATGCTTTAATACAATAATATTGCTCTATATCTGGTCAAATAAATGTACTCTATAAGAAAGAATCTTGAATTTATGTACAAATTTCATAAGAGATATTCATCTCGACTTCAATCTTGATTATGGCTTGTCGTGAAAAAATAAAAACAATTTATGATTCCACGACAGTCCTTGTGCCTCACGCGGGATTCCGAACAAAAAAACGAAAACATGAAAATAACTCTGTTACTCTGATTATTTTGTACACTGTTAGGCTCAACCACCTCTCCATTGCAAATATAAAATCTGTTAAAAGCGCATCATGGTACACGATTCTTTTGATACAAATAATTGCCTGGCTAGACAACAACAGTAGAGGGCACTATGCTACTCGTCTGAGTTGGCTTCTTGTTTGCTGTTTTGCGACGGCGAGACAAAGTGTTGCATCTGTTGTTTCTGCATTTGGAGGGGCTTCTTGACCTTGTCCGCTTTTCGCCATAGGGTCACTTCCTGTGAACAGAAGGGGACATAAAAAAATTGTAAACATTGTTAAAATTATTCAAGCCAAGAATAATTTTTTACATGGATAGCATTATAATTAATAAAAACCCTGAAACCAGAAAAGAACGAGATGGAGCCACGTGGCCAAGATCTAGGGTTCAAATCCTGGTCTGAGGTAGTGTAATTTTCTCAAATTATTTATCTGTGATTATTTTCAATCCTACTATTCATATCAAGTTATTTTGAAGTACATGTATACTCTTTTATTACAAGCTATCTTTCTGCAGCCTGTCTGTCTGTCTACCTCTAACTGATTCATAGATTTTCTTTCTTAAAGGTCAAGTCCACCCCAGAAAAATGTTGATTTGAATAAATAGAGAAAAATCAAACTAGCATTAACACTGAAAATTTCATCAAAATCGGATGTAAAATAAGAAAGTTATGACATTTTAGAGTTTCGTTTATTTTTAACAAAACATTGATATGCCCAACTTGGTGACATGCAAATGAGACAGTTGATGATATCCCTCACTCACTATTTCTTTTGTTTTTTATTGTTTGAATAATATAATATTCCATTGTTTACAGATTTGACAATAAGGACCGACTTGACTGAACCATATAGTGTTGAACAATGCTTATTCCACATGTTCAGGGGGGAATAAATCGTTGTTTCACTTGACAATCAGGAGAAAATTAGAATATTTCATTCAATAAAATACAAAAGAAATAGTGAGTGGATGACGTCATCAGTCTCCTCATTTGCATACCGATCAGGATGTGCATATAACTGTTTTATGAAATTAAGCAAAATTTTAAAATGTCATAACTTTCTTATTTTACATCCGATTTTGATGAAATTTCAGTGTTATGTTTGTTGGATTTTTCTCTCTTTATTCAAATCAATATTTTGTTGGGGTGGACTTGTCCTTCAAGTTTAATTTACATTTGTTCACCAGCAAGTACTAGGTTTGAAGACAGACATTTTTCCTCATTTGTAATTTACCCTTTCTTGTACTTCTCTTTACTTTTGCTCTCTTTAAGCGCCTTGAGCATTTAATCAAAATGGAAAAGACGCTATATAAATCATATGTATTATTATTATTTCCTGCATCTGAGCCATTCAACTAAAACAGCAAGGGAGTACATTTACATTGTAGGTTTAATGATCCTAGCTTGTGAAAGTGCAATTTTCTAACATTTTTTTATTGCTATAAAAGATGGAAGAACCCTTCCCCCTCCCCAATATAAAGAGAGATATTAAAGACAAGCATTATAAAAGAACAAAAGGAAGAGTCAAAGAAAGAGAGAGAGAAAGATAGACTGACAGACAGAAAAATACAGACACAAAGACAGACGGACAGGGGGAAAAACAGAGAGACAGACAAGAGAGACAGACAGACAGACAGAGAGACAGGGAGAGAAGGGAAGATTAGAAGACTAAATTTTTTCTGACCTGCTGTTTGAAGTACCGTCTTTCTTCCTCATCAACAAGTACAAGATTAAGGTAATAGCGAACAGAGAACTTCTTGTTGACGTCTCTCATCGTTGGCGTCAGCTCGTACCCCGAAAGGAACAGCCTGATGGGTATTGATTCACCTGGGGTCAAATGATATTCCACAGGCCAAAGGTTAAAAGGTTGATGACAACATAAACAAATTCATATTATGTAATACGGAATCGGAATATAGTGGCATGTACTTTTGGGGGGATCTACAAAAGATCAATAGATTTAATGCATGAAATTCATAGAAATATGTAATTTATACATGTAGATAACTAACAGAGTACTGCTTAAGTATCTTGGTTTAATTATATCCTACATAAATTAAATCATGTATGCTGATTGGTTTAAATAGCATCATGTGATCAAACATATTCTCACTATTTTGTGATGATGTTGAAAATGAAACGCCCACTGAAGAAAAATTGCTATTCCATGACGTCAATGATGGAATAGTGCACTATTCCATCATTGACCTCACAGATCATGACGGCGCAATCACTTATACGCATTCTGCATGCTGAGTGCGTGGCTTCAATCAGCGCAGCGGGTAATCTTGGTTCAGATTAAAAAAGGATAAACTACGAGTACAAGAACTAGATTATCAAGGATAAAGTAGGATATAAAACAGGCCTGTATTTCGAAAGTATAGAGGGAATTATTCATCCTCCGTTGTACTGGCAAAATCACTATAATGTGAGATGAGAATGGTTAATCAAATAAGCCTCGTGGGTTTAACAGTTCCATAGTTACCTTATGCTCACAAAACCTACTGATGCACTCACATTTTGCTTGTGCATTTAAATAATAACCCACACTTGTTACCTTGAATCAGCCTATAGAGTACCGAAGCGATGACGTCAGTTGCCATGGTGTCACGGCAGCCTGGTTCTAAACAAATGAACCCGGTGGGTGTTTCTCATTGGAAAAATGGCTGCTAACGAAATGTCATCACTTGCAACCTCAGAATGATGGTAATTTTTGCGAATACAAATGTGTAAAGGCAATCATCCGCTGCGACTCTGTTTCGAACCAGCTGGTTCGTTGTCATGAGAGTGACGTCACACTTCGGTACTCTATACACCCTTGACTAATAAAGTCTCAGGCGTGTTAGAACTGTTCCAAAGGTACCTCATGACATGGGCATAATTATTACTAATGCCCTAAATGATGTGTATTATTTTTATACTATTACATATCAACACAAAGCAGACACATACCTCTGACTGGTGCACCATCCATGATTTCATATTTTGCTATGGTTTCATTTTCATTGAATGTGTTGGGACCTGAAAGATAAACAAAAGAAAATATAATTACAATTGTATTTCTGTCTCTGATTCTGATTGAGACTTAGGACGAAGTTTGTTTTGGAAGTCATGCAAGTGATGCTCAATTCAATGTTCATGTTGCGTCTCTAAATTTCACAACATTGTAGGGTAGTGTTTATCCTCCATATTCATGACAGATGTAACGTAAGAAATAATTCGGTGAAAATTTTTATTCCATAATAATAATAATATTCATGATTATTTCTTGTTTTGAGCGTTTCATGTACAGTTAAACCTCCCTATTTCTATGTGGGAGCCTGGTTTAGTTGGTCCAACTTTTCTTTAAATGAGAAGATCATGGGTTCCATTCCCAGCTATGGCATGTTTTCTTTTCGCAAGAATTTACCTACATTGTGTTGCATTCGACCCAGATATTGTAAATGAGTATTTGGCAGGATTAATTCCTTGAATGCACCAAGCACCGAAAACAGCATTTCAAGCTAAAGCCAGTGTAATAACGATACGATAATGCATCTCAGAAGAGATTATTTCTAGATAGATGGTGCTTTACAAAGGGACTTGGATATCATCATCCTGGCATTAGCTCAGCAAGCCTATTACACCACCCAAGAATTTTAAGGGATAAAGTCCTGTATTGTACCGATTTACCTCAACTGTACTGAGTGCAGCACAATCTATCATACCATCAGCTTCTTCTGATTTCATAATACATGTACAATCATTTTTTGCTGCAGGATTAAAATAATTATGAGATAGCAACTAGCATTCCATAAAAAGTTAAAGAGAAATTCCAGTAGTTGCAGTAAACACTGATTTCATGAGAAAGTCTGTAAAACCAGGCTTAATTGTCAGTATATCATCGAGGATCTAGATCTGGTACAGTTACATAAACTGAACTTTGTGAAATCTTGAAATCTACGCTGAAAAATGTTCAGACTGAACTTCCCCAACACAGATAAGCGCACGTGGGACTGTGTATAATTATTGCTTTGAGCGTCGGGCCCCGACGCTCTACCCGAATCCTGTGCTTATTTGCTGATTTCTCAGCAATTACACAATTTCTTTCAGAATCCTTTGGCACATACGTTTTATTTATACAAACAGACACTTTGGTGGTCATTTCATTGGATTCTGTACGAACTCATTTTGATATCGTTACCAAAACTAGCATTTACCTTTAACCTAGTTTTAATATGAGAATACCACTGAGTTTTCAAAGGAAATATCATTTTACCTGATCCAGTTGTTTCTCTTTTGATGATAGCTAGTTCCATGTGTTTGATCTTAATCCTTACCAGAAGGAAATAGATTTTACCAACGATAACATCTTTGAGATGGTATCTGTAAATGAACAAACAGATGAACAAATTAATTAGTCAAATCAAAAATGAAAAAAAACCTTACGAGAAGAAATTCAAATTTACCAACAGTTAGTATCTTTGAGAGATTATCTGTAAGCCAACAAACAAATGAGAAAAAAAGTCATATCAGATAGTAAATTGTATTTTATTTAATAACTACATTAGCCGGCATGCTAAGAAAGCATTTACGCTTCTCATATTCAAAGAGATCAAATGGCTTTATCTATTATCATCACAGAGTATCACAATATAATACATTCAAGGGCTGCACTCTATCACATGATAATCAATGAGATTATGCATCAAATATCACATGCACTTTGACAATTGAGCACAAGATTTGGTCAGACTTATATCTTTGTGAAATCCTCAAATTGTTCAGAGACATATTCAACTTTACAAACACCAATGGTTGTGAATTACTCTTAGAACCAGGTGAGTGTTTCATAAAGCTACTCACTTTGATTTGTTGTATTCAAATTCTATATGGAGGCAGTCTTCAATACCAACTTCCATCTTGATGGATGAGTTGACCTCGGGGTAGTGTGAAAGGGTGTGAACGACAAGATCCATCTCACGCACTGTGTCTGTCAATCTCTTGGTGATAGTTACCCGTAGAAAGTATCTGCAAAGGGTCAAATGTCACACGTAAAAGTATAGTGTACCATCATTATCATTTTATCAAGGATTAACATGGAATATTATTTTTGAAGAACATAGACCATCTCAAGCACTGGGTCTGTCAATCTTTTGGTGATATTTACTCGTAAAAAGTATCTGCAAAAGGTCACAGGTCAAGTTTCAAAGTTTAATCCTAAAACAATGAGAAAGGTTTAGTAGGAAGAATCTGCAGGTCAGTGTTCAGATACAAAAGTGTTACGTAGGAGTTTTACAGTGTCATCATTTTTAAACCTGTTAGACAATAGCTGGTTGAGTTATAGGAGGGAAGTGGATAATATTTAAACATTTTCCCGCCAATTTAATGATTGTCACTCTAAGAATGCATCTACACAGGGTTAACGGTCAAATATTAACAATCCAAAGCAAAGAAAGCTCCATTGGCCCATATTCTAAACTCAGATTTAATTAAAATCCTGATCTAACATTGTGGTTAAACTATGGAAAGCAATTGTGATGCCAATCTCTCCTAGCAGAGGTTAACTTTATCAGCTCATTTAACACCTAATTCATAATAAATAAAAACTCTCTGAATAACCTGTTTCTTCACCATTAAAACATCAGTATACACGTCATTAGATTTATGAGCATACAGGGTAACTACATATCGTGTATTTTTTTTAATCCAAGAAATGGTCTGTTGAGAGAAATGTGTGCCACAGCTAAAACCTGATCAAAACAAGTGTATAATTTCAATGAATGTAAATAGATAATGAGATGATACTTTAAATTATATCGCGCACTTGTGAAGTGAAAAGACAGAAGTGAAACACAATGGTGTACCTACCTTAACCTGACATTAGCACCTGTGTATGACTCGTATGGTTTTTCTACGTTGAGGAATTCAAAGGGATAACTGGTTGATTGCGTGAGCTCTCCTGGTCTAGCAAGCTCTTTGACAAGCGATGTGAATTCATGATGGTTACCTCTGTCGTAATACAGCTCTACAAAAATAAAATGATTGTGAACCGCGAAAACAAATTAGAAAGTTAAAAACCTTAAAGTAGTAAATACCGGTAGGTGGATAGGTACATTTGACGAGAGATGTGAAACGATTGTTACCTCAGTCATAATACAGCTTGACAAAACTCAAAATATTGTGGAAAAAATTTGAAAGTTAATGAAACCAACAACAGCAAATAAGTGAACATTCACACACAATCTTGCTTATAATACCTTAATAATACATGAAAGCAGTTGCACTAAACACTTATCTCATGAGAAAGTCTGTAAAACCAAGGTTTATTGTCACTATATATCTGTGCCAGCCGCACAGAAACGTTGTTAACCTAACAGAGCACTAACAGTAAGCCCAGACACATCTTTCGGATTGTAAAGTCAAAACAGTTATTTCAATGTATAAGTAATTCGTTGATTGAAGCACAGGGCCTTTGTTAGTGCTAACAACGTTTCTGTGCAATCGGTACTGGCTGGGATTCCACGTTTATTTAGCTTTCTTGCTGTAAATCCCCATTTTTAAAATCTATGGTGACTGTGATAACTTATAATGAAAAGCTTCTTGCAGGATTCTTGCGGGAAAGACATGGATCTGACTTTTTACATTAGACACCGTTCTCATTATACATTCTAAAACTAGTTTACTGGAAATCGGTTCAGGAAACCAGTTTGGAAGATCGCTTTGCTAGCGTTCCCATTTTATCAGCCAAAAGTGGTTTGCAAAACCACTCTCAGTGGGGGCGACATATTTCGTGCGAAATTTGAAACCATAGCATAGACATTCTACACAGTGTGTGGAGTCGAGCGCTCAAATTGTGCAGAGAACGTTTCCGTAGAACGGTTGTGTCCTCACTTGCGCTAAAACCAGTTTTACAAGGCAAAGCGATCTTGAAAACTACATCACAAGGTGGTTTTCAAAACTGATTAGGAAGATTGCTTCCAAGACCGCTTAAGCCGTTCTCATTACATGTTAAACACGTTTCCAGTAAACTAGTTTAGGGCGGTAATGAGAACGGGGTCTTTGATGTTTTCACCTTCTTACCTATTTGACCAACAAACTCAATTCGGATGCCTTGATGTTCAAGTTTCTTGCCTTTAAGAGTGACATTAACCTTAAAAAAGAGAGAGAATGAACAAAAGTTCATCAATACAATTTAAAGGTCATATCAAGATAATAAAATGGTTCAATTCAAATTCAATTCAATTTACTATTATCTTTTTAATTCATGCAATCATGACGTAAATATTTACAATCATACGTGTACCTGGAGTATTCTGGGGCCTCAGATCAATTTAAGAGTAGGTAGGCAGACAATGCAGTACACACAATCAGATGGTAATTCATATGTTTCTATACATGCCCACTTTCCCACGGCCCATAAGCACATTGTACACATGTAGTAAGCAACATGTACAATGTAAGACTATCAATTATTTATAAATACTAAAACTTTTTAAGATAAAGGCTTGAACCGAACTCAATTCCATGTGAACATCTATGTAGCATGGAGCTGAAGTACAGACCTTACCAAAGATAAGAAAATCAACGAGAGCCACATAAGCATATTGCTTTACGTCTCAACATCCAAGTAAATCCAAGTATAAAGCAAATGCGATTCAACTCTTTTATTTTCTATATATTCTATAAACAATAAATATGCAAATTGATAATCTATTTTGTTAAAAATTGTTCTTTTATCATCAATATTGAGTTCCCTATCTTATTCAAGTTTGAATTTCATTTCCCTATGATCTAATTTTCATAAATTATGCAAATGAATCTAGAAAATTAATGGACATTGCCAATTTAAGAATCAAAATCAGATTAAATTAGATTCTATAAAAGTAACTATCTTACCCTTCCTGTTAAGCTCTCTCCGTCATAGAAGAGATAGAGTTTCTCTTTCCTGCCATCATCTGTCTTGATCTCTGCCTGCTTTCTTGTCGCGGCATCGTCGAGCGCGATGTCGATGTCGGCCCCTTGGCCAAGCCCAAAAAAGCTCTACACAATACAAAGAAAAACACAAATAAAACAAATAATTCAAAACTCTTATGAAAAATGGGAAAAGTATTACTGCCATCATTTGTCGTGACCTGAGCTTGCTTTCTCGTAGCGGCATCGTCGAGCGCTGGCCCCTTGGCCAAGGCAAAAAAAGCTCTACACAATACAAAGAAAAACACAAATAAAATAATCCAAACTTTAGTGAAAAGTCGGGCAGAACACTATAAGTAGCAGAATTTGAATACATATATTAATCAAATTTTGACTGAAAGAATTATAAAAAGTTCAAAAAGATCTACACGATAAAAAGAAAAACACAAATATAAAACAATCCAAACTCTAGCAAAAAGTCCAGCAGTATACTACAATTACCTTGACTAAAACGAATTAGAGGAAATTCACTCCCAATTCGTTTGGCTGAAGAAGGGGTAACATGCAATAATCAGAATTTTTTCCTGAAATTGATAATATCCGCTCTTAATCTGCTACATGTATATAGACCCCCTGTGTAAATAAAAGTGCTTCGCTTTGAACTTACCCGTCCAAATTTTACACGATTTTTAAATGGCATGATTATTCCTGAATAAACCAATTGCACACACTTTTCAGAAGAATTACTGAATGTAAGAATGATGTATATGCCAACAGTTATTAAAGCGAGAATGAAACAGTAGGAAATAAAATTGTTTCAGTATAAACCACTACCAGTAGAAGTTCCACAAGTATGTCATAAATCATATCATAATAAATAAGCTCAAAATTATTTAATATTTAATATCTCAGATTACATGGCATTATTTAATTTGGGACAGTAATTTATACTATCATTTGTCTTTATCTTCATTGATGAAATTTTGTTTAATTTCAATGAGAACAAAGTTATATCTCAACTCTTGTCACATGTAGTTCAAGTTCAGTTTATGGGAGGGAATTTATAAGCTATTTTAAGAGGAAAAGGTTAGCATTGACTATTTAAAAGCACTCATTGAAACTGGCAATACCACCCTACTGTAAGCTCGTGTGGAAAAAAAATCTTTATTTCTAATTCTAGTGCACTCTACTTACATGCAGTTTCAGCCCCATGGGCTAAGCTTCTCTTCTAAAGACTGATATATCCGCTCTTTCTTCAGAGTTTTTTTTAAACATTTTCTGATTTTTTTTTGTCCTCCTCCTACACAGACGGATGTTGTCTGCCATTGGGCTCGTAGTGGTGGAGGTTGGACCGACGCTTGCAAGTAAGATACAGTGTCTATGGAGAAAAGGGTGCGCTAGCGCAACCTCCTGGTGAACGCGCCAGCCAATCACATTCACGAATGTGATTGGCTGGCGCGTTCGTACGTTCAGCTGTATTACAAACATGACGGCAAATGATCGAAAAATAACCTGGCTGATCCTGAATGTTTGTCATACAAATTTGGTATTTTCCAGGATATATTTTGGAAAGATGGTAAGCTGATTGCATGTACCTCTTTATTATTGCGGCCCTTTTTGCCCATCAAAAGGAGGAATTACGCAGTAATCAAGGAGGGTGCAGCAAATTTTCTCCATAGATGCTGTAGTTAAGCGTCAGTTGAACCTCCACCAAAACAAGCCGATATGGCCTAGCCGTCATCGGTCTATTGACGGAGGGGATACCGCAGAGCCCGACGAAGTCTCAGCGGAGCATATCTATCCCTGAAAGAAATAGACTAATTTGTTGGTCTAAACTTGTGTGTGCTACGACACCTACACACTCAAACCGATAAATAGGTCTATTTCTGTCAGGGATATGCTCCGCTGAGGCTTTATCTAGCTCCGCGGCATCCTCTCCGTCAATAGACCCGATGACAGCCATTGGGCCCGTAATCGTGGAGCAAATAATTGCTGCTTAACTACAGCGTCTATGGAGAAAGGGTGCGCTTTTGCACCGTCCTCAATTACTCCTAAATTTTGCTTTTTGACAGGGTAAAAGGGAAGAAATAATAAGATGAATTCATATTACATATATATTCAGCTTACCACCTTTCCGAAAAATATGCCGGAAAATAGTGAATTTTGATGACAAACAGATCAGGATCAGCTAGGTTTTTCTTTGATCGCCATCGTCAGCACAGCTACAGCTGAGCCTACCAGCCAATCCGCTGGCGCATCCATACGCTCAGCTGATCTCGATCTGTTTGTCATCAAAATTTGCTATTTTCCAGCATATTTTTTAGAAAGGTGGTGAGCTGTTTGTATTTGATATAAATTTATCTTTATTGTTTCTTCCTATTTCACCCCGTCAAAAAGCAAATTTAGGAGTAATCGAGGAGGGCGCAAAAGCACACCCTTTCTCCATAGACGCTGAAGTTAAGCGGCGATTGTGTGCTCCATTATTACGAGCCCAATGGCCGTCATCCGTCTGTGTAGGACTAGGAGGACAAAAAAATCAGAAAATGTTGAAAAACTCCTCGGAAACAGTGACTTATCAGTCTACTGCACACTGCATCGTTTTAGGCGAAAGCAACCATGATTGATTAATAATAATAATTAATAAAGATTAAGTTAGTAGATCGACAGAGTGAGAAATTACAGTCTAGTTTTTATCTAATTTTATTCAAATTTAAACAGAGACGGATTGTCCCTGAAAACAAGGATATCCTCATTAACCAAAACAAATCATGTCTGATAAATTGAGATTGTCCTTGTTTATGGGGACAGTTTTTCATTTTCTTCACTTACCCCTGCGAGACATGGACGGCAATCACGGGTACTGAGAGTGCTAATAGATCGATGAGCAATGTTAGAAAATACCATTTTGAAGAACAATTTATAGATCTAGATAAAAATTATTATTTAACAAATAATAACATTTGAATTTTACTTTTAAATAATTATTATAATAATTATTTATAATCAAACTTCAAATTTTATTATTTGTTAAATAATAATAATAATTTATATCTATAAATTGTTCTTCAAAACGGCATTTTGTAACATTGCTCATCAAAACTATGTCATAACGAAGCAGATCAAGGGTCAAGCTTATTGTATTTGTGGTGTTTACGAATGGATACATGAGATCGGTCTGGTAAGAAACCTCTCATTTTTCATATTTATCCTAAGAGATTTTTCACACCTTCATACGCATTAGGCATATGAAGGTTTATAGATAAATGAAATCAAGGAAAAGAAAGTGATTTCTACTTCTAAAGATAGATTTCCTAGGGAAATCATTCAGTGTTTACATATCTCGCTTAGGCATGTATGCGCATGTCAAGGCTCTGTGATGAAAAAGTAGACCAATGCGTAAAAATAATTTTTAAATATCATCACGGAGTCCTCAAGGCTAGACTTAGATAAGTTATTGCACTCGACTGATGTCAGCACTTGACAAGTGAATGAACTTTCCTAGATTTCCTGTGTGGATTATTCTTAAAAAACTGAGACAGTCAGTAAACTGGGACGATCCCAATTTGCTGACCGGCGTGGTGCCTCTAACGTTATTTCTAAACTTAATCATGTTAATAAAGTCAGACATGAGCCCGAGGGAAAGGGGGACACTCAGTATATAATGCGTGGTGGGTGAGTGCCGCGGAGGGGACCCCCATTTTTACACTCAAATTTCCGTTCCAAGGCAGAGCATTTTCATCTTATTGAGAAAAAAAGAAAGAAATCCGCTCCAAAGCTTTGCATATTTTTCGTTACGCCGTTCCGGCCGCATTGATCCGCTACAATCAGCTGCAATTTTGGTGAAAAGCGGCCGCAGAGCACTGTCCGACCATCTCCTTCGCGCGAGCGCACCCGGCGCCAGTTCCATAGGGATTCACACACAGGCGACCCGTTCCAAGGACCCCTGTCATGCCTGTTTTCACACACATGATTTGTAGTTCCGAAGCCCGTTCCGAGGACCCTCCTTTTTTTACAATAAGCCCGCTCCAAAGCCCCTTTTTTTTGTCTCACCCGCGGCACATACCTACCAGTACCACTTTTTTTGTCGAGTACCCCCCCCCCCCCCCCCCCCGGGGACATGAGACAATAATGAGTTGATAGACAGTCACACTGCACCATGCACCTTCGACTTGGTCACACAAACAAAACAAAAACTTTGGCCAGTTGGCAAAAAACTTTGTCATGCCTCATGGCATGTTCAAGAAATCAAGACATTGCCAAGACATGACAATGTCAATATCTGTCACACTTTGATTCTTGGCTCCAGGCCTAACAGTTAGACTCTCAATCTCAGACACAGACAGTCTCACAAACTCAACTTCAATTCCAATTTCCATCTGCAATTGCAATTGCACAACGGCACAAATCGAGAACTTGAGTCGCTCGTCGAGAAGACACAAGTTCAGTCTTCACAGTCACACTCATCACAATCATTCACAGATCACACTCACAGCTCACATCACATCCATTTCTCAAGCTAAAATTCTCACAATCAAATTTTAGTTGTCAGTGATACTTACCATTGTTCTATAACCAGAAAGTACGCCTCAGTAGTTGTTTGGTAGTGATTTTATTGTATTTACCCTCGTTTTTCCGCGAACAGTCTTGTAAAAATGGGTGGATATTTTTTGGTCACGCGAAGTCTATTGAGAGATTGTCATCACGTCTATAAGTAACTGTGATTCGTATTTCTCAAAATCCTCTCGCAAGATCTCATACAAACCACCGAGAGAAGTGTCTACTTACCACTCTTTTTATTTTATCCAGTTGAATACGAGCGCCATCTACGTTAATCGTTATGTATGTGCTGCGGACGATTTTTTTGCGACTGAAAGCTATAGAAAATGCTTGAATCCGAGGAAACGATGTCCAAATCTAGTTATTTGTGATTTGTAAGTTATTCTTTGTTATGTACTCCACTATCTTCAGTTGATTTCAGGTGATTAGCTATTATTGATCTGTCATGTTTTAACGTGTTTGATGTTTATTAAATTTGGGGAAAACTCGCCAGCATTTTTTGTTACGTATGGGACTGAAGTGAAATGGGAATTGTGTTGCGTGAAGGAGCAGGTGATATGTGCGTTAATTCTGTGTGTGTGTGTGTCTAGGCCCTAGAGAAACTCCAGTCCAAGTCCATAATCAAGCTGACCAACATGCAAATAATTGCTGATCCTCGAATATCTGGGGGGGGGGGAACGAGAGGAGATGAGATTGCAGAGATGCCAACCCTCCCGATTTCATCGGGAGGCTCCCGAAAATTCATCCCAACTCCCGCCCTTACGATTACCATCCTTATCCTCCCGAAATTACGATTTTTTTTTTGCATTGATCAAATTGGATTGGAAGTACATGTATCGTCTGCTGACTTTAGCATGTAGTAACTCCATTACGTTCGCTGCTACTAAATTCTGTGTGAAAGGCAGACAAATAAGGAGCAGCGAAAAGCTGGTGCATGTGATATGCCCAACGGGAATCCACTGTGCACCAGGCCGGTAGGCCCGGCTAGCTTCGCGAGGCGTGTGCGCTCGCGGCCGCTGGATTTGTCGTGTCGTGCGATGGAATATCGGTGTGTGATTTCGGCGTATTGATGGGTTGATATTGACACGAAATGGCGGAAAATCAACAAAAGAAGACCAAGAAATGGTCTCAGAAGTATAAGACTGAATACAGTCTCCAGTACCCGTGTAATCGGAAGTCGGAAAGAGGAATTTACCATGCATTTTGCACAATTTGCAGCGTGGACATTAAAGTTGAGCACGGAGGTCGTGATGATATTCGGAAGCACGTAGGGAGCAAACGGCATACGGACATTGCGAAGACGAGATCTTCGAGCTCCACTAGTACCCTGTTGACTTATTTCACCAAGCAAGGGACCAGCGAGGAGGAAGACGTTACCCGCGCTTTAATAATAATAAAAGAGGATAATTCCTCATTATTATTGTTGAACAGGTACTTCTCTTCTATTGTCCCCTCATTTTTTTTACATGTAAAACTAAAAATGCATATTTGATATTTTTCTTTATTTTTTATGTTAAAAAAGTGGGAACAATGTTTTTTTAAAAACATGTGAAATGCTCCAAAATAAGGGTCAGATTGCACCAGAGAGCATCTAGAAACCCAGAGCTTCCAGCTTGCAGGACCCCGGCCGCAAGGGTCGAGCGCTCCGCGCTCGAGATGTGCGCTACGCGCACATAATTTGGTGTCGGTTGCAAATCCTCCCTAATTCTGATTTCCAAAAGTTGGCATCTCTGAGATTGCGGGATTCATAAATGGTGGCATGAAAATGTGGCCTTGAACTTGAAGGACAATTCCACCTCAACAAAATGTTGATTTGAATAAAAAGATAAAAATCCAACAAGAATAACACTGAAAATTTCATCAAAATCGATGTAAAATAAGAAAGTTATGATATTTTTAAATTTCGCTTAATTTCACAAAACAGTTATACTTATACTAGATCTATGCACATCCTGTTCGTTCTTTTGTAGAGCGGTTCTACAAAGACCATTTCATGAAACGGGCCCCTGCTTATCACAATTCCATTTGCCGCCAAGGTAATCGTTTTGCAGCAAATGTAAGCAAAGAAAATTTGTCTCCCAAACTGGAGACTGTCTCTGAAATTTGATACCCAAATTCTTCACAAAACATAATAAATCGCCCACATGGGAGACAGTTTCCCAAATTGGCCATGCGCCTAGGGTTGCAAAGTGCTGGAAACTTTCCGGAAATTTTGGAAAATGTCCATGGAAAGTTTCAGGAATTTTCAGCTGCCGGGAATTTCGGAAATTTTCATTTTTCACAAAAAGTGTTAAATTGTGTTTTTTAATACAAAATTATAAATTGATATCCTCAAATATTATATTTTCATTTGTATTTAAACTATTCTTCATTCTTTAAATTGCCCAGGGTATAAAATATTCATCAAACTGTACATAAATACATTATACATGTATATGTTCAGTAACATGATGGAGCATAATGTACAAAATAAAGCTTTTCATTTCAACATGAAAAAAACAAAACTTTGCATTACACTATTTTTCATTTTTCTTTATTTTTGTCAAAGGTTTTTTATGTAAGAACCTGCCTTCCATTTACCATTACATAATAACATGTTAATAGAACAGTGCCCCCTACATGTACCGTAGTCTGCACACACAGACCCTTATTGAAACTGATCCACAAATGGGTCTTCACACAAGACTAGCATGAATACAACTTTCTGTTGAACAAAAGGACCTTCTGTACACAAGTTATTGGCAGAAACCTTAGGCTGCATATTCAGATCACTTTCCTCAAGTGAAGGCTTTGCACTAGCAGGGCTCGAAATTGGTGGCGGTCAATTGACCGCCTAAAGCTCCGTCGGACACCCTAAAAGTCGGGTAATAGTGCCCGGGCTGACCACCAGAGAAAATAAATGTAGAAAACCGAAAATGAGTAGGTCTAGAACGAATGAAACCTCTCTCATGTAGAGCGTTTAAACTTACATTTTGTTGCTTAAGTGCTTACAACAATGATAACAATTGCATTAAAATACTTGATACAGGTTTGAAAATGATACAGAGGCAATTTGTCAAAAAAAATAAACAATGACTGTATTGTATTCACTGTTAAACACCAACTTCAAAGAGCTCCGAATAAATTTTAACCCATCCGGCCTTCCCCTCGGTACACAGTGTACATGTGCGTCTTAAAATAGAACACACACAGAACAGCTAATTGCTGATCTGTGATTGGCCAGCGCTCCACTGATGGGAGTTGCTTTCAAGCGCGCGTGTGACCATTATCAGAAAAGGTCATGACTTCAGAGAAAAAAATCAACCCCTCCCAATCTGTGTGCGTGTGTGAGAGAGAGAGAGAGAGGAAAGGAGAAAGATAGGGGGTTGAAATCATTGAAAGCGGGAACCCTTTCATGTTTCAAAACAAAGCAAAGCAATCTGTATATTACCCCCTCCCCCATACACAGGCACACCAATTTTCCCCAGAGGCCTAAAAATAACATTCCAACATGTACCCTTCGCCTATTCATTCCATGTCTCGACTAGTCTCCAAATATAGACCCAGTTATAGGTTCAAATTATCAAAAAATTTAATTTGGAACTTAGGAATTTTGATTTTTTAATTGAATAATATTTTGCAATTACTTTTTTTTAAATACAGTGTGTAGCATCGTGGGCAGTGCAACAAGCTTGGGTATGGCACGTAGGCAAGGGATGTTTTTTTTTCCCCAAAAAAAGTGTCTCTGTCACAAGAATACGGCGTGAATGTATTGTTTACTGTGAATTGGAGACAAAAAAGACGTAATTGGACTTTGGACTGAGCTGTGAACAATGATCTGGACTGATTCATTCATATGCGGGGGTGTATAAAAGCATTGATTCAGGAAATTTTTTCAATTGAAACAATAAACTGAAAGTTATTTCATGTAATTTCTTTTGACATAGTCAAAGAAATCAAAGGGGGAATAAGTAGTCATACTTTCATTTGTGAGAAACAGACCCTTGATGTTCAATGCAGTGAGGTCCAGTTGTATAAGTGTGGCATTGAGAGTTGTAGATTTTCTGCATTTTTGGTCACTAATAACATAGGTCAACTTTTGCGATTTTAGAAGACGTGATTCCCAACGAACAATCGAATCATTCAATTGTTTTTTCAGGAAATAATCGAATGGTAAAAACGACATTCGTCCCAGGCCTAAACGACATGATCACTTGTTTATGTTTTGCCTCATCCAAGCCACTTGTGGTTTTGTTCCCACTCTTTCTGTAATGTATACTTCTGGGGCCCATTTCATAAAAAGTTGCTATAAATTCTTTCGCAGCCAGAGGCTGAAGTGTGGAATCTTTTACAAATAAAAAATATAAACATTACATAAACATCATAAATAATTACACAATTACACAATGCAAAATTAAGATACTTATATGATATCCAAAAACAAACTATGAGTACAGGATTTCATGCATTAAAAGAAAACAAATTAAGCACAGAGACTCAGAGTTTACCTTAGAGAGAGTGACAGAGAGAAAGGGACAGGGACAGAGAGAGACAGTTACACAGAGAGAGAGAGAGAGAAACATGGACAGAGAGAGAGAGAGAAACATGGACAGAGGGGGAGAGGGGGGAAGGAGCGAGAAAAGGGGGGGGGGTTGAAAGTGAAGCCTTTATATCAAGTTAGTACATTTAGTATTGGGGGTAAAAAAAAGGAAAAAATAGTTTACACATGTGACAGACCAAATCATGACAACAAGTCTCGGTTTGATTCACTTTATGGAGTGAGTGCACTTCAACATTTCCACGGCAACGACTGTTAACTTGGTGTGATGTTTTGACAATAAATTTATCATAACCATGATCAAATGTGAATTGAATGATGTTCTTTCCAATTTCAGTTTGGTGAAGTTGTATTCATTTTATTATGCATGGTTTCCCTCAGTGTTGGTGAGGGTGTTGTGCTTTTATTTCAGAAAAAATTTCATTGACCCTTGTTCATTTTAAAACGTACCTCTAACTTTAAGTCTAAAAGTGAACAAGTCTCAAGTAAAACAAAGGTGTGAAAAGGATCATGAGTAATTTTTTTATCTCCTTTGAAACAAAGGCTTGAGTTTGTCCTTTTTAATCCACAGAAAGGTTCCACCAGTAATGTAGTGTTTCGCAGCAAACTTACACATACAGAGTTGATACTTTACAATTTGTCATGATACAATATTTTCAATATGCACGTAATGACCACCTAAAGTTCAGTCCAGGGTGCCCGGCTGACTTCCAAAAATTAAAGTTAAAGGACAAGTCCACCCCAACAAAAAGTTGATTTGAAAAAAAAGAGAAAAATCCAACAAGCAAAGCACCGAAATTTTCATCAAAATCGGATGTAAAATAAGAAAGTTATGACATTTTAAAGTTTCGCTTAATTTCACAAAACAGTTATATGCACATCCTGGTCGGTATGCAAATTGGCAGAATGATGACGTCACCCACTCACTATTTCTTTTATATTTTATTATATGAAATATGAAATATTCTAATTTTCTCCTCCTTGTCAAGTGAAACAAAGTTGTATTTCTCCCTGAACATGTGGAATTACCATTATTTTAACAGTTTATGGTTAAGTTAAGTTGGTCCTTATTGTCAAATCTGTAAAAATTGAAACATTGTATTATTCAAACAATAAAAAACAAAAGAAATAGTGATGGACATCATCGACTCTCTCATTTGCATATGGCTGAGTTGTGCATTTAACTGTTTTGTGAAAAATAAGTGAAACTTAAAAATGTCATAACTTTCTTATTTTACATCCGATTTCAATGAAATTTGCAGCGTTATGTTTGTTTGAGTTTTCTCTATCGATTCAAATCAACAATTTTCTGGGGTGGACTTGACCTTTAATCGAGAGGCCTGACTAGTCTGCTGTGCAAAGCCTTCACTCGAGTTAAGGGTCTGAATGTGCAGCCTACTCTTGCCTTGTGTACTGAAGGCCCTCTCGCTCAAGAAACAGCAAGTTTTGTGTGTGCTAGTGCCTAGTCTTTGAGGAGACCCACGTACTTGTTGATCAAGGTGTCATTCAGTGTTTGTGCCTGCAGACTAGGTTTGCACAGCAGACTATTCCCATTAGTAGTTATGGCACTGACTTGAGTCTTTAAATGGGAAAAATCAGGTCCAGGAACGAACAATGTTAAATTATTAATTTATTTCTGAGATGCCCCCTCCACCCCCCTAAATTGGGGGGGGGGGAGCAAGAAATAACAATATGATGGCTGACTTTGAAAAAAAATCAAGATGAATAATTTTTCACAAAGGGGGAAAAAAAATTGCACTAAGTTTGTTGACCTCAAATGAACTTTGACCTTGATTGAGATTAGTTATTTCATATTTTTTGTGATATTAAATGACAATCTCATATCAGTTTCATTTAATTTGATCTAGTATTTTGAAAATAATGAACAAAGTGTTTATTTCTAAGAGGGTTAATTGAATTGAAATAAACTTTAAGCTTGAAGCAGCAATCTGTATTTATACTCATCAAATTAATGCCGCTAACAGCACCAAGTTCCCCTTCTGCAATTCAGAAATAACTGACAAATAAAGTAATGATAATAAAATACTAATAATAATGCTTATAACAACAATAATGTTATAATTATTATTATTGATAATGATTCTCATCATCTGCAAAAAGATCAGAATATCTAATAGGCATCATTCGATGAACAATGTATATCCTCGTGTAAAGCATGCCGTGTACATATACATGTACTGCAATCACACGTACCATTTACTAATACACTAAATCAACTTTTACATGAAATTCATTGAAATTCTGCTTTGTCTGACTGTCATAGCATAATATTTGGCTTGAAACTTGCTGACCAAGCACAATTAAGCATCATCTCCCAGGGTACTCCTTTCAATTCCTGGATATAAATATCAGAAAATTGCTACCTTTTGAAAATTCCCCAAATTCCCAATAAATTCCCGTTTATTCCCATTGAAAGTTTCCACCGCGAAAATTCCCGGGAATTTTGCAACCCTACGTGCGCCTCTACTGGTGAAGATGTGTATCTTCTTCTTCTTCAAGCTACACTGACTGCCTCCTTCAATCCTGAAGATTCTTGCAGTATTGTAGTACCGGGGACCAGCAGGTGCAATACACCGGGTGAACACCCTACTCTTTGACGAATAGTGTATTGGTTTTAACGTGCATAGGTTGTGACTTTCGTGTTCAGTGCGGGTGTGAATGCAGTTGGAAAACACTCTGTCCATCAGAAAGAAGCAAATGTTGGTCCCATGTATAGGAGAGTCACTCTCCTTTACACGGGACCAACATTTGCGTCCTTTCTGATGGACAGAGTGTTTTCCAACTGCATTCACACCCGCACTGAACACAGCAGTGAGGCACGCTAACACACGATGCTAGCATCAGTTTTTTTTGTTAGACGTCTTCCGGCATGCTGCAGGACTCCAACGCACGCACATTGAGATCTATGATCTTATCCGCAACAGGCGCTCTAACTGACTGAGCTACGCTGCCTCTCTGGGCCGCACAACAAAATATAGGCATTATAGCATACACAAATAACATAATGTTCGCTGCAGCAATCGGCATTATTACATGACGTCATCCAGCTATGATCGCAAGCCAATATACTAAGCATGTGCATTGCAAGCCTCCCAGCTGTGCCCAGCACAACATGGCATCCAAACAAGTGTGCAACTCTCTTTCACCTCGTACCAAAAGCGACATAGAATTTCTCTAATTATATATTTTATTTCAATAATGAAAGGCATTTTCAGACGATCTATTTACTTCTCACATTTCTGTCAAAATCATACACAATAGCTCCATAGTCACATCATGTTCGTCAGAGTGTACAGAATCTATCGCAACGTGTACAAAGTTAGTGGAGTGCTGGGTTTCTGAGCGCCACATGAATATGCATGAAATTGCCAAATATCGATAATTTTCGATCGATACTTGAGCGATCCGATCACGAGCCAAGACAATTTCAAGTACTGTATGGAAAACGTGGCTGAATATCGTTATCGCTATCGAAACTTTTGCATACTTTTCGGCCGAATTATTTTTGTGACCACGTGATCATGACATGATCTGCGCAGTGAACCAATCAGCGGTCTCTGAATCGCTGCCGTGAGCTGTGCGGAGCTTGGCTGGTTGTGTCGCACAGTCAATGGGCAACATTTCATAGTGGGCCGATTGTATGAAAGGGTCTTTCATGTCGCCCATCTTTTATGATGGGATATGCAGGATATTTCTGAAATTTAAGATAAACAAATAAAATTTGTCAGCTAGCTTTTAAATCAATTTTTATACAATTTCATGAGATATCACATGTTATAAACAATAATTTTGTTAACTTTAACGTACAAATAAAATATATTTGCAGGTAATTTATTGTAGATGCGTTTCACATGGCGCATCATAATAAATGGGCGACGCAAAAGACGGTTCTTGCAGAGACCCTTTCGTGCAATCAGCCCTTGGTGAATTCTTTCAAGATAATGCAAAAAAATTAGTTTTAAAACAACAACAAAATAACAGTGCCTATTGACTTTCATGCAGCCATAAAATAAAAATACCATTTTAGCAACCTAATTTTTAACCTTTTTTCAATTCTTGCCCAGATTTACTTTCCAGGCCAAGAGCCAGATTCTGGAAACCAACCTTCAGACAAGCCTGTTCACCACGGAGTTAGCTCCAATCTCCCTTCCATCACTCCCTGCTGACCTTTGACCTGACCCCCCGGTGAACTCCGTCCTCTTGTGAAGTAACGTACCACATCTGAAGAGCCAGCATGTCTAGTCGAGGGAGCAAAGGGGTGGAGAGAGTTCCCATCCAGAGCACTGCGGGTGCTATACCCGTCAAAAATGACAAAGGTAAGTTCTGGGCCCCGTCTTACAAAGTATTGCATTCGATCCAAGCAACCACAACTATGGAAAGCCAGCGACGTCAACATCTAGCTTGTTTGTTTTTTTAATGATATTTTCTAGATATGATGTATGTTCATGCATTCACTGTTCTCTTGACGATTCAGTGTGCTTCTCTTTGTTTTCAAAGGACATTGTGCAAATTTCCATAAGAAAAAATTATGGCATTGATGGATTTTGATATACTTGAGGTTGATCGGATCAATTGTAACTCTTTGTAAGACAGGACCCTTGGCAGGTTGCATGAAGCTTAGTGATTGATCGTGGTGTTGATTTTTACAATTGATCATACACAATAATCAATGCAATTAATTGTAGAATCAGCCCTAAGATCAATTGCTATGCTTTATGTAACAGGGCCTAATTTTTTCTCTCTAAATTCAACCATATCAGAATCGGACAAAGGCACTAAAAGATTTTCAGACATATTTTGTACATGTAACACTATTTTCATTTATGGGTTGCTGTTTTTTAAATCATTAGGGTTTTTTTCATAATTTTTACCATTTAATGCAAACAAAGATCACCTGTATTCCAATGCTAATCGACTTCCAATCATAATATTGTAGGAGTGACACCATACATGTACTGTAGTGACAGAATTACCAGAAAATTGAGCCATTTTCATTGAACAAAAGGTTCAACAAACATGGATTATACCAATATTGTTATCATTTTAGGATTCAAAGATTTATTTTGGTAATCTGGCTGGGTCTCCTGATGGAAATCAAAACCCAAGAAGAGAAGCAATCTTAATGGAAAGAGTGAAATGAGAGGAACAATATAGAGCAAGTTTCATCAAAATTGGTTATAAAATAAGAAAGTCTTGTTGTACTTTCTATGGGGATCCTCAAATTGGCAAACATGCTTCAAAATGGCTGATTTTGTGGACAACTCTCCATTTGTTTTGTACACAAATTTTCAAATTTTCCCCTTTATTTTACATATTTCACATCATCCCCGCCTGACCTTGACATATGTGGTGTGAAATATATATTCCCATGATATATGTTATGCTCAGAACGGGGCAATATGCAATTTGAAAGATAATGGGTGAAATCTGAAAAATTTTGTACAAAACAAATGGAGAGTTATCCACAAAATCAGCCATTGTGAAGCATGTTTGCCAATTTGAGGATCCCAGTAGAAAGTACAAAAATACTTTTTAAACATCCATAACTTCCTTAATTCACAACCGATTTTGATGAAACTTTTTTTAAATTATTCCTCTCATTTTATTATTCCTCTCATTTTTCTCTTTCGAATAAGATTGCTTCTCTTCTTGGGTTTTGGTTTCCTTTAAGTCTGACTAAAAATTTGCAGACAAAGGCAGGTTGCATGTAACTAAATTATTGTCACAACGGTCGGATCACGTTTGTTAGTATGGGTAGCACTTGAGCATGATTTTCACTCAGACTGAACAAACTAGTATCATGATTAACATTTTTGTGTTTTTTTGTTTGATATTATTCAGGTGAAATTAGTATGCAGAAGGTAAAAGTCAAGAGATATGTGCCTGGTAAAAGGTAAGTAAGAGTTTATTTATCTTTTTTTTGTGGGGGAAGATTCTATATCATGGGTGTTCTGCCGAAGTAATGATGATCTTTAATGATAATAATATGCATTTATATAGCGCCATCTATCTAGAAATAATCTATTCCAAGGCGCATTGATTATTATTATTACCCCAGCTTTAGCTCGAGCTGCCTTTCAGCGCTCAATGCATTTAAGTAATTCATCCTGCCGGGTACCTATACATCTCACCTGGGTTGAGTGCAGCACAATGTGGATAAGTTTGTTGCTGAAGGAAATTACACCATGGCTGGGATTTGAACCCACGACCCTCTCTGATGATCTTTATGAAATACCAAGTTGTTTAACCTATTGCATACTGGTACCATATGGACTATGTGCAATGCCTTTGGAGATTACAGAACTCGGTAGTCAGTGGATTAATAACCTCTTTTTATTCAATTTTTATTTTCAGACCTGACTTTGCACCTCAGTTTAGTAGCGATGAGGATGAGGAGGCTGAGGGACCTTTTATTGGGAGACGCAAACAGCATTATCAGTCGTCAAGGCTCGATGCTGAAGACGCGAGAATCAGGAGGTTACGCGTCAGGCAGGAAGATGATAGCGATGACGAAGAAGATGAGAGGTGGGTACTGTGCGAAGTCATGGGGGAAGCAGGCATTGCTCGGTTTTTATTCAGTACAAGAATAATTAATGATTATTCTTGGACTGAGTTCCTTCTTTCAATTTTTTTTGCATCAGTACGACGGACTTGAATGACAAACAGACTATTTTGTGGAAATAAATACCCGGTAAAGCTTTTTTGCAAATTGTGTACGAGTTGATCTGCCCATGATTCTGCTTTTTTTTCTCTCTCTTAAAAGTCTGCCCAAGGGAGGCAGGAAAGATGGTCTTTATGAGCAGGTGCCCTTTATAGATAGGTTTCTATTATACAGTAAAAGATTGATTGGAAGATGATTTCTATTATAGATAGGTTTCTATTATACAGTAAAAGATTGATTGGAAGATGATTTCTATTTAGTAGGGGAGAGAGATAGGGTTCCCATGCACCCGAATGATATATTTTCCTAACCTACATTTTTGTAATCCTTAAGATGTCTAGTGAATGAATTTTGATGTTCCCAAAACGAAATATTGTCCCATGGGGTTCAAATTCAAGATGGCGTCCAAAATGGCCGCCATATTCATGGGATTTGGATTTTCGTACATAGATTCCGACACAAACATTCATTTGCCACAAAATTAGTGTCATATGAAAGATAAATAAATTTTCTACAAGTTGATACTATTCATGGGTGATGAAATGGTAATTCGGCTGAGATTTTAATGAGAAAAGTACAATTTTGAGAATTTTTTCCAAAAAATTGAAAATTTGTGAAATACATGATTTACCATAAATCTAAGGAAAGTAAAGGAATCGCCTCGAAAACTTTTAGAAAACTTTTCTAATATACAATTATTAAGTGGACGAAATTCCAAACTGATATCATTATTAGTCACAAACTTATTATGTCTCAAACTTGAAAATTCAATTTTCAGAAATTTAGCTTTTTTACTGCATATCGGAGACTTGGATATATTAATGTATATTGTCACATTTTCAACCCAGAAAATGGAAAAAGGCCTTCATAAAATGCGAAATTATCTATTATTTTGTTGGTAGAATTTACTACAATCCCTTTATTCTTCGATTTCAAGTCGGTTGATAGTTTTTAAAAGAATTAAGACTTTTGGCCAAAATTTGTATGTTTTTGGTAAAAAAAAATTGCACATGCACTGTTATTGATCAGATTTATTATGAATATCAGTAATAAATGCACAATCTCAACATTCGATATGAAAGAGGATGTATCAACGAGAATATTTGCAGGCTTCATGCCACCATAAGTATCTTCATTTGCTTCAGATAGAAGGAAAATATGCTGAATGTATTGAGCGATTTTGCGCTAAAGTGAGGCCAAAAAGCAACCTTAGTGTGGCAGTCACATCCATGAAAACGATTGCAAAGTGATGAATGGTATGTCATTCAAATAATACAATAGCTTGGATCAGCCTCTCGCATCGATTGTGTAGGTATGACTAACAAACCGTAATGTCCAGTATGTAATGTGCATGGTAATAGAAATGTATCTGATTCAGAAGGATGCAAAGACAAAAAAGGTGTTTCTGTTACATTATAAAGAAATTTATTAAATATTGTCTCTTGGAAACAGTTATAAGATACACTAGCACTGCAGGTAATAAAGATGAAGTTCTTACACATCAATACACAGCTCAAAGGAATATGTCGAAGCTACCCCCACTTTATCTGTATTTTGAATCTATGACCTGTATTCCTAAATCAGGTTTATCTTCGAACACAAAATTAGTGTCATATGAAATATGAATAAATTTTCTACAAGTTGGTATTATTCATAGGTGATGAAAAGGTAATTCGGCTGATCTTAATAAGAAAAGTGCATTTTGAAATTGTTTTCCCCAAAAATGAAAATTTGCAAAATACTTGATTTACCATGTATCTAAGAAAAATAAAGGAATTACCTTGAAACTTTCTAGAAAACTTTCCTAATATACAATTATTAAGAAATTGATTTTTTTACTGCATTTTACAGACTTAAATTACTATATTGTCATTATCTTTACCACCCCTTTTCACCACATTGATAAGTTTGTCTAACCTTCACCTTTTCAATCCTGGAGTCGTATACTGAATGAATTCATTTTGATGTTCTGAAAACATGAATATTGTCCCTTGGCCGCCACTTTGACGGCCATCTTGGATTCTGACAAAAGAACTCTTACAAATATTTTGAGGGTGTTCTGAGTATGAGAAATTAATTGAGTGGGTTATCTTTATTCTTTACAATTTAAATCAAACAATTCTGATACATTAAAGTGCCAAAAATGACAAAAACCTCTTTCTGTTGACCAATGTAAAGAAGGGGAAGGCATTTTTGGAACATTGAGATGTGTATGGCTGTGTTATTAATCTATTTAATATTTTCAAAAGTAGAAAATGTGGTGACGAATCAGTACCACGGAAAAGGCCTCCTGTAAATTGCATTTTACAACTTCCAACAATTAACTTATATCATGTCAAAATGCAAGCTTTATGGTTCTTAGGGAGGACTTTGACAAACAGGCAGTCAAGCTTAGAAGTCATTGGCAGGCTCATGTGCCACATTTGGGCGATCTTTTTGAGCTAAAACTTTGTGCCAATGTACGTGATCTTGAAAGATATATTCCTGATCCAGAAGTTGTAAACTTTGGACTGGAAAAGCAATTTTGCTTGCTGCAAAATTCAAGAGAATGTTATTCTCTTTGAGAAAAAAAACATGATATTTTCTTGGTTGCCATCCGGGCAACCATGATGGCAGTTTTGGTTGCCAACGTCACCCGGGCGACCGCTAATTTCGATTCCTGCTTTGGAGTGGGGATGGTGGATGGAATTTCCCTCAGGTGTGATCCGATCCTTCTCAAGATTCCTCCGTTTGGCTTTGATACTTCGTAAGACCTGGGTTCCTCACTGGCTGTCCTACATGCAGAGGTGGTAGATCAGAACTTGCATGTCGATAATGCACTTCTTTCACCTTGCCTTGCCTATTCAAGAGAAAATCAGTGGCAGTAGAATCTCTCGAGAAATAGTGACTTGATAACGTGGTTCTGATGGGTCTACCAAATAACATTTCTGCTGGTGATCTAAAGTAACTTTCGACTGGTGTTGCTCTCAGGTTCATCATTGCTAGTTGACTGTCTTGGCCAATCTGAGAACATTTTGTACGAACCATCCTCTGAGCTAGTCCGTTTGATCTTGGATAGTGTGGAGAAGAAGTAATGTGCTTGATATTCGACTTGCTTGATGTTTCTGGCATGTTTCACTCTGCTTTATCAACTGGTCGATGTACTCGTTGATGTTTGACAAGAACACTGTCTCACGAGCAAGTCAGTTGGTACATTCGATTCCCATGTGTCCTAGGTGAAGCTGTCCAAGGATATCATTCCTCAGTGACTTCGGTACGATGACTTGACTTCCCGTGAAGAGTATTCCATGTGATAATCCGATGTTATCTCTATACGACCAGTACTGCATAAGGGATTTCAATAACTCTTGGATTGTTTCAGGCCAACTCTTAGTAAATATCTGCCATAATGGTCTAGGTATTGGATCATTAGCTGTTTCTCTCTGAAGTTCTGTCGTCTTGTGTTTTCCGAAGAGTAATAGGTCGATCGCATATGCGAATCTTTTTCCTAAGAGCAGATGGATTTAACTCTGACACCTAACGGTACATGCTTTCTTGGGATTACAAAGTCAACTCAATGAATCGGAAAGAATCATGTTGTTTCCAGGTCGGTAATTGACTTGAATCCTGTTTCCTTGGACTTTGATTATAAGCGATCGCTGTAGATGCAGCAGTGCACTTGTAAGAGTTTTTTCCATATAATTTCCAGTGGTCTGTGATTGTTTCACTTTGAATTCCTTCCCGAACAGATATGTATGGAAGCGTTTGATACCAAACATTAGGACTAAGATTTCCCTTTATGTTTGAGTAGTTGGACTGTGCAGTGGAAAGACTTTGGATGCAACCGCAGCAGGTTACCATCCTGAAGCAAGGCATGCTCCTAGATCTTTCATTGATGTATCCATCTCGACAGGCCTCTCTCTCTGGGTCATAGAACTGTAGGCATGCACCTGATGATACTGCACATTTCATGCTGTTCAAGGAATGTTCATGATCATCGTCCCAGATGAACGGTACTTCCTTGTGGAGAAGTTATCGAAGTGGTGCTGACTTTTCCCACAAATTAGGAATATATGCTGCTAGGTATTTGAACAATATTAGGCATTTCTGAACATCACCCTCTTCGTCCTTGGGTAATAGTACTTGGGTAATGTGTTGGCTTCTACCTGGCTAGGATCTGAGTAGATATCTGATCTAGTGCACATGGAGCCAAAGAAGTTGATAGGTCTCTTGATTGTGCACTTGGAGCTGCTGAACACTGAGCCTTCTTGCTTTGCCGTCTCCATGAACAAGTACCGATTCGTGTCGTGTTGATCTTGTCCTTCAATAATTAATGTGCTGCACTTGCGTGGTGCGTCTATGGTAGGTTTAGCGATGTCCTTGACATGAAGCATCGTTTTTTCCTTCGAAACTACCAATAGCGTCGAACTGCTCTGGAAATGCTTGTTCTAGATCCTCATCACTTGTGATAAGTATTTGTTCAGGTTTAGGGTTAGGTGTTGGTGTGTCATAATTGTACATTGAGTAAATTGTGATAATTCCAAGGTCAGTGCAACCTAACAACCCAAGGATAGCTGAAACCTTGACATCTGGTACATAGAATGTCTATGTTGACCATTTTGGACTGTAACATTTTATGTCGAATTAATGTACCTTTACATTTAATTGGAATCTCACCATAAGCTTCAAGTTTTACTGTTTCACTAATGATTCCCACTTTGAACTTATATTTCCTTGGCGTACGGACTATGATAGTGTTATTACTTGCACTTGAGTCAATTCTTAGGTAGAGCTTATGTTACCCGGCTCTGTGGGCATATGTAAATGTTAGCAAATGCTACTGTGCCTTCTGAATTTACAACTGTGTGTGGTCCATTGGTATGTATTATGTCAAATTATGCAAAGTTGGATTGACTGCCCTTAGACTGATAATGATCAGGATCTGTGATAGTATCGTGTGATGTGTCCATTTCGCTGATTGGTTAGTTCTTTCGACGTTTTGATTTTGATCGTGATTTCTTTTGTTTTGGTAAACGACTATCACATACCATGTCAGATCTTCGGTCATCTGAACTACGTTATGGTTTTCAACTATGATCACTTTTTGACTGACGACAGAATTACCCCTAATGATTTTTACTGTGGAGAGCAAATTCCATTAATATTGACCCCCAAATGGTTCATAGTTATCTGAGAATGATAATTGAGGTTTTTTCCTTCATTATGAAAGCAAACGGAACAGAGTTGTAAACATAAGAGATATACAATAAACAGAATATTGGCTCTTCATAAATTTAGAAAAGAGTTAGAACGTGTTGGAAAATAAACCTGATTTTGGAATACAGGCCATAGATTCAAAATACAGATAAGGTGGGGGTAGCTTTGACATTTTCCTTTCAGTTATGTATTGATATGTCAGAACTTCATCTCTATTACCTGCAGTGCTAGTGTATCTTATAAATGTTTCCAAAAGACTTCAATAAATAGATTTCTTTATGATGTAACAGAAACACCTTTTTTCCCTTTACATCCTTCTGAATCAGATACATTTCTATTACCATGCACATTCTATACTGTACATTACGGTGTGTTAGTCATACCAACACAATCGATGCGAGAGGCTGATCAGAGCTATTGTATTATTTGAATGACATACCATTCATCACTTTGCAATCGTTTTCATGGATGTGACTGCCACACTAAGGTTGCTTTTTGGCCTCACTTTAGCGCAAAATCGCTCAATACATTCAGCATATTTTCCTTCTATCTGAAGCAAATGAAGATACTTATGGTGGTATGAAGCCTGCAAATATTCTCGTTGATACATCTTCTTTCATATCGAATGTTGAGATTGTGCATTTATTACTGATATTCATAATAAATCTGATCAATAACAGTGCATGTGCAATTTTTTTTTACCAAAAACATACAAATTTTGGCCAAAAGTCTTAATTCTCTTAAAAACTATATCAACCGACTTGAAATCGAAGAATAAAGGGATTGTAGTAAATTCTACCAACAAAATAATAGATAATTTCGCATTTTATGAAGGCCTTTTTCCATTTTCTGGGTTGAAAATGTGACAATATACATTAATATATCCAAGTCTCCGATATGCAGTAAAAAAGCTAAATTTCTGAAAATTGAATTTTCAAGTTTGAGACATAATAAGTTTGTGACTAATAATGATATCAGTTTGGAATTTCGTCCACTTAATAATTGTATATTAGAAAAGTTTTCTAAAAGTTTTCGAGGCGATTCCTTTATTTTCCTTAGATTTATGGTAAATCATGTATTTCATAAATTTTCAATTTTTTGGAAAAAATTCTCAAAATTGTACTTTTCTCATTAAAATCTCAGCCGAATTACCATTTCATCACCCATGAATAGTATCAACTTGTAGAAAATTTATTTATCTTTCATATGACACTAATTTTGTGGCAAATGAATGGTTGTGTCGGAATCTATGTACGAAAATCCAAATCCCATGAATATGGCGGCCATTTGGACGCCATCTTGAATTTGAACCCCATGGGACAATATTTCGTTTTGGGAACATCAAAATTCATTCACTAGACATCTTAAGGATTACAAAAATGTAGGTTAGAAAAATATATCATTCGGGTGCATGGGAACCCTACCTCCCTACCAGACTAATTATAGATAGGTTTCTATTATACAGGGGTGTGAGAGTTCAGATTTTTATCTGATTTCAGATTTTTTTGTTTTGATTTTCAGCTTAATTTCAGCTTATTTTTGGCCTTCCTCTGTACAAAAAGTATGGGAGCTCTTTCTATTTCAGACTTTTTCAACACTCTTCGGCTTTTTTCAGATCTTTTTATTTGTGACCACTCACACCCCTGATTATACAGTAAGGCCCGAATTCACAAAGGTCGACTAAAGTTATACCGGGGTTAAATTTAGTCGGGGGTTAACTAATACCGGGGTATAAAGTTAGTCCACCGCGCTATTCACAAACGGTGGACTAACTAATCCATGGACTAACTTTAGCACCCGGTGCTAAATTTAACCCACGGCTGAGTTATACCCCGGTGATAACTTTAGTCCATGGATTAAATCATGGACTGAAGCTAGCATACTATTATAACACTGCACTGAGCATGCTCAGTGTAATAAAGCAGTACTGAGCATGCTCAGTGCCGTATTTGAGAGTTTCGTCTGCTAGGGCCATATGAAACGTCGCCATTGCATCACATGAGTTAGGAAGCAGAACTCAACCCCAAAATCATGTATCAGCAGCATGAACTTGAATTCCTTAGCAATGAGGTGTTGACAACGAACATTGTCATTACTTATTTGTTAATATTTACCAACTTAGGTTCGGACTAACGTTAGCGCTGCCTGCTTGCGAGCTAGCTCGACTGCGCCTGCAGCATCGTACCATATCGAGAAGTTCAAACTCCGTCAATGTACGGTTACCGTGCGATAGGTGCACTGCAACGTGAAGAAGTTTTAACCTTTTTTAGACAGCTGCAGCAGCCGGCTTTTTCGATGGGGTTTTACACATTTTTTTTCAATTCCTTATTTCTCAATTGGTTAGTGGAGGCAACGGAGTCCAGCGGAACAATGACAGAGACCAAAGTTTTTTTTGTTTTTTTTGCCTTTTTGGTCTAATACTAGTATGAAGTCCAGATCGATCGCCATCGTATTACAGTGCAGTTAGACGTGGATCTAGCTAGTAGGCCTATAATAGCGTGCCGTAACTGCGTTTTAGGCCTGAGGAAGTTACTTAGATCTACGGAAAAATAAATCTAACGTTACACGCCAATTACATCTAGATCAAGTGCACATTTGTTGAATTAAATCATAACCAATCTGATTGTATAATCCTACCTACCTTATCGTAGTCCGGTGGAACTTTGCCCGGGGCTAGCTTTGATAGAAAATGGAAATATGGAATTGAATCTTTGTTTGGGTTATGTACTTGGTAAATGGTGGGGCCAGCGTCGCGTGGGGCGAAGCGACATGACCTTGATCTGATCTCGCGTCCACAAGCGCAGCGTGCCCCTTTTCCTTTCCCTCAGAATTGACTTTCCCATTCGAAGTAATATTTTCAATTCATTTATTTATTCTTGTCTTTTTATATGGTGTATCTCAATAAATTGATTTTAAAAAAAAATTAAGCGAGCAAAATTTTTTTAAATTGACATTAAAATCCTAGTTTGTGTTAGATTTTCACATAATATCAAAAAAATATTCTATTTCACCCTCGTTTCTTTTATCTTTTTCTTGGTCGTGAATTTTTTTTTTTTTTTTTTTTTTTTTGGGGGGGGGGGGCAAGAGCCCCAAGCCCCCCCCCCTCCCTATTCTATACGTCAGTTCTACCAACATCTCTAAAAGGAGCTGAGATACTCATTAGTAGCTCCTCCACACTCACTGGTCACTCTTGCAATCGCATTATTCCCAACCTTAACCTATATACTCAAGTTTGCTTTGGAGGGGGGGGGGGGGGGTCAAGCTATTCACCATGATTGCAGTATTTTTTTCCTTAAAGGAAACACCATTTCCTTATCAGAAAAATAAAGACTTATCAATCCTGGATAAGTGTAAAGGGTATTCCACCCAATCATAATAATATATTTGAAATTGGGGAAATATCAGTGGGCTAAATATGGCATATCAGGTAAAATAAAAACTTGCGAGCAAGGAAAAATATTCAAAATTTTAATATCAAATATCCAATTTTGTGATAGATTTGACATAATATTCAGAAAATAATGTGTTTCACCTTTCTTTCTTTTCTTGGTAATATATATATATATTTTTTTTTTTTGGGGGGGGGGACTTTTTTCCATGGTCAGTGGTCCATGGTCCGCCCTCTATACTTTCAAACTGAAGGGACTAAATTTCCTAAAATAAAATAACTTTTAAACAAAGATTTATGCTATAACACCACTGGCCATTCTCTCATTGACACATGTAGCTACCTTTACTCCTTTCATTTCTCATTCGCTTCCATCACATGTACATTATTGTGCATCTTAACGTGCAATACTTTTCTCTCAATTAAATTCTATTATAAATAATTTTGCATTATACCCTACAACAAGTTTCTTAAAGTATATCCTCCTGCACAAGCAAGCAATCACTTGACTTTCTTCATAAACAACCTTAACCAACATACCATTACCACCACCCTGCCTTACACATAACCTTAATCTCTCCTGAGCACAATTTTTATCTGAGAGTAAATAAAATAAGTCTTTCTTATATAAATTTATTTTTTGCCTCCTGCAAGAACGATGAACCATGCAGCATATGGACAGAATTGATAAAAGAATTTCATTTTTGTTTTCTCCCGACACAATTACTTGAAAACGATATAAAAGGACAAGTCCACCCCCACAAAGTTGATTTGAATAAAAAGAGAAAAACCCAACAAGCGTAACACTGAAAATTTCATCAAAATCTGATGTAAAGATATTAAGTTATGACATTTTTAAAGTTTTGCTTGACCACACACTTATATGTACATCCCAGTAGGCATGCAAACTATTTCTTTTTATTCTACTAGATGAATTATTCAAATTTTCTCTTCATTGTCAAGTGAAACCAAGATTAGTCCCCTCCCCCCCCCCCTCCCCGAACATGTGGGATTTGCATTATTTTAATACTATAATTTTGGTTTAATCAAGTTGGCCCTCAATGTCAAATCTGTAAAAAATGAAATGTTGTACAATTCAAGCAACAAAAACAAAAGAAATAGTGAAGGACGTCATTGACTGTCTTATTTGCATGTCACTGATCTGTGCATATAACTGTGTTGTGAAAAATAAGCCAAATCTAAAAATGTCATAACATTCCTATTTTACAACCGATTTTGATGAAATTTTCAGCATTATGCTCTGTTGATTTTTTTCTATTAATTCAAATCAAATTTTTTCTGGGGAGGACTTGACCTTTAAAATCAAAACTTATATGTACATGTGTAGTAGACAGAGCAGTTTATTTAGTGCATTACTTTTTAAGGTAGATTGAAATTCTTTACATAATGATACGAAGATTGAATAGACTGTTTACGTTTTCTTAACAATGCATCAGAAACTCTGAATGAAAATAGATAAACAATGGATTAAAAAAAATTTCATGAAGATTTTAAACTCTACAGCTAAAGCATGAATATCACAAGTAATTTGTCAAATATATTTCTGAAAGAAATTAAAGGATGATTCTATAAAATAGTAATATCAAACAAATGATAATAGCTTGCAATGTATTTATAGTGCTTACTACAGAAATGTATCTTAGGCCCTATAAAAATAGGTTGAAAAAAAGGATGTTCAGCAAAAATGATATTTTATAATTTAAATTTGATAAATTAAGAAGCTGCATATGCTAAGAAAAATGACTGTTTAGTTAACAAAGAGGTTTTGAAATTGAAATCATGAGGCTTCAAACATTGATTGTTGATTAAAACGAAATTGGTATAAAATATACCTGAATCATAAGAAAGACCAAGTCCATCTCATGCCAAACTTAATTAAACGAAAAAAATGTTGCTTATACCTCTCGTGTCCCTGCTTATACATTAGCCCATCATGTGTGTCATTTATATCCTGGAATTCACGTCCCAAACCTTTTGTCAAACAAGAAAAATGTTGTGATTTTGGGATTTAAGAAGCAAGATGGTCATTTGATCACGAATGATAAATCGGAATGCATGAATACATCCTATCAACCAAGCTACCATATTTTTATCACAAGTGTCCACTTTCATGCACAGATAATCCAATGGAATGCTTAATACCCGAAGCACACCGTCCTTTTCTATTGACAACAGAATGCAGGCAGGAATTCATCAAAGAGAGGAGCAACGGATACCTGCAATAAGGATCAAAACAAAATGAATATTAGAAAATTTGCTCTTCGGTATTCTTTCTGGAAATATATCTTCGTTGATCAAGCAATTAATAAATCCTTTACCTGAATAAGCAAAATGCATTTTTTTCTATTTTTCATTTCTCCTGCAATAGGAAAGTTAGCAGATTATCTATATTTTTTTTCTTCAGTGAAATCTTTGAAATTGTCTTATTTCACATATTAAGAGTATAAAATTAGAAAAAAATTTGACCAACAACATTGAAACTTGATAAAAGACAGTAAAAGACATGTAGTAGGGGGCCAATATATTTTTTCTTCATTATCACATACCTCTAGTAGGTGTTGAATACAGAGAATATCACATTGAAAACTGAGTGAGTATACCAACCTATACATTTACAGAAGACCTGTTCTTCCTGCTAAGTACAGGGCTTGTTCCCCATCAGGACTCCTGATGTAGACATGGCCTGGATTGGCCCCAATCGATAGCACCTATGACTCTTGGAAACCTGAAGCAATCATCAAATTGTCGCTGGGTGGTTTGAATTTCTCGTCATTGGAAACTTTATTCACTGTTACTCCTTGCTATTGCCTCAGAAAAATCTTTGATGATTCTGCACACGGATGACTGTGATATAGTTGCTTTGTCTGCTTGCATCTTCTAAAAGGTACCTTTAGTTATCGAATGATAAGTGATGTTATGTAATTGGTTTATTGATATGAAAGCCAATTGATACTTTACCATTTACGTTTGCAAACATTGTGCTTCTGTTATGACCTGATGTTTATGATGCACTGGAACTGCTTAAAGAGATTTTTCTTTGATTCATTAAAAAAAAAACTCTACTGCAATAACAATCCATGCAAAATGGAGAATATCTCTCTAGCTGAAATGACATACCAATATTTCTTTTTGAGTGGTTATAAATCATCCTTCATGATAATTTCCCACTTGAATATGACATATTTGTATTAAAAAATGTTGCTACATTGTAAAAAATGAGAGAAAAATAAAATCCCCACCTATTTCCAACCCAAAGGGTTACGTGTTTCATTCCGACAAAAACCTTTCTGTGAAATACCCCCAACACTCCCCCTCCCATGTAAGGGGTTACTAGTACTCCTGGCTGAAAGCAGAAACAAAAATCGTACAATTTGGATGATTAATAATGAATATTAGGTTTTGCATTAATTATTTCTGTAAAACATGTGCATGTTTTCATGAATATGCAAGAAATAGCCTGATGATGTCACATCCACACATTTTCCACACATGAATGTACAAGGGTTCCATGATATTTGCTCTGGCGACAATTACTCAATGGAAAATCTGCATGCTAAGCAAAACATGAAACTTAATTTTCATGACTAGATACTTCCAATCCTTGATCCTTACATTATTCTGAACTCGCAATAACTATCTTAAATATATAATCAGCAGTCAACCCCATTTTTACATTCCTGGAGGAAAAAATTAATGATTATAATTTCAGATCACTAGAGAACAAGTGGGGATATGAATATTGCATATGAGATACACAGAACTGTTTCCCCCAAGTTATGTAAAACTTTAAAACTGAATCAATTCATAATTCTCCATCCAATATTGATGGTTTTTGCTAGTCGAATTGTTCTTTATCAAAATCTCATCATTTTTGGCCTGGAAAATCACTTTCATAGAACATAATTTGACCCCCCCCCCCCATTACCCTCTGCTTTATAGTTTGCACATGAAAACTCACCAATGACATAAAAGAAAGTCCTGTCAAAACCTGTAACATGACAGGCAATGTGTGGTTCTCTCTGTTGGTACCCCACTCTGAGAGGTTCATCCTCGTAGTATTCAAATGGATTCTTCCTGTCTCTTAATCCATGCTGTGGTCTTTCTATGTGTTGCTGAATCTGCATGGAAGTTGGAAGATTGTGTTGAAGAGTCACCATGAATGGGCAATTTACTCTTTGAATTTCATTTAATTCAAAAGTGTTTAAAATGAGGAACAGAATGTGAAAGATTATACAGAAATCCTTAAAAAAAGATAGGATAAAAATTCTAATTGACATGAGTAGCTTTTCTATTTACCTACTTGTAAAAGTGAAGAAGAAAAACCTGCCAATTGTTGCTGATCATCATCATTGATCAAACCACGCACGTCTTAGAGATGCTTCTATGAAAACTGATTAACTGAATCACTTTCAATTGGCTTTAATAAAGAAGGCAAGGCACTAATTTTATGGAACTTTGTTTACACAAATAGAGGTTATTGCTTGCGAGTGATTTTCGAATAACATATTTTCATGAATCTTCATCAAAGTCTCATTAAACCTTTTTTTCTACCCCCCCCCCCCCCGGCATTCATCAGACTGACAATGTTTTCTTTCTCTCTTTTAAATAAATATTCAACAAAATGTCAGGATTAATTGGAGATCAACAAGCCTTAAAAAAAAAGCTAGTGACCAGTAGACAAATATATATGTTAATAACACACAAGCAAGGTCCCCCCCCCTCTTCTTTTTTGTCAATTACTATGACAAGAATGAAAAAGTAACATACATGTCACATGATACATTTACAATTACATGATGAATTCAAATCCCGGAAATAATATTTTATTTAAGAAGGCCATTTTAATGACATTTAATTTTTTTTAAATATGAATTGATAAGGCATACCTCACTCTCTTGCAAGACGGCACAGCAGTTCAAAATTGTGAGCCATGTTTGCCTTGTCTTGATTGATCACAATCTGCCGAGTATGTATGGTCTGTTGCTGATATGGAAGAAAAAAAAATAATGAAAAAAATATTCATTCATCAATCATACTGCAATGTCAAAGTATAAAAAAAAATAATAAAGCAGCTACAAATGTAGATTGATAAAATCCGCTGTTTCAGAGGAGTCTTGTAACATTTTCTGATTTTTTTTTTGTGGGAGGGGATGCTGCGGAGCCACATGAAGTCTCAGGGGAGCATATCTCTGACAGAAATAAACCTATTTATCGGTCTACTACAAATGTAGAGGACTTAAGATCAAATGCACTTGTCTGTGGTCTCATGTGAATTTAACATTGAAAGGACACCTTGTGAAAAAAAAAATACTTGAAACAAAGAGGGTGGGGTAGAGAAAATAACCCCCAAAAGAGAGAATTTTCAAAGTTAGACCTCAGTTAGATCTACTCAAATTATTAATAAGGCCTAGGATTTCCATTATTTTGTAATGTTTTGACGACACCGTAAATCTAGTATAAGTGATCGCAAATGCGATGCCGAAGGTCAGTAAAACTTAGTTTTAGTAAAAGTAAAATCAGCTCATTTATAGCTGTTGGAGTAAACAGCGGTGAGTGGAACCCAATCTTTTTTTTTTTTAATTTCCAAAAATAATTTAATCAGGGCTTAGTCCACTCATCCTACGAACGAGCCTTAGTCTTACTAGAGAGGTGACCCTTATTATAATATTTTTTTTTACTCCAACGATGTTGTAGGACTAACTCTAACATGGCTACCAGGTAAGCTTCATAGCTTGACCATCTATCCAAGCCAAGGCAAAGCCAGCCCAGAGTAGAATGTCTATACCGGCTCTGTATTTGTAACGTTAGTGTTTAAAAAAAAATTATTTGTAATTGTAATTTGTATTGCTGCTATCCTGCCAGGAGTCCTGGCCTTGCCTTGGCCTTGCTTTAGGCAAAATTAGATGCACAGTAGATTGTGTTGGCAGAGCCAGGAGAAGTGGCAGGGGTATCGTAGACAACAAAAATTTCATGAAAATCACACGAAATCGAGAATCACTCAAAATCACTGCCTGGCATAACTAGTAGTAGTATCGGCCTTTCAATCACGCCTACCTTGCCTGTGTAGTGTACGCTAATTGCGTCTCGCACTGCACTGCACTGCTCATAGATATGAACGCACACAAAAGTACATGGCTGGGACTGAGCAGCTTAGAGACGCGACGATAACAATGATTCAGACCGATTCAGATACCATTTCAAGTTTTCGAGTATACTTTTTGGAAAGTTAAAGCTATCAATAATAGTTACAGATGGAACTGAAGGCTCCGTCATGATTTAAGCTCCAAAAATTATGTAATTTACTTACAATCTCGGTGGAAGTCGTGAAATATGAAGCTTTAGATAAGCCGATCACACCAAATCTCGTCTCTGTCCAAAAAACTTTTTTCTTGCATGCAGCAAACTTTTCCGCAATCGAAATGCTGCTCTCTGATTGGTTAAAACAGTGGACTAACTTTAACCCACCGATTTAGTCCACCCCAAAGAGCTGACTAAGTCGTGACGTCAAATGACGCGTTTTATACCCCGGTATAACTTTAGTCGACCTTTGTGAATCGCAAAAGTTAGCCCCTAGGTGCTAACTTTAGTCCATGGATTAAAATGACGTCAAATGACGCGTTTTATACCCCGGGTATAACTTTAGTCCACCTTTGTGAATTCGGGCCAAAAAGATTAATTGGAAGATGATTAACCCTTGTCTAATTTAGGAGATACTTTTGCATTTTCTCAACCAGCTTGCTAGCAAGTACAAATTGCATATGGTTGGAAAGATGAAAGAGTACTTTAAAAATTGATACCATTCCAGAAACTGTATGTGATGCTGTTCCTGATTAAAGCCAAGTATTTTGAATTAATCATTACCCACTCAAAATTGGCAACATGATAAAATCACAATTTAAAAATGCAAATTGGCAACTCTTCAATACATGTATCCCTTCATAATTGATTTAGACTCGTGTCATATTTCCATATTTCATGTTCGAAGTATAATGAATAGGAAATTCATGATTGTTGCCAATTTAACGAGCATAGGAAGATTAAAGATAAATTCCAGTTGTGGGAACGATCTCAAAATGACTTTCTACAGAATTTAATATAATGATCACCAAAGTGTCTGTTTGTATGAATATTAAATATGTGCCAAAGGATTCTGGAAGAAATTGTGTAATTGCTGAGAAATAAGCGCGGATTCGGTCACTTCCGTTGGGTCTTTATTCCTGCAATAATAATACACTGTCTCACGTGTGCCTATCTGTGTTGGCGATCTTCAGTGTGATCGTTTTTTAGCTAGATATTATGATTTCACAAAGTTCAGTTTATGTAACTGTACCAGATTTAGATCCACGATGATATATCAATACACAGGGTTGTTTGATTTAAATCATGTCGATTTAAATCATGATTTAAATCGCGATTTAAATCACTTGATTTTTTTCAAAAAAATCACTGATTTAAATCAACTTTTATGAAAAAAATTAGTTTTCTCTATTTTCTCTTCTTCTTAACAGATACTTTCAATGTAATCATTTTCATTTCTGTTCCACATGCTTTAGAGATACTTTAAAAGAATGATACACCCTCATGGAGTCTGATTTAACACCACTGTTTTATTTTCAAATTGTAAAACAAGCAAAACTGATGAAAACAACAAGTTTCTAACGAAGTAATGATAAATAACTCTCTGTATGTACACCAAACTGTTAAATCTTCAATAAAATAATATATAAAATCTACAAAGGTGCTCAAAGTCCACAACTTGGATACTATTACAAAACAGCTGAACTACTTGTATGTACCTCCTTCTTGTTACTATTAATACCCATTCTTTAAATTACTTAAGTTGAAGGCATATGTGTACATTGCACTTTTCATGGTGTGTTTTCATCCGCTTCACAATCCCCATCAACTCAAAACCACATAGTTTGCACTTTGCTCTGCATCCAGTTGCAGATTTTGATGGCAGTTTCTCAAAAAAGTACCAAATGGGGTCTGATTTTCTTCCAGACATGCTTATTCATGCATCACAAAAGCTGCAAAACCCTTGTTTATTAGCTATTACCAGCTGATAGTTGGGAAGTCCCCCATGTGATAGTTTTAGGAAATATTCCTAGCTAAAATCCCCCATGTGATAATTCTAGGAAATATTCCCAGCTAGAATTCCCAAGGGCAGTATAGGAACCCTAACAGGCCTTTAATAATGTCAATTTTGTTGGAAATTCTAAAGTTCTTTGAGTACTTCATGCATTGGAGTAACACTTCGGATGTTTTGAACTGACTGATATAAAAATTTCAAGAGTTTAAATGTATACATAATACATAACATTACTTGGGCTTCCATAAAATTTCCCTCTCTATAATGCAAATAAATTAAAAAAAAAAAAAAAAATTACCTGTATATAAGTGGATTATTGTGTCAAATAGTACAATACACAATGTTCAAAAGACTACTTGACCACTATTATTGGTGTAAAACAGTTTAAATATAGTTTAAAACTTGTTAAGTGTGACCATTATTTTTCGTTGGAAAAAAATCAAAAAAATCTGATTTAAATCATAAAAATCCGATTTAAATAAAAAAAAATCAAATTTTTTTGATTTTTTTAAAAAAATCAAAAAAATCAACAACCCTGTCAATACATTACCTTGGTTTTACAGACTTTCTCACGAAATCAGTGTTTTACTGCAACTACGTTCATTTAGCTTTAATTTGAACTTATGAAAGCTCTAGTGGTCTGAAAATGTTTTTCTATTATGACCGGTAAACTAACTATATTGTTCAATCTGTGTAGGATTGCACGTCACAGGCATATCCACGGTCCAGAGATTCTCGACGAAGACAATAAGGAGGAAGAAGAGAACGATATCAGTCATCGAAGCCAGGACCGTGGTCGCAGGCTGCACGAGCGGCGCGAGGAGAGCTCCGACGATGAAATTGTCGCGGAAAGAGAAACTGAGGTGTATTCGAGGAGCTTCCGGGAAGTGGACCGCCGGGAAGCAGCGCCCAGCAAGGTGTATCGGATGGAGGTGGAGGAGAGTTCGTCAGACGAGGAGGAGCTCGATGAGGAGGAGATCGAGCGGAGGAGGGCGGCGATGAGGGCTCGAGCTAGACAACGTTTTCAGGAAGATGAGGAGGTAGGGTAAAGGGGGAGTTACGGACTGACCGGCAAAAAATGTTTTTTTACTTTCTGGGGGGCACTTTTCATGACCTAATGCCTAAATTTGCTTTAGGATTAGCTTTGATATTACAGTAAATCAGTATTTCCAAGGGCTCATTACAATATACAGTGCTCTTGAGCCCTGTGTAATTTTTTCCCTTGCAGACCAACATTGAGTGTTGTCTCATATTGACTGTGTGTTATTCATAATTAGTCTGAAATATACCATTCTAGATTACTTTCAATGATACAGAGAATGAATTAGCCTATAATTTCATTCGTGGAGAGAAATTGAAGTATTATTTTAAGAGGAGAAGCACTTGTTTAGCTAAGTGGTAGCATAATTATTTCGGTATGAATGTATTGAGTAATAAATTACTGTGCTATCATTGAAGCGGGACTATATTACAAGACTCAGAATATTGCATTATGGGTTAGAAACCTGGCCAGATCCGAGTGCTTGGAAACTTAAGATGGTGCTATACAAAGCTACTGGTTGTATTAGCTTTAAACTTCCTTTTAAGATTTGTAAACTCATCGGCCCAAATTCACAAAGGTGGTTTTTAAAACCATCGGTTGAACCCATGGTTCATGCAGATTTCCTGTATAAATTACGCTTATTTACGGCTTATGTTGAAAAATGTCCAATGCTGATGCGCGCTTTTGTCAAATTGCACAAAATTGACGCCTGTTGCCGTGGTTATCCACGCTATTATTTTTATTCATGAGTCCACTGTTTGAAGAGTGGACTCATTAATTCAAAACAGTGGACTTATAAATAACCACAGCAACAGGGGTCAATTTGGCGCAATATGATAAAAGCGCGCATCAGCATTGGACATTTATTTAATATACGCGGTAATTAAGCGTAATTTTTACAGGAAATCTGCATAAACCATGGGTTCAACCGATGGTTTTAAAAACCGCCTAGGTGAATTCGGGCCATAACCTTTCACCTTTGACCCTCTTAGGTGCTTGGAGTGGACGATGAGATCAAGAAGGAGAAAGTAGATTCAGAAGAAGAGGAATCCTCAGAATATGAGGAGTATACAGACTCGGAAGAAGAAGATGGACCAAGGTTAAAACCAGTCTTTGTTGCTAAGTAAGTGTTCAAAACCATTATTATTATTATTATTATTTGTTTTGGCATCACCTGTGCCTGGTAGGCGTAAAGCGAACTGAATCACTATGACCCGCAGGTCTCTCCTCCCGAATAACTGATTGGGCGGAGTGCAGGTGGACCATTACACTGGGATTCCCCCTACTCTTATACGAATAGTGCAGTGGGTTCTTAACGTGCAAAGGTGGTGACTCTCCTCTACACGGGGCATCCATTTAACGTCCTATCCGAGGGACGGATCCATAGCCTGCATCTATGAAATATGGGAGAGACGTTTACTAAAAACGCACTGGCTTCAGTCATCCGCCCGGGGTGGACTCGAACCCACGATCTTTGGTTCGACGGGCAGACGCGTTACCGACTGAGCCAACAACGCTCTCGACTGATATCAATTTTATAGCCCATATTCTGAAGTCAGGATTAATCTAAACTCTGAGCCCCGTCTTACAAATACAATTGATCCGATCAATCACAACCATGGAAAGCCTGGAACATCAACACCTAAAATGCATGTTCAAAATATTTTCTAGGTATGTTGTTTATCCATACATTCATTGCTTTCTTGAAAAGTGAGGGTGCTTCTCTTTGTTTACATAGGACATCACGCAAATTCCCTTTAGAAAAAAATACGACACTGATGGATTTCCATACATTAGAGGTTGATTGGATCAATCGTAACTATCCGTGAGACGGGGGCCCTGGTCTAAAGTTATAGTTTAACTATTGTCAGCCAATAGTGACATAAATAAATGTATTTTAATGTATGGGCTCATTTCACTCTCGATTCACTCTTCACTGTCTGGGAAGGATGAATAAGATAGTTGTCTTCACCATAAAAAGAGCACAGCAAACAAAAAAACCATACCATGTGAGCAAAATTTTGACATATTTGGCTTCCCATAATTTCAGAATAGAGAAAGACCATGGTCTAAATTAACCCTAACTTACCCGGGGGAGGGGGGGGTTCAGCCGGTACAATGCATTTAAGACATACATTTTATGTATCTAAGCGCTTACAGATATATTATTACCGCGATCATCGGATTCAATCAGTCATTCCCGCACACAATGTATGCACATCCTCCACTCCCTGGGGAGTATTCCAGTCAGTCGCCGGTGAGGCGCACACAGTACTGGACAAGCTACAATGACTTTCCCATCCTACCTGGTACCCTTTTAGCACCTGGATCGAGAGTGGCAAAGTGTGGATTAACGCCTTGCCAAAGGACACTTGGCAGAGAATTCACATATAATCATTTGTTTATGAGCCACTTTACCATTCTATCATGATTTTGTAATTTCATTGTTTTCAGGAAAGATCGTGTCACTATTCAAGAAAAGGAAATAGCTGCTATGAAAGAGCAGGAACTAGAACAAGACGCCAAGCGCAAGGCTGAGGAAAGGAAAAGAGAAACGATAAGAGTAAGTGTCATTCTTTCAACCACTTATTAATTCAATTGAACTGGGGCATCAGGTTTTATGTGAATTCAACGTCATTTACCTGGGACAAGTAGTAGGCATCTTGTCTGCGTAGGAACCAGGCCAATAACACATTGACTTTATGGGGCTTATTAGGAATTTGTGTGGTCATATATCGGGCATTGTACCGACTCCCACCGAGTTCGTGTGTGATGTCATCAATTTGTTTGGTTCTCTATTATTATTTTAAGTAGTAGCTGCGTTATTATTATCATAAATATTATTGTTGTTGATGCTGTTGTCATTATTCTTACCATCATCATTACCATCGTCACGATGTCATCATCATCATAATCCTCGTCCCCATCCTCCTCATTATCATCATTATTAATATGAGTATAATATTTATAAATAATATTTTGATTATCATCCTGTCATTGTAGATGGTGGAGCTAGATGCAAGGCAGCTCCAGCAAGTGGAGGAGGACGTTGGTTCCAACGAGCCAAACCTCTTGACCGTAAACACCGACGACGAGAACGACGAAGTCGAGTACGAGGCTTGGAAGGTTCGCGAACTCCGCAGGATCAAACGTGACAGGGACGAACGTGAACAGTGAGTAGAGTTTCTTGGTTCCCGAAACATTAATGGTTTGACTGACTTTTGTGATTGATCATACACATTAATAAATGCAATCAATTCTCGCTACCCCAAATAGCGATTTCGCCGAGATCCGGGAAAATCCCTGTAACGCGCATTGCATTATGGGATAGCTTTTCGGTATTACAACTTCCTTATCGGAAGTCCAGTGCACTGTTTTGCCATTCAGATCAACAGTGCCGTCATGCACAACAACACAACGTCGCTTTCGCTCGGAAAGTTCGTGATCACAACCCTCTCTTTCACATTTTCACGTGAAATATATTTTTTATTTCTATTTATAATTCAAATGGAATCAAAACTGACCAAATTAGATAAAAAGTATTATAATCTGTACATATTACGCTGATTTCAGCGTGGTGGAAAACTCAGTATCGCGAACCTCGCGCGAGCATAACTCTGAACCGGAAGTGTTGATGACGACCCGACGAAGTGAAAATTATCTCGTCTCGCGCATTATGAGATTTTTGTTCCTATTTGGGGTAGCGAGAATTGTAGAATCAGCCCTAAGATTAACAGGTCGCTGGTATATGTAAATGTCTTGTACTACAGTTGCATGTCATCCTTGGTAGAGTGCAATAGAACCAGGTAGGTGTTTCATAAAGCTGTTCGTAAAGTTACGCACAACTTTACGAACGACTGCAATATGTTCTTAGGTCCTGAATCATTTACATAGGGACATCACATAACACAAGAAAGGATCACCAGTCGTGCGTAAAGTCATTCGTAACTTACGAACGGATTTATGAAACACCCACCTCGCCAGTTTAAAATCCTCTCAACTTTAATTTAAAAAAAAAACAATTAAATACATGAGAGAGTTCAAAAACGTATGATACATATTTTAATACATAATTTAAGAAGATTATGAAGATGACATCTGCCAAACAAAATTGAATTTGGGTGTTTGATATGCAAATAATATTTCTTGCATATGAATTCACATAATTCATGTTAAAGAGCAAGTAATAAGTATTCAATTCATCATTTTACACTCTGTAATTTATGATATTAGGAGTTTATGAACAATTTTTTTTCTTATGCCTCGTTCGCACTGCCATGTGATCCTGTACGAAAGCCGAGATTGGCCTTTCGTAACTGATTGCGAAAATTTTTGGACCATTCAAAAAATTTTCTACGATCAATACGTTTGCCACGACTGATCTGATATGAACTGATACAATCTGATATGACTTGATACGCTCGCTACGATTGCGCCACAATTAAGAGGATATTTTAATCGTGGTGCCAATCATGAAAGTGGGAACTAGGTATTAGCCAGTGAATGGTGACCAAGGTAAGGGGGCCACCTGGCCCCTCCCTCCTCCAAAATAACCCAATTAGGGTTAAACTTGCCTTCTTTTTATTTTGTGATTTCAGGATTGAGAAGGACAGACTTGAGACGGAGAGATTAAGAAACATGACGGAGGAAGAGAGAAGAGAAGAACTAAGAGTGAATCCTAAACAGATAACCAACAAACAGAGCAAAGGAAGATACAAGTTCTTACAGAAGTATTATCATCGTGGTGCTTTCTATCTGGTGAGTGTTAAACCTATCCAGCCTGGGAGGAAGCTTATTTAACCCCCCTCCCCCTCAACATTTTAAGAAAAAAATCTGTAATGCAAAATGACTGTGTCGCGATGTCTCATTAGTTTGTTCTTTCGGGTTTAGCAATCTTTTCAAGACCAAATTTACAATGCCCTGTTACATGTTTTTAAATTGATGCTACATTTATTGTTAGTGCATGTCAGACCCAAAATTGCTCAAAAATTGATTTCGTGTACAAATCCGAAGCAAATGCTGTATGTAGCTAATAGTCATGAATGTAACATTATTTTCACTTTTACTGATTAAAAGAAATTGATTTCATGGTATTTATGATTGACCTATAATTTTGAACAAAAAAAAAACATGAAATGATAAGAAATTTGAAAATAGATAAAGGTTTATAAGAAAAAATGTTATTACTGGCATTCATTAATGATCCTAAAAAGAGTGTCCAGAGTCTATTTAATAATAATAATGATAATAATAGCCAATTTTTATCTAGCGCTTTTCCAAGAATGGCTCAAAGTGCGTTACAGCTTATTATTACCTTGGTCATTGGATTCATTTCAATCCCGCACGAAAAGTGCACAATTTCCACTCCCTGGGGAGCATTCCTTGCATTCATCGCAGCCTCATTATGGCGCTGGCAAATTCAAACATACAATATCTTTCGCATCCTACCGGGCACCCATTTAGCACCTGGTTCGAGAGTAGCAAAGTGTGGTTTAACGCCTTGCCAAAGGACGCTAGACCGCGTTGGGATTCGAACACACGACCCCCTGTTTACAAGGTGAAAGTCAGAACCACTACACCACGGCTCTTCCACTTCTATTTCGGCTCTACGGCTCTTCTATTTAGTAGTTTTGTAGCTTTATTTATAGATTAAAACCTGAATTCAGATTTTTATGCATTGATTAGCATAATTCATTTATGATTAAAATAAATTTGATAAATTTTGGTATAGTTCCCTTTCCAATTTTAGATATTACTTTGCAGGTGACGTGCCTGCCGATTTTCGTCGCAGTCAATGGCATGATCATTTCTTCGTAGATTTGACAGAGTAGTGTATATAAATGTGCCAGATGTAGATGTATGATGATTTGATGACGATTGACTTTGATTTTAAAGAATTTCTTATGAAACTATTGTGTGCTAAGACTACATTAGATAAGCTCTAAATCATTTTCTTTGACGTTTCCTTACAGGATGATGAGAAGGAGGTTCTTAAAAGAGATGTCTCAGGAGCCACTCTTGAAGATCACTTTGATAAGACCGTCTTGCCTAAAGTCATGCAGGTAAAGTAACTTTTGGCCCCAAATTTTCTTGAAGCTAGAAACATTTTGAAAGCTTTTGTTACTTAAAGGAGAATGAAACTCTAGGAGCAAGTTAGCTTTTGTGAAAGCAGAAAAATCAAAGAATAAGATCAACAAAACTTTGAGAAAAATAGGACTAGCAATAAAAGAGTTATGAGCATTTGAATGTCGAGATCACTAATGCTATGGAGATCCTCCCATTGGCAATGCGACCAAGATCTGTGATGTCACACACGTACAACTCTCCCATTTGGACACTGAAAATATACCCCAAAACATCTCTTTTTGCTCATTCTAATCATATGACAAACGATTCATCAATTATATAATGTTGTGAAACCTCTGTACTTGTCATCTCATAAAGAGAACACCTCACCTTGTGATAGACTCTATAAAAGTGAGAATATAAGTGAAATAAGTACTAAAGTAATGAGGGAGTTGTACGTGTGTGATATCACAGATCTTGGTCGCATTGCCGTTGGGAGGATCTACATGGCACTAGTGATCTCAATATTCGAATGCTCATAACTTTCTTATTATTCATTCAATCTTCCTCAAACTTTCAACAATATGTTTCTTTGATTTTTCTCTTTGATATGGATTCAGCTGGTTTCAAGGGTTTCATTCTCCTTTAAGGAGTATCCTATAGATTTCAAACTTTGTATCATTATGTAATGTATACAATGTCATATATTTGTTAAAAAATAAATGAAAGAAAAGAAAGAAGAAGAAAAAATAAATAAAACAAAAACAAGTAGGAGAAGGGGGAACCAGGAAGGAAAGAAGAATTAGAATAAAAGAAGTAAAAGGAGGAGGGGTGGAAAATGAGGCAAAAGGGAGAAAGTAAGGGGAGAGGACAAGAAGGGTGATAAGGAAAGAATGAAAATTTGTAGAAGCAAAAGAAGAAGGAAAATCAGGAGGGATATGAAAATGAGCCAAGCAGAAAATGACGCATTGGGATATTTCTAATAAGATACATCAAACCGTACCAAAGACGGCTAGAAACCATACCTAATTTTGATGACCCAAAGGACTTTACTAAAGTCAGTGGGGTGTCAGCTTTTGATATAATTTACACATGGTAGATCCCTGGTAGATCAGGATTTATGACTAGCAGACGTTATGTAATGCCACTGGAAAATACCTTATGGTAAAGTCATCATCTCACTTTCTGTGTCCTGATACTGTTGCCCAAGACTTGGCTGAAGATATCTTTTTGGCACTCCGAGATTGCTTTCCCCAAAGATATCTCTGCTACTGGGTATTTCCAATAATTTTTTTTTACAAAGTCTGGGGTCAGCAAATAATAATCCATTTTCTATGAAAGCTATTGCCCCACTGGCCCGTATTCTGAAGTCGGGTTTAACTTAAACTCAGGTTTAAAGTTGTGGTTTAAGTATGGAGAGCCAATTGGAGCATGAATCCCTAACAGTAAACATTCAGTTTTTTAACTCAAATGACACCCAAATTGTTCATAATTGTCTGGGAATGATAACTGAAGTATTTTCTTCATTATGAAAGCAAAAGGAAACAAAATATTACGCATAAGAAATATAAAATATAAACTTAATTTTCGATTTCTTGGCTTCCCATAATTTTAGTACAGAGTTAGACCATGGTCTAAGTTAAACCTGACTTCAGAATACGGGCCACTGACTTTAATAAAGTTCGATTTCCTAACCTACTGGTACAAATATTTTTCTTCCTTGTCTCTTGCTCTTCAGGTCAAGAACTTTGGACGGTCTGGTCGTACCAAGTACACCCATCTTGTCGATCAAGACACCACCTCCATGGACTCAGCGTGGACCAACGAAACGGCTCTCTCCAGGAAGTTCCAGACCTCTGTCGCCGGAGGCATGAAGCAAACCTTCGAGAAACCTACCGCAAGGAAATCAAGGAAGGCTCCGATGCAATGAGAGTGGACACTCTAGAAAAGTGGCTGTCGTTGCAGCTGAAAATTCATTTACTTTACAGTGGTAAGTTTCCTCAAGGATGTTCCAGACAACTGTTACTGGTGGCATGAAGCAAACCTTCGAGAAACCTACCGCAAGGAAATCAAGAAAGGCTCCAATGCAATGAGATTAGACACTCTAGAAAAGTGGCTGTCGTTGCAGCTGAAAATTCATTTACTTTACAGTGGTAAGTTTCCTCAAGAATGTTCCAGACAACTGTTGCTGGTGGCATGAAGCAAACCTTGGAGAAACCTACCGCAAGGAAATCAAGAAAGGCTCCGATGCAATGAGATTGGACACTCTAGAAAAGTGGCTGTCGTTACAGCTGAAAAATTCATTTACTTTACAGTGGTAAGTTTCCTCAAGAATGTTCCAGACCACTAGAATCCTTCCCACTACCGCAAGGAAATGTAGAAAGGCTCCAATGCAATGGAATGAGTTTTGAAGAAAAAAATCAGGAAAACTGGCTATAGTTACAGCTGGAGATTCATGTACTCTACAATTGAAAGTTTCCTCAAGGATGTTCCAGATTGCTGTTACTGGGGGCATGAAACAAACCTTAGTGACACCTACCTGCTACCGCAAGGAAATCAAGAATGGCTCCAATGCAATGAGCTTGGAAAAATCAGGAAAACTGGCTATAGTTACAGCTGGAAATTCATGTACTCTACAAATGAAAGACTTCCAAATGACATTCCTGGCCATTATCTCTGGCAACATGAAAATGTCTTTCAAGAACATATGAGAAGAAAGCCTGGAAAGAAGTCAATGTAGTGAAATTGGAAAATCAAAAAATTGGCTGTGGTTACCTCAACCCCTGTGCATTACAATTGAAAGATTTCTCAAGGAAATTTCAAACCATTGCCTACATCAGGAAAGGCTCGAAAGACTCCAAATGCAATGACGGCCCCATAACAGAAAGATTAACCATTCCAGACCATTTTCTCTTGCTGCTTGAAAGTTAAACAGCAAAGTCTTAAAAATGATACGTTTTTTTACTGGGAGCCATTGTAAGGAAGGTAAAACAGGACTAATGTGAGTGCACCTGGTGGTTAGAGATATGATGGGAGCAACAGAGCTGCAAAGTAGTACTAATTATCCGTATTTAGTACTGAAAAATGAGAAGAATACTGATGGTTTCATGCAAAATACTGATTTCTTTAGTTTCTGTTTTATGTGTTGTCCGTTGGTATTTCTTTGAAAATACTGATATCCTCACCAAAATACAGATTTTCAGCATGAAAAATACTGACATGTTCTTGATCGGGTTGGCACCTCTGGAGCAGAAGCATTGTAAAGTTTCTGGAATTTGAATTAATGATCCTAGGAAAGATTGAACAAAAAAGAATCGCCAAAATCGAGGCAGGAAGGAAGTAAAGCATGAACCAATTATTCTGTTTTAATCAAACTGAGTAAAGGTTAAGTTCAAGATATCCTGAAATAAATTTGTATTGCAAGTTAATCTAGATGTTCTTCTGGGTGCATTGAGATTCCTTCATAATGAAAAATAGATATCAAATCTTGGTTGTTACTTCAACTCTCAGCCTATACAGGGTCTGAAACTTGAGACTAACATCATTCATGTGCTAGCACAATGGGCACATGAGCACTTTTAAAAGCAAACAATGGGCCCAGGGCTATGTCATTGGGCTGTTTGGCTTTATTCAAATCCTGAACAATAGAATAAGGTCATGTGGGGGATTAGTATTGTAAATAGGGAACTCTGAACTGAGTTCCAATCTAACCTTGGTGTGTATGGTCTAGGTTTACATCCAATCGGTCTACAAGCAGATAATGCTTTTGAACACCATCATGGCTAAACCCACTTGGTCGACTATCAGTTTTGTCTTGGAGCCGATTGGTCCAACCATCACATGACCTGATTGTTATTTACAGGGGTGTGAGATTAACGATTTTTAGCTGATTTTTTATTTTGATTTTCAGCTTGATTTCAGCTTATTTTGGTTTTCCTCTGTCAAAAATTATGGGAGCACTTTCAATTTTACCTTTTTTCAATACTCAGCTTTTTTTCAGCTTGTTTAATTTGTGATCACCCACACTCCTGCATTTATACCTCAATCACATTGCCCTACGGCGAGTCGAAAACAACCGTTTTAACAGTTTCTGTACCAGCTGCATAGGTGGTTTGAATAAATATGAATAAAACAACTGTTTTTGACTCATCGTACGGCCACCGTAGAGCAAATGTGACTGAGGTATTAGTCTCGTAGTCTAATTCCCACTTTGTCTGTTTGTTATTTTTTACTTTGTCAAATGAAAATTTTGTTATTTTTTCATTCATCTATTTGTATAGACAAAGTGATGTTATACCAAGTGACTATTAGATGAAATGGTATAGCCTTGGTGGAAATTACTCAAAGTGGTTTATATGTAAATGGCACTTAATCAAGGTATTGATACATAGAACTTTCATTGATCATGTATGTTGAGTGCTCCAGACTTTTCTGTAAACTCCTTAAATAAGAGATGTAATGATTCAGTTTTGTGCAACAAAGTTGTTGCATGGTATATATATAACTGTATAGAATTAATTAAAGACTTGTAAATAAATTCATATTAAAACAAAACCTGTCTTGTATTTCTGTGTGTTTGATACTTGGTTGATTGTTCCTCTTCAATATGCTAAGGGGAGTTTTAACTGGAGATTGTTTTGATTCGTAATCAAGTGTTTTTAGACTGAAAATTAAATTGAGGGAGTTTAGTAAAGAGGATACGACAGCCGAAAAAGAAGTAGATATTAGAGTGAATGAATGAGTGAGAGAGAGAGAAAGAGCGAGTGAGTGAGTGAGATAAAGAAAGAGCGAGTGAGTGAGTGAGAGAAAGAGCAAGTGAGTGAGTGAGAGAAAGAGCAAGTGAGTGTGTGAGTGACAGAGGGTGGGTGTATATGTGTGAAGAAAGGGATAGAAAAAGAAGACTGGAATTTAAAAAAAAATAGCAAAATGATGAGAAAGATTTTCAAGATACATGAGAGAAAACAAACATCAAGAAAACTGGTATGACTGAAAAAAATAAACAAGAGACACTTAATGAATATACAGGGAATAAAATAAAAACATGGGTGGAATTGAAATTGAATGAAAGAAAATATAAAGTGGGGGAATTTCTTGAAACTATAATAAAAGAAATACAAAAAACTCCTTACAACCCAAATGGATGCAATTGCCTTAGTGAAAAGAGGTTCCAAAACAAGGCCACAATTGAATAACACTTCATCCCCCCGCCTCCGATACGGCCATTCCTAATTTCTTTCATGAATGAACGATATGAATATTTCGGGGAATATAATTTGTTATCAAAAGATAACACATTGCTGCAGTCATTTATATGATTACGACCGTTGTATGAAAAACTGTGCTGTTTATTGTCACTAGATGGCGCTTCAACATTTGGTCTTGTGGCTCGTCGACTATGAGCGCATGCCATACGCTAGACAGCTGAAATCACCCTGTTTTGTGGAGGCTAGCCGGGAAGCTAGGGAACATCAAAATAATATTAGAATAAATCGTTGTTAAAATGTTCCACATACAATTAATTCATCTAAATTTCAAGGATTAGAAGAGAAGCAATCTGGTTGGGAAGAGTAAAATGAGCCGGACGAACAATTTAAAAAAGTTTCATCAAAATCGGTTATGAAATATGCAGGTTATGGACATTTAAAAAGTGGTAAAGTCTTGTTGTACTTTCCATGGGGATACTAAATTTGGCAAACGTGCTTCGGAATCACAGATTTTCGGGACAACTCTTCATTTGTTTTGTACCCAAATTGTCAGATTTTCCCCAATATCTTTCAATTTGCACCTTGCCTCCTTCTGAGCATAACATGATGGGAAAATGATAATTCACACCACATATATATTAAGGTCGGGAGGAATGTGAACCGATTTTGATGAAACTTGTTTTAAATTGTCCCTCTCATTTTCCAATAAGCTTTGCTTCTCTTCTTGAATTTGGCTGAAAATCTGTAATTTGAACCAGTAGAGAAAAAATCAAACTAACGAAACATTGAAACTTTCATCAAAATGGACAGGGAATACCAATGTTATAACAATAAAGTTATCCATTATCCGGACAGTTATAATTATGCATGTCTTCATGAATATGAAATGAAACTGGTTAATGATGCCATGTCGCCATTTCTACTTTGTGCTTAAAATTCACATTTTGTCCTCCAAGAATGTAAAAGTATGTTTGACTTCTGAGTAAGTGTGTAAGATGATTATTGCTGAAACTTATTTTTTTAGGGAGACAATTAATGTTTCATGAAATTTGTAATAAATAAGAAAAGGGAAACTGCCTTCACATGGTATTTCCGAGATTTTCAAAATTGTCAGATTTTGATGGAGTTTTCAGTATGTTGCTTATTATCCTTTGTATTTTGTTGATACCTCTTTTTTTCTCTCCTCTCTAAAGCAAATTACAATTTTCGAGAACACTGTGGCGTACGGGACACTCGAAATGTGTCGTACGGGACATCTCTAAATTGAAGCCAAACTTACTTACTTTATGTCTCTTTGACTTCTTCAATCACTTTATTTGGCTGATGATAATGATAATCCTATCAAACTAAAGACATTCATTATGTTAGAAACCGCTATTGGCTGAATATTTCTGTCAATATATATAAACAAAATAATGTGTCGTACGGGACACTTGTGTGTCGTACGGGACACTTGTGTGTCGTACGGGACACTTGTGTGTCGTACGGGACACTTGTGTGTTGTACAGGCACTTGCGTGTTGTACTGGGCAGCCTGAATAAAACAATGAACTTTTTATCAATCAGAAGGGGAGCATTGCCCCTAAATTCTTCCTTTTTATGCAAAGTCTTTTAATAAGTAGTCATTCAGGACAATATAATTAAGTAACCTCAATATATACAATCGGGAGCAATATGTTATCATTTTTTTTCATGATGGGAAATATACAAGGGTTCACAGCATTTTTATGAGCTGAAAAACTTGAGGTTTTATGTGAAGTTATATCTTAGTGAATTAATTGATGATTTCCAATACACTATTTAAACAATGTGTGAATGAAACTGTTTGTGTAAATTATGGGGCTAAAATTTTATAATTTTTCATATAAAATGTATATATACATGATATAGATCACAACTGTCACTTGTAATTCCACAAAATATTTTCTTTCTAAAGAAATGCGGTTCTACTTTTTCAAACCTTTCTGCATTTAATGAAACCATATGGTTTGTCTTATTTTCCAGATTTTTTTTTGAACAACATTTTTTTTACAACTTGAAAAAAGTAAGGAGTTTCAATACTGTATATAAAAAAATTAGTGATGATCAAGGGAAGTCCAAATAGATGATTGATATGTAATTTTTTTTTACATCTTATAATAATTCCACATTAGCATGCAAGAGGAAGTCATCTTCCAGGCTAGGGTGAATCAATTATAAAAGTTTTCTTTTCATGCTCAATGACAAAGAAATTAACCCGCTCTGACCAGTGAAAATCACCAGTTTAGCTGAAGGGATTCACCGTGGAATACGCCTACATGAAATCAATCAAAATGGTTAGAATCACCTATTTCATGTTCTATGAAGATAAGAAAGTACTTTTTCAGGTCACTTTATGTCAAATCAATTACTTGAATTAAAATAAGCCTACTATTTATAGTTTCTGAATCCAAATCCTGCAATTAAATGCATTATATATTGTGTGTCGTACGGGACAACTTTTAATAGGACAATTATTGAAAAATGAAGGGCAGTAATTAGATCCTTATGGGATAAATCGATCACCCATGGGTCAAAGAAAGAGAAACTGATATTGTGAAATTGCATCATCAAAAATAAAATTGTAGGAAAAACTTTTTTTTTTTGATGTGTCGTACGGGACATTGCCAAAAATAGGTTCGGAAAAATCAGGGCTGCCCCTATTATGGATCATGAAAATGTTGTAGATATTATTTGGAACCATCAATGATACATTATTCCATTGACCTGCAATATTTTCAATCTTCTTGCGCTTTGCCAATAATTGTTTCAGGCAGTGTTTGTACTTGACTATTTAATTAGCAAAATTATTGAAAATTGAAAATTCCATTGTTCCCCCCCAAAAAAAACTATATCTGACTTCACTTTTGGTTAAAACTCATAATTTTCATAAAATTTAGGTATCATAGTAAAATATTACACTACTTGTGACTTATTGAAAGCATGTTGAAATTTAGGATATTTTTGAAGTTCTAGTGTAGAATCGCCCATACAGTATTTTATAGAGGACCACACTCTTCACTTTAGTCCGGTGTTATTTTGTAATTAGCGCTATAATTGACAATACAAAACGAGTTTTGCAACTGAAAATTTCGCACGCTAGGCCTATTATAATTATATTCTCTCGCGGAAAAAAAAGGTTCTAAATATATATCTTATCAATCAGAAATCACTTCATAAAGGCTTTGCTCAACTTAACACACAACTAGTTCACGTATATAGATAATAATCTCATGGTGAATATTCGTTTACACCAAAATGCCAATTTCGACATGATATGCTTATGTGCCCTTTTTGGTTTTGCCCCCAAACGAAAATACGTTTCGCCATCCTTGCCTAATGGTGTCAGTTTTAACACTCCCATATTTTAAGGTGTGAACTAAAACTGTAATTTATTTCTGCTGATTTTAATTATACCTGACTCTTTGCCTGGTTTTGAAAGTTCGTTTTGTCATGGCGGCATTCTGTTTTCTAATAATTCTGTACTGGATAAAAAAGTACGAATTTCCTTTTTTCTCCATTGTAGCGATTATTAGAATGCGAAAACAAAATTACTCCACTGTCTAAAAAACATTATCATTTTCCATCCGAGTATTAAAACTTTGCATTCGAACAAGTGACATTTTCATTTAACTTGACGCGATATTGATTTTACAATTTAAAAGCACTTGAATGAATCCTATATACTAGTAATTTATAGTTGTTTTGAATATTATAGTACGAAATTTGGTGAAAGAAAATTGAACACTTAACAATTTTATTCTCATTCGCGCAGCACTAGATGATTTGGATTTCAGAAAACACTTCTTAAATGAGGGGGGGGGGGTGGGCCTTCATTATCTATTGAACCCCTTTTTTTTGCTTTTCAAATTTATCGGCACCAATTTGATCTCCATCTTGTAGTGAACCCCCCCCTTTTTTTTTTGCTTTTCAAATTTACGTCAGCACCCCTAGTCCATAAATCGTTAATAGGGCCCTGAGGGGGGGGGGGGGACCTGCATATGTCCTATAATGCCATATTTTATGGAAAAAAGACATTGAATTTTATGCAAATATATTTGCTTTAAAATTTCAGATTATGTTGAAAGATACCAATTCAAGATGAACCGGTAAGGGATCAAGGATTTCATAAATGATGAGGGTGGGTGACTGTTTACCCTATTCGGGGGGGGGGGGGTCTGTGTCGCCGAAGAAAATTTACATGGGGAAACGAGTTGAGGATCTAGCGGTCGGAACCCCCCCCCCAATACCATTATCATGTAGGCCTGCACAGTGGCGTAACAGGCGGGGGGCAGGGGGGGCAAGCTGCCCCCCCCCCCCCGGCGGAGCTCACCGGGAAAATTAAAAAAGAAACGGGAAAAAGAAAAAAAAGGGGGAGGGAAGGGAAAGGGAAAGGAAAGAAAAAAGGGGAAAGGGAAAGGAAAAGGGAAAAGAAAACTAAGAAAAAACATAAAAAAGGGAAAACGGAAAGATAACGGGAAAAGGAAGGAAAAAAGAACAAGTGAGAAAGAACAATTCGCACCGATATACAAATACATTAGCATGATTAGTAAGACAGGGAAATAAATTAAAGATGACAAAAAGGCAAACAAAAGCTGGAAATAAAGGCAGAATGGAATTAGCCAAAATCTAAATTGGAAAATAAAGACTAGGGACAAGATAACGTACACTACCGGGCTGCCGAGGATTGAGATAACGAGCGGGAAGAAAAAGGGATGATATATAGCATAATGTCGTATGAAAGTCTATCATAAACTTGCTAAATCTCCAAAGGCTCTGTCCAAGAGTCAAGACCCCGTGCAGTGGGGGCTTTTCATCTGTAACCTTTAATGGGTTCTATAACGGGCCCCTATATGGACCCTTCCTGCATTAAGCTTTACGTTGAAGCACTGGCGTACCGGGGGTGGTTCCACAGCAAAGGGGAAATAAAAGAAAATAAAGGAGGCAGCGAAATGAGATGAATGAAAAAAAATATATGACATGATATTTGCTATAATGATGTAAAAATCTATCACATAATTAGAATTTCATTTTAACAGGCCATTTTTTTCTGGCTCGCTTCGCTCGCTGGCGACTTTTTACAAATGTTCCCACATTTGCTATGGTGTGCCCCTCACAATATTTGGATGATTACGATACACAACTGTATTGAATTTATTTGTTGTGTTAAAGCTATATAAATATACACGCAATTTGATTAAAATAAGTGGCCATCTGTAAGGTTTAAAATGGCTTTGATATCAAGAGGTTCCGGGGCTCTGCCCTGGACCCCACCCATAAGGCACTGATATATGGATGAGTTTGGACCATGGCCCCCAAAAGTTCTACAACCAAACGAAAAAAAAATGAGGAAAGAAAGGAAAGTGTATTATATTTTTTTGAATATCACGTTAAAATTTATCTTCGTATTAGATTCTCATGAAAAGGTGATTTTTTTTATCTCGCTCGCTTCGCTCGCTCGGGACTTATATTAAGCTACTTCTTGCCAGAAGCGCCATACTCGGCCCCCTCGAGCATATAGAGCTTCGCCCTGATGCTCACAATCATAACAAAAATCCTGTTCACCATGGCATACAAAAAAAGAGAGAAAAAATGAAAAAGAGGAGGGTGAAATATAATATCATCTTTTTACCATTATGTCAAAATCTATCACAAAATTTGATTTTTTGGAATAAAAATGTCAAAATTTTTTGCTCGCTCGCTTTATATATATATATATTTGCCCAATACGCCATATCGCCCCCTCAAAATTTTTGCCTTATGACGCCATTGCCTGTTCCATGATATGACCGGGAAATTTTTGGCTCTTGCCCCCCCCCCCCCTGGCCACCGACCCCTGTTACGCCGCTGGGCCTGCACTGCAAAAACTCCGTTGTTGATTTAACACCAGCCCGGAATCTATTATGTCCACATCAGATAATTGTTAAACAACCCCGTAAACAACACCAGTTTCGTTTCGGTTTTACACCAGAAAGGTGTTTATACAACACCAATAACAGCATCGGTTTGATTCCAAACTGGTGTTGTTTCTATACTTTTTTGGTGTGGACATATATAGATTCCAGGCTGGTGTTAAACCAACACCGGAGTTTTGACCCCAAGTATTTTCGGGGGGGGGGGGGGTGAAAAAGTAGGCCCTTTTCGTGAGGGCTTTCTGAATAATGAAAAGGAACTTCAAATTTGGGGGGGGGGACACTTTGCTCACAGGTGCAAAGTTTACCCCCCCCCTCGATCTGAGCTCCTTCTTGCATGTTTAAAGATAAGGTGCCTGGCGAACTGCTTAGTAATATTCGTCAGTAATATGTTCCAGGAAGTGGACCTAAAAATCGTTATTCAACTGTTTGTTTTACTTGTGTGTACATAATTTCGAGTATCCGCATGGACCCGAACATATTTTTAAAGGGCCCTAGTTCCTTGTCTTGACAGTAGGCCTACTTGGTTTCCAGAACTAGAAACAATTTATTATGTCGGTAGTGTTGCGTTTCCTTATCTTACATTGTTTATGTATTACTTTTTTTTCTATAAATACCAAATTGTGTGGATACTCATAGTTTGAAACAAATAATACGCCGGATCGGCGGCGATGCGCGAAATTTTCAAGAAAGTTTGAAAGTGCCCCACCCCTTTCTAATATCCGACAGAGGCCTCGAGATGGCGCTAGTTTACAAGGTCCTTTTTCGCTGTTACTTTCTCTATTGTATTTCAAGGCGTACAGTTCAATAGAGATTGCGCCCTATTCCCGTTTATCGCAGCGAATGAAAACCCGCTATGGCAAAACTGTGTTGTAATTTTACCACTCAATTTTGTACGCCCAATGCGAGACGCCGTGTGCTGCATGCATTGCAATGTTGGATAGTTATTTTTAAGTTGTTTCCGTGATTATTTGATTAGGATAGTTTGCTGACAGTTCGGATTATAAGTACTGGCATTTCTTGTGAGGTAAGTGAAAATGTTTAAATTTTGTTTTTGTTCATTTGAAGAATGAAATTCACCTGATTAGGAAGTTGGTTCTCGATCTGTCGACTCGACTCGAGGCGAGCTCTCGAGTCGCAGTCGATTCGACACCTCAACCTGGCCTGAAAGTGAGACTGAGAGATTGATTTGAGAGTTAATGTTATACCGAGGTTTTCTACCTGACTGCTAAGAAAGCACGAATGCCTGTGAGCAAGCAACCAGGGGACCAACGGCTTAAGGTCCTCTCCGAGGGACCTGGTAATGACGATAAAATGCCTTACCAAAGCCAAGGGCACTAGCGCACCAAATTGGGAATCAAACCCGGGTCACCGGAATCCGAAACCCCCGCTCTACCGACTGAGCTTACTTCTCAATCTCATCTGTTTGCGAGTGTTCAGCGATATTTTTCATGTTAGATTGATAATCATGTTATCAAACAATTGAGAAAGGACCAGGAATTTTACATGTCCAGTTGACAAGCATTTAACTTTTCTAAACCCTTTTTTTTTAAATAATTTTAAATTGGAATTTCACCACAGCATGTTGATGTTCAGGAGACCTGGCCTGGCACAACTCCGAGTCCGCGTCTGGGTGTAAAAAATAAAATGAAAATTCAAAATGAGTGCAAGTGGACAGTGGTGTACATGTTTAATTTGCATGTGGACGTCGTCTAGACTATTAATTTAGAACATGACAGAATGTTAGATTCGTGCAAGTGTGCATTTTTGGAATTATGATTTTGCTAATTTTGTCTACTCGCAATTTTCATATTCACTTTGCTGCACAATGACAATGTTTGAGCTTAACTCAAGCTCGAGGAGCTCTTCCACCTAATGACTGTTTATTAACTTTCATGGCATCAAATCATCCTCACCTTCATCGTCATCATCGCAGTCATCATCATCATCACTACCATCATCGTCATCATCATCGTCATTCACAGTCATCATTATCATCACCATCATCATCATCACCATCATCATCATCATCATCATCATCATCATCACATCATTGCCACCATAATCATCACCACCATCACAAGCATCATCGTCATCATCACCACCACCAAAATCAACATCACTATCATCAACATCACCATCTTCCTCCTACTCCTCCTCCTCCTCCTCCTCCTCCTCCTCCTCCTCCTCCTCCTCCTCCTCCTCCTCCTCCTCCTCCTCCTCCTCCTCCTCATCATCATCATCATCTCATCATCAACATCATCATCATCATTTTTTTCTCCACGCCCAACTCTATCGAAATCTATCAAAGTCCTGTTGACTATTAAACCTTGATGACCCTCTTGTTGACCTTGGAGATTTGTTCACCCTCACTTTTTTTTCTTCTGAACTTGTCGTTTTCCAAGGCAAGGGATTCATCGTTTTCATTGACGAACACAATCAGGGTCCGTGTTTGACAGGCAGGCCCTGTTTTAAGAGTAAACTGTCATATTAAAATCAATTAGAAGTCAACTTAAAATTTCTTCTTTTGTATGCTCATTACATGTCGAGTATGTATGCAAATTCTTGGAGCAAAAACAAAACTCTGTAGGTGTGTACAAACATTGTATGAGATCACTTTTATAATGAACATGTTCATAGTGGATGTTCAAAGTGGAGTCATATATGTAGTCTTCACTCTGCAAACACAGACCCTTACTATCAGTACTGTAAAATCGGTCTTTGATGATAGAATTCTTGAATATCTGGTATACCAATTTTAGACCTGGCTTGTAAGCAACATGTAAAGTACACAATCCCCATTCAAGTCCAGTAGTTTTAAAATTCTGACCAAGTCTGTAACATGTTTCAGCAAACTAGGGTTTGTGCCTGTAGACTAGAAGTCATCCATTATTCAGCTGTTGTAATGTCTGCTCAGATGGTGTGTTAGGCTCATTAGAAGGAACAGATAAACATTCCAACCTATTAACAGGGCCTGATTGCACCAAGATAAAATCATTTTCTCAGATTCTACATGTACATGTACAATGTATGTTGAAGGAAAAAAAATTCATGGGGGCTGGCTGGGGGCGATTCAGCCCCTGATAATGCTCCAAAGAGCCCAGGAAAATAATTAAAAAGGAGCGCTACACCATGTAGAAATTTCCATGCATTGCAGTGTTAAAAGCTTATCCATTGTTGCAGATTGAGGCAGTATATTAGTTGTGAAAAGTAGTCCCTTGAAAAAAACAAATTAAAAAAAATCATTTGGCTGCTAGATCCCATTCTCATTATACTTTTTCTTGAACAAGGACCCCGTTCTCATTACGTTTTCTAAAACTACACCATGTACAAGTAGTTTACTAAAAACCCGTTCAGGAAAACAGTTTGGAAGATCACTTTGCTAGCGTTCCCATTTGATCACCCAAAAGTGGTTTTCAAAACCACTTCATGTAAAGCGGTCTTGTTGCTATGGGAACACTCAGTGGGGTGACATGTTTCACGCAAAATTTTTAACTGCAGCGTAGGCATTCCACATACAGTGAGTAGTGTGCTCGAAATGTGCAAAGATCGCTTCCTGAAGAACTGCTGTGTTCTCACTTACACTTAAACCAGTTTAACGAGGCAAAGCGATCTTCAAAACTACATCACGAGGTGGTTTTCTGAACCAGTTTGGGAGATCGCTTCAAAGACCGCTTCGACCGTTCTCATTACACGCTAAACTAGTTTCCACTATTTAGTACCCAGTTTTAGGACAGTAGTGAGAACAGTGTCTTAGTTTCCACTAAAAAACAGATTTCCAGTAAAATAATTTTAGTACTGAAACGAGAAAGAGGTCATTGAGCTGGCTTATGTACACGTATAGAAATAGAAGGAAAGGTGAAGTGTTCTTCAAAAAGGTCTAGCATAGAGCAAATCTCCTACAGGTACATGTAGGCCCATTTGTTTTGGGAGAGTCAAGTTAAATCCGAACAAAAGTTGATTTGAATGAAGAGAGAGAGGGAGTAAAATACACATGCTTGTAAAGGCTGATAATTTCTCCAAATCGGATGTGATATTCATAGAAAGATATGACTTTTAATAAAAATGTTGCTTTATTTCACACAACAGTTTATAGATATTATGCACATACTGGTTTGTACATGTACATGTATGCAAGTGAGAGGATGAATGACACCACCCACTCCCATTCTCTATATGAATATGATATAAAATAAATTATGTCTTTTAAACAAAGATTTATTCATCCCTGAACATCTGGCATTACCATTGATTTAACATTTTGTGGTTCAATCAAGAGAGTCCTTTATACTGGTATTTTCAAATATGTAAAATTTAAATATTGTTAATTCAAAGTTCAAACAATAAAAAAAAAGAAGAAATATTGAGTGAGTGGCATCATTGACTTTCAGGATTTGCATCATCAAGTTGTGCATTTTACCATTTTGTGAAAAGAAAAACAAGCAAAATTGTAAAATGTTATCATAAAATCTTCATCCCATTTTGATGAAATTTTATTCTTGTTTTGATTCTCTTTTTTTCAGGATTCAAATCAACTTTATATTTTCTGGGGTGGATTTGCCTTTTAAGCTTTTGAGTGCTTGAGCTGTAGGGTGTGTAAAAAGTGAAAATGTACATGTACCTGTATGTTCATTGTATACACACACTATACGTGTGCATGTACATTTGTAAATGTAAATGTGCAAACAATGGATGTTACAATTTACATTCACCGATGAAATAGTTTGTTGTTATAGTACAGGTATCATTTATTTTCATTTTATTTCACCTTTTTATTTACTGTGGATGTGTATCATCATCATCATCACCATCACCACCAATACCATCATCATCATTACCATTTTGACCCCCACTACCACAAAAGGGTCTTTGCAAGGACGTGTACTTGTATCTTCCACATGTGGGTATTCCAAGTATAAATAAAAGTCTGATAGTGGAGACTAGCTGTACATTAGTAGGATAATGGTGGCTGGTAGTGACAGCCAGGCATCAAGTAAAAGCCTGTATGATCAAGTCTAAAGCATGCATGTGGCCTGAAACACCTGTAGACCGGTACATCTTGCACTCTAGGGGATTTCCCTGGTAAGGAGCCATCCGCATTCCATGTTCCTTTCATGCTAAACATTTCCCCCAAAACAATGACTCAGATATCAGGAACGATTCTGCTGATTGGAGATGGACGCACCAGCTCAAGTCCCAAACTACATGTACTCGACTCATAAAGTCTGGTTTAACTGTATACATGTACATGTAGGCCATGGCCTATTAAACTCTGTTGAAATTATTGGAGACCAATAATTTCAAGATCACGTTTGCACTTTTATCTTCCCTGTCTTAACTTTACCTTCTTTGTCATAAATGGTGAACAAAACTTTCAGTATTATTTCCAAGATTCAGTTTAATACGAATGATTCAAGTGTCACTGTATGGCAGCACTTGTACTGTATAGAATGTGTTGGAGAATACATAGTTTATAAAGACGAACCAAGTACTTCAACTTGTACCGGTAATTGATTTCTTCATACATGTATCTAAATTTATGATCAATGATTCAATGGTTTACATGTAACATATACATGTACATGTATTATTTTAGTTTACATGTAACTTTGGAAACAAGGTACTGTACATGTACTTGTAAGTACAGTGTGTACATGTTAATAGTAGATACAGTATTCATAAGACCACCAATATGAAACTGAAATTTTTGAAGAACAACTAGAATTCTATACAATTTTATTGCCCTTGTATTCAAGCAGTTTTGAAAGGACAACTTGAGTATCTATAAATCTATTTTATAGAGCCTGCAATTGAAGGCTTCCAAATGTTTTGTATGTAATTTTGTGTATGCAGTTGGGACAGAGCTTATTCTCCCCCCTCCCGGAAAAAAAATTACATGGGAGGGGGGGGGGGGGCGGGGCTTATAGCAATTTTGTTGTAGAATTACTTGAAAGAGCCCTGGAAAATCCCCATGTAATACAGCTTATCCGATATTGCAGATTTAGGCAGTAATTTGTGAAAGTAACCTCCGAAAATAAAAATTCATTTTTGCCCATCTCCCCCAAATTGGCAACATTTATAATTTTTCTTGTTGCTGCATGAAATGAGAGATGATCAAAATACTAAATAGATTCTAGAAATATGATTTGTATGAAAAAAGTGAAATTTTCATCACATCACCAAAATCAAAAATAATAAATAATCCCAAGAGATACCACCTGCATGTACATGTACACTGTAACATTGAAACTTAATTTTTCATCAGAGAATCTTTTTGGTATTTTCTGAAAAATAATACCTGCATATTTTATACGAGAGTAATTTCAATCTGACATTGACAGTGAATTTGCTGACTGACTATACAGTAATGTACCCGCATATATGTATGGTTCAGAACTTCAGATTTCCAGTGAGCACTATATACATACACTGTACGTGTACATACAGTACCGTTTACCTGGAGACCAAAATAAACCACAACTTAAAGGGATGATCCAGGGACTCGATTTTAAGGCGCGCGAGAGCGATCGCGCGCTACATGCGCGCCTTAATCCATTTTTGGTAGCGTGATTAATAGCGCACCTCGCGATAGCTAACCTGCGCGAAAATGCCTAAAGTCGCCCTCGAAATCACCCAAAATCATGCTTTCGGGGGCGACATAAAATCTGAATGTCGCCCCCGAAATTATTGCCGAGTGATAACAACTCAACGGCCCACTAGTGCCATATGCTCGAGCTCCGCTTACCATTTAAAAACCATCCAAAATCCACACTCAAAATCACGAATAAGCCTTAAAAGTAGCGAGTAGCGCAGTTTCAAATTCCGAAGTTGCGTTATTTTTTCTGTACCACGTATTTCCATACACATGGTACCAGGTATGGAAAAAAAAATCAACGCAACGGTCGGGAAAGAGTTGCATGTATAGGGATCCATTATGACTACCACCGTGTGCCATTTCGAATGCACATGTTTCCCCTACAGATATCACAATTCTGTGATAAAATAATTCGAATTACACAGGAAATAAATCCCAGTCTAGTAACCTAGCATTGGTGAGTTGTCATTCGGCTTTGCTTTTCAAAACGGCTTATTAACTTCCAAAATAAGTTATCTAATTTATCAATTATAACTAAAAAATCATTTGTTTTCTTTTTCTAGGGGATGAGGTATTATATCAGACAATAAATCATCAAACAAAGCTCCATCTTTTTTACAAGGACGGCGGCAGGCTCACGCATTGGCGCTTTTACTAGCTAGCCAGTTGGAGCTCTGTCTCTCTGCCAGAGCTCTGGGGGACAATTCGCTCAGTAAAGGCCTCAATGATGGTGATTTTCTGTTTCAGACAGAGTTTACATTTCAGGAATATTATTCAAAACTGCCAATAAAGTTTGATGATTTCTTCATTGTCATGTACATTTAAGTTCTTAATGAATACATTCTCACCAAATTTAGACTCCCCCATAGAGAAATTAAATTTTCATGGAGATCTGCGTTTTCAAAGAACTTCAGGAAAAGTTAGGGTACGTAAGTGGGCCTTTATTACATGTACATGGCTGACTAGGGTATTGTACTGGAATAAATGGAGTAGAAATTATATATTGAATTAATTTATATCCAAGTCCAACTCACAGTCACACACACACGCACACACCCACACACACCCACCCATCCACACACACCCACATCCAAGATTCTAAACATGATAAATAACTTTAAAAATCATACAATATTAAACAAAAAGTAATAATTCCTTAATAAGTGAACAGGTATTCCTCAAAATACAAAAAAGTAGCATTTAAAAAGAGCCCCTCAAATTTGACAAAAAAATTAAAATGGAGCCCCCGAAAAAAAAAAAAAAATTGTCAGTGACTTAACTTTTAGCCAAAGTCAAAACCTAACTAAAACAGGTTTTACAACACACAATCTAATTACAATACATTGTAAAACAATTATAAATACTTCCTTTGGTTGTTGATTGTAATTTTATAGTACATACATTTCCTCCATCCATTTTGTTAATTGGGCAAAAAGCTCCCCTTGTATGTTGAAGAAGAGCTTTTTGAAGTGCTCCTCTACCGCTCTCCTTAAAAGTTCTAGGAGAGCTTTTTATTGCTCCCCTTATAATTATAAAACCGAGTCCCTGATGATCCAGGCTGGAAATATTTGAATCTTTAATAATAAATAGAGTAAAATTCACAGAGCAAAATGCTGAAAATTTGATCGAAATCGCATAACAAATAAAAGTTATTGAATTTTTAATTTGCATTATTCCGGTGAAACAGTTCTAGGCATGTCTTTATGAATATTCATTAGGTGGGCTGATGATGTCATATCCCCACTTGTTCTTTGTATTTTATTATATGAAATTAGGTTTATTCAAAATGTTTCTACCAAGAACTATTAAAAAACAATTGGATTGACAACTGATTACATGTACATGTAAGTGCATTAGTTATTTTATTGCCACAACTTATTTCATCATAATGGAGACACATCATTTACACATGTATGAAAAAATGAAATATTTATGATTTCATGTACTGGTAATGACATCTAAGGAATGTGGGGATGTGACATCATCAGCTCATCTAATGAATATTCATGATGATATGCATGTAACTGTTTTCACAAAATATTGATAAACTTTAAAATTCAATAAGAATAACTTTGTTTATATTTGTTATCCGATTTCGATGAAATTTTCAGCATTTTCCTCTGTGAATTTTATAATAGAATTTTGGTCTATTTATTTAGATATAAATATTTTCAGCCCGGACCATCCTTTTAATGCGGGTCCATGGTTTTAGACATGGGTTTCTGTGCCACATATACTTGTATTCACTGTAATGCAAATATGGTTTCTTATTTTGGTTTTGGTTTTTACATCTTTTGTTGTATGTAGGCTAATTGCATTGAGCACAGTAGTAACACTTGAGAGACAATCAAATTGTCAGAGCTGTTCTTAAAATAATTGTCAAGTACTTCCTTCTTACATGTATTTCAAATTCTTGTGAGAACCAGTTTCTTCCATTGTTTTGGACAACTTCCATATTCATACACATACATACATACAGAATACAGTGTGTGCTGTATTTTATAGAATCTAATTTTGAGAAATGCATGTAATTCTCAATCACTGGACAATATACCTGTACCAGTCTTGCCAATCATGTACAGTGTTACATGTACAATGTATACTGTGTAGGCCTTCATGTACATCATGTTTCTCATGAAGTTGTATTAAAATTGGAGAATTTACATGGAGGCTGATGCAATTTATAAAGCAAGAGAGAAAATCAACAAGCTTTGAGCCTGGGTACATGTACTGTATATTGTTGAAACATAAACAGAAAAGAAAATTATGATAATATTCACATGAAAATTTGTTTACAAATTGCTTGAGAACATTTCATATTTGTACACAACAGACTAGATTTAGACACTGTGTTGTGTTCACACAGAAGTAGTGTACATGTAGAACCCTATTTCTAGAAATAACTCATTCTTGACCTTGCTGGTCTGCACAAATCTACATATATGTGATCAGCCTTTCCGTATATTACATGTTGGCCTAAATACAGTAGGCCGAAATGTACTGTTGTGTAGGCCTATTTGTGTAACCATCAGGAATAGCTCCATTGTGTATTACTCTTGAAATTGCATGTAAACCCATGGGGACTACAAACGGAACTGAAAGTGAAATGGGCATTGTTTGTTTATCAGCCTGGATCTCTAGTCATATCCTGGGCTATTATGATTTCCTCATCGTAAGTGGCCTGATTGCTACTCATGCTCGGTACTTGTTAGTGTTGATTGATTGATAAATGTGTGCATACATGTACATACCTGTTTGCCACTACTGGGCCTCGTCTTGCAAAGAGTTACGATTGATCCGATCAACCTCAAATATATGAAAATCCATCAATGACATAATATTTTTTAACAGGAAATTTACACAAATGTCTTTGTAACAAAGAGAAACACTAAGTTGATTTTTTAAGAAAAAGATGGGTGTATTGCTTTCAACAAAATATTTTTAATAAACATGCATTTTAGATTTGACATTGCTCGCTATTTGTGATTGATTGGATCAATCGCAACTCTGTGTATTAAGACAGGGCTCTGGGCTATTATATTTCCTCATCATAAATGGCCTGATTGCTAGGTACTAGTGTTGATTGATTGATAGATGTATGTATACCTTTCTGGTTTTGATTGGACTTGCTCAACAATGCTTTTCTCAAGATTTGATGAAGAGTCTTGATTCAAGTTTGATTGTTTTGTATTCATTCAGGTATTGTTTATAGAGATCTGTAAAATTATATTTTCATGTAGGACTTTGTGCTATGGATGAGATGAATTCACAAAGGGTGCACGGACGGGACATCACTGTCGAAGATATGGGGGGGGGGGGGATGGTCTCCCAAAGTTCCATGACCAAGAAAAATAAAATAAAGTTGTGTCCCCCAACGTTTTTGGCTCAATTGGTCTTTTACACATGTGCAAAATGGACAAAGAAGTGGACATGTCATTGAAAAATTTTAAAACAAATTTCAGCTTATATACAGTATGTATGACTATTTTCTCACTACATGTACATGTGCCTTCCTAAAACTACAACTACATGTACGTGTAGTTTAGTGGAAACTAGTTTAACGTGTAATAATGAGAACGGTCGAAGTGATCTTGGATGCGATTTTCCAAACTGTTTCATAAAAACACCTCATGATATAGTTTTCAAGATCGCTTTGCCTCGTTAAACTGGTTTTAGCGTATTAGTGAGGACACAACCGTTCTTCGGGAAGCAATCTTCTCACATTTTGAGTGGGCTACTCTACACACTGTGTGTAGAATCATGCCTACGATGCTGTTTCGAATTTTGCAATACCGGTATGTGAATTTTTTTTGAAAACCACTTCCGGGTGATCAAATGGGAACAATAGCAAAGCGATCTTCCAAACTGGTGAATAGACCTATAGTTGTACTATGTACATGTATAGACACTCGGGCCCGCATTCTGACATCAGGTTTAATAGACCATGGTCTAACTCTGTGCTATTAAAATTATGGAATTATGAATTTTCCTTACTTTGTACAATACATGTATCTTTCTTACATACTGAGCTCATGAATGGTGAAGAAAGCTATCTTATTCATCCTTTCGAAAAAGTTAAGAATGATTTGAGAGAAAAATGAGTTGATATATTGAAATTCTACTGTTAAGAGATTTACATGTATGCCACTATTGGCTATCCATAATTAAACCACAACTTTAAACCAGAGTTTAAATTAAACCCGACTTCAGAATACGGGCCAATATGCTCAAGGCCTGTAAAGTCTGGTTGTTTTTATCAGACCAGGGACCAGACAGTGCTGAGCTTGTTGCTCATGTATTGTACACTGTACATGTATTTTATATTTGATGTGTTTTATACATGTACTGTACATATATTGCCAATATGATACAGTATACGGTAGGCCTATAGCTTTGTCTTCTGCATGTAGGCCACAAGTAGGCCTACAGTACATGATGCCCAGCAATTCTGTATGCAGGTGCAGTTGCTGTCATTTCATATAAACCCAGTAAATACCTGTAGTGTTATGATGCAAAGCGAGAGGGAAAGAAAGGAAGGAAAAGCGAGTAACCGTTGAATTTACTGTAATAGATTTTAGATGAAGTGTGTAATTGTCTAATATCCTTGACATTAGTTTGGTGTGCAAACAAGCATAGGAAGAGTTGGTTATTTACAATGGACTCTTTCCAGTCTTGCTCATTTTTTGTTGTTGATACACTGTACATGCACTTGGTGGGTGTAAAAAGCTGTTTTTATTTAAGTTACAATTGGATGAAAATGCCTGACTGATGACCCTGTTCTTGTGCTACATGATCATGTACAAGTAATTAGTATACATGTGTGTTTGTTTGTAAAGTACATGTAAGATTTAGCACTTTAGAACATGTTCCAGTCTTTCTTGAAGTTGTTCAGTTGTACTTGCAGGAACAGCTTTACGACCAGCTTTGTGAAACTCCCACCTGGGCTCCATAGCACAAAGATTAGCGATCAATCTCTAAACGAGCTAACCAATCAAGATCAACATTACACGCGCATTTGGCGCAAAATAATGACCCGGATCCAATCAGAAGTGTTCTCTCATACTTGCTATTCATCGCTATAAATCTTTGTGAAACACCCACCAGGTGACTGTTTCATAAAGCAGTTCCTACATTAATAGTTACAAGCAACTTTACAACCACTGGTGACCCTTTCTTGTGGTCATGTAGGACTATACCATACTGTATACATGTACCAGGTTTTCGTCTAGCTTGATTTAATAGTTCCTGAGAAAAGGGTCACCAGTCGTTCATAAAGTTGCTTGTATTCTACATGTACCAACAGCATGAAATACCCACCAGGCCGTTGTACAGTAGTCGTGGAAGTACTGTAGTACAAATGGCTATGTGACAGTATACAAATAGCGAATAGGCATGAGTGCGATGGTGCGAGATTTCGTATGAGGTGAAAGAAACATGCTCTATTCAACGAGGCGTTCAATCTTGCACCATTGCACGAATAAGAATATTCGCTATTTGTGTTGTACAACGCCTCGGAGTTTAGCGAAAATATGAAAAAAAGAAGAGTTTTTCCCTGCAGTAATCTATGAAAAGGGAGCAAAAATATTGAAAGCGAAAAGCAAAATCCCACAAGCGCACATGATCTTGGGCAGCATTGCGCATTTAGCCAGCAGGCTATATATGCGTATTGCACCTTCATTTTTACTGAGCGCAATGAATAAAATCGTATTGTAACGTCACCTCCTAAAGTCGTGCAACGGTACATTTTGGACGGTACATTTTGACTGGTATGTCGTGTGTGCAACGGTACGAATGTTTGACATTCAGCCTCCCATTTGCTTGTGTACAACAAGCTATTAAGTAGGCGTTGTACAACATGTGACATTAATACAGACAGTGTACAATACATACCGGTACGTGTGCATATTTATGTATGGAGAAAGGTGTGCATTGTACATGGAGGCCTACTGTAATCTGTACAGGAACAAACTCACACGTATGTATCCAGACGTCTGGCAGAAAGGGGGAAATCCCCTATTGTTTTTTGGACATTCCCAAAAGGTCAACACAACACAAGGGGGTAGACTTGGGAAAACAATGGGGGCGAAAACATGAATAATGTCTACTGTTACATTTGCATACTTACATATATGTGCAGGGGTGTGAGAGTTCAGATTTTTATCTGATTTCAGATTTTTTTGTTTTGATTTTCAGCTTAATTTCAGCTTATTTTTGGCCTTCCTCTGTACAAAAAGTATGGGAGCTCTTTCTATTTCAGACTTTTTCAACACTCTTCAGCTTTTTTCAGATCTTTTTATTTGTGACCACTCACACACTGACTGTACAATGTACAAGGCCTACATGTACCGGTACATGTGTTTTATGACCGTGAAGGATATGCTGCACACATTTCTACACCAAATGTGTATTGATCAACAGTGTTCTTGTTTGATCAAGTGGTTTACCATAGTGTGTAGATTATGAGTTTATTTGCTAACCTTCATGCTTTTGTAATGATGATTCACATGAATAGTGTTGACTACTGTTTGAAAACCTTGGGTGATACTAGAGGAGCTACATACTGTACATTGTACATGTACATGTAGGTCCGTATTCTGTCCGTATTGTACATGTACATGTCCGTATTGTACATGTACATGTAGGCCCGTATTCTGAAGTCAGGTTTAACTTAAACTCAGGTTTAAAGTTGTAGTTTAAATATGGGAAGCCAAGAGTATCTAATTTTTATTAAGTTGTATATGTTTCCTATGTTTACTGTGCTCTTTCCTGATTCATCGATGGTGAAGACAATAATATATAAATGTATACTTCCTAGACAATTATGAATGATTTGAGAGCCAAATGAGCTGAAGTATGATATCTCTACTGTTAGTGATTTATGTAACAATTGGCTATCCATACTTAAACCTCAACTTTAAACCTGAATTTAAGTTAAACCTGCTATCAGAATACGGACCCATATCAATATGGCAGGGAATGTACGTGTAGGCTACATGTACATGTACATCAGTGTAGTACATGTACATGTACAATGATTCCCAAATCTGAATACATGCTCCAAACATTTATGCTTTGAGGCGACCATTTTTTTCAAAATCATTCGCTACTTTGAGTTTTTGTGCTACATGTACAGTGTGCAAACAATACCGTACCCTAGAAAGCATGTTTGATCTTTAATGTACTGAAAATTTTATTAATTAATTAATTAATTAATTAAGTTATTTATGTATTTATTCATTCATTTACATGTATTTACTTATTTATTTATTTGTTTATTTATTTATTTATTTACTTATTCATTAGTTTCATTTATTTTTTAATAAAGAAAAAAATAGGGGGGGGGGGGCTTTCAGTGTTCATGTACTTTGCAGGAATAAACATGTACATGTACACGTACAGTACTTGTACATGTAGTACATGTACAAGATTTGTGTCATTTGTTTTTTACCATCTGTACCAGCTGTTAAATTTTAGTCCTTGAACATTTGATTTTGTACCAGTCGTAAAAAATATTGGGCTGTCTATTAAATTTATTATTTCTTGAATACTAAAGTTTTTTTTTTTTTCTTTTTTTTCCTTCAGAATCTCTTGACATCTTTGAAGTTGTGAAAGTTGTAATGTAAGTATTGAATGTACAGCAATTGTACACATATTTTATTTTTGTTATAATACTACCTGTATTTGAAAAAAAAGATGTATTGGCAGAATATAAACAATTTCATTTCTTTCCAAAATTATTTATTTCACCCATAGTTTAAAGTACACGCATCATGCAGTTGTATGAGTTTTTATTGACCAAGTAAAAGATCTGGGCCCTGTCTTTCAAAGAGTTACGATTGATCCAATCAATCGTAACTCTATGGAAATCCATCAGTGTCATAATTTTTTTCTACAGGAGATTGGCACAATGTCCTTTGTAAACAAAGAGGAGCACAGTGAATTTTCAAGAAAACATTGAATGCATTCAGAACATACACATCATATTTCGAAAATATTTTGGACAAACATGCATAATACATGTTGACGTTGCTGGCCGTCCATAGTTGCGATTGATTGGATCAATCATAACTCTTTGTTAGATGGGGCCCTTTATTCCCTTTTTACAGTGACCCATTTCATCACAAGTAATTAATTAAATGATGGCATGGTATTGGTGATACTCGGCAAAATGGACTCTCGTAAATTTGCGCCCGATCTCCAACGAGTTGCAGATGAATGATGTGTCATGAGGGAAAAAGGAATAGAATTGAGCCCTTTAAAAACATGGACAGATTAAATTGAAGTCGCCTTTCTTGATTTTGGATTTTCCCATTTGGTACATTGTACATGTACACGTAGCTCTCCATCTGAGGGTTTTCATACAAGGACCTAAAGCCTGTAAAGGAAGGATTGCAAAATTTTCTTTGCTTTGGAAGTACAAGTAGTAGTACATGTACCTTGTCATTACATGGCAATAGAAAGCATGTGAAGTGTCCAATGGGCTGTCCATGTTTAAAAAATTATCAGAGTGACTTCAAAATCAAGAAAATTTAAAATGAATAGCCAGATCATTGGCTATTTATTAAGAAATAATCTGGTTTTAATGTGTATTGTTGAGTACACATTGTGCTGAAAAAGTCATGAAAATAACATAATAAGTGTTGTACTCGAACATTGTACCCAAACTTCCGAGCCCTCCACTTCTATTTTCATGGACTATTAAAAAGCTGGCCTCATGCACTCTACGCGCCGGTACATGGAGTCATGAACGTATAATGTATATGTAGCAAGACCAATGCTACATGTATATTGTGAAGTTGGTGAAATTTACTGTAATCTGTCATTCAGTGACACATCTCAATGATTTCACGTTCATGTGAAAAGCCTGTACAGTGTATCCACATGTACACTGTTACTCCAGGGCGGTGTTACACAAAGATTTAAGTATGACTTAAGTCGCACTTAAATGCCGACACGTACATGATATGCAACGCGCGATCTTATTGATAGATACGCAGTAGTGCACGTCCTCATGACACGTTCTGACCAATGCGGTCAAGCCTTTCATACCTTACGCAACTCGGTATTTAAGTGTGACTCTTAAGTCATACTTAAATCTTAGGTCATACTTAAATCCAGCTTCCCTGGCAGTGGCATCTCTGTCTCTGGCCCTCTTTCTCCTTGATTTGTTTTTTTCCTTGCTTTTTTTTTTAATCCATAAAATTCATCATTGGCTTTCTCTGGGATCACTTGTTTCTAGTGGGCAACCAACAGGTTTATACATTTCATTCATGAGCAAAGTCGTGACATTGGCAGGGAAGGGGTTGTTGCATTGAAAATTCTTCATTCTCCGTTGCAATAATGTATCCATTGATGATGCAAGTAATACTTTAAAGATGAAGTAATCAATTAAAAAGGCAATTAATATGTGGGTAGATTACACAGATCAGATGACTCATGAATGGAGTCATAGTTGTAAAGAGCTTTCACATGGTTTATTGGGCTGCATTTTGATCTTTTATTGCTATAAAGCTTTATGTTTAATATAGGGCTGTTATCGATAACGTCTTTATAGCTGGTCTTGTCGATTGCTTGTTTTTTGCCTCTTAGCGATATTGATAAACTTTCTCTGGTTGTTGATAATACCCGCGATAATGTAGGGACACAGCGATTTTCCACGATTTCAGTTCACGGGAATTCACAGAAACGGCCTTTTGAAAGTGGCTATTGAAATGGATAATCACGGAAAACATATTTTTCCTCAAACTGCACATAACTGTTTAAAACAGAAATTACTCCAAAATCTCATCAAAATACGAATACCTACTAGTCACAAAACACGATCTCACCCCCACTTCATTATAATCATGACAATCCAAACATCGTGACTGCACTTGACTCCATTCAATCGAATCAAAACATCACAAGCACAAGTTCAGTTTTAGCAAAGTTCCAACTAACGAAGAAGGCAGCACATGGCCGTGTGTTGCTGCAACCTACGTTTGAAGATGTACAGCACAATATCAAAATGGCGGATAGCCGAAAGACGTTGACTGTTCAGAACGATGTCCAAAAAGCCCAAAATAATCAATAAAACTTCATCCAACCCTAAAATAATGCTAATTTAAAGGACAAGTCCACCCCAACAAAAACTTGATTCGAATAAAAAGAGAAAAATTCAACAAGCATAACACTGAAAATTTCATCAAAATCGGATGTAAAATAAGAAAGTTATGACATTTTAAAGTTTCGCTTCAATTCACAAAAGAGTTATATGCACATCCCGGTCGGTATGCAAATGAGGGAACTGATGACATCACTCACTCACTATTTCTTTTGTATTTTATTATATGAATTATTAAATATTTTGATTTTCTCGTCATTGTCATGTGAAATGAAGTTTCATTCCTCCCTGAATACGTGGAATTCCATTATTTTAACATTTTGTGGTTCAGGCAAGGAGGTCCTAATCGTCAAATTCGTAAAAATTGAAATATTGTATAATTCAAACAATAAAAAACAAAAGAAATAGTGAGTGAGTGACATCATCGACTCTCTAATTTGGATGTAACTGGCTCGTTCATATAACTATTTTGTTAAAAATAAGTGAAACTTTAAAATGTCAGAACTTTCTTATTTTACATCCGATTTTGATGAAATTTTCAGCATTGTGCTTGTCTGATTTTTCTCTATTGATTCAAATCAACATTTTGTTGGAGTGGACTTGACCTTTAAAAGTGAGGATGTATTTTATGCTATACGTTTGTTAAAAGATGTTATGTTATCATTTACATGTACATCCAATGAACATGGATTTTAAAGCGTTCTTGGTACAGTGGCCGATACAAATTTTGACCAACGCGAGTATGTGACATCGCTATAATGCATAAAAAATGCATATTGATTCTTTTGTCGATAGTTATCGATATTGTTGGTAAGATATTTTTAGCGAGACATCGACAGAGATTTTTCTTAACGATAACAGCCCTACATGTAGTTTAATATTAAGGTCCCAAGAATTATTGAATTTAAAGAATAAAGATGGGATGATCTGATATTCCGTCATCTCAAGGTTTCTGAAATTACATACATGTACATGTACTTGGATCTACATGTTACTTTTTCCTATATTTTCTTGTTGGGGTCAGAATTCCTGATCAGAATTGGGTGATCTGGTAGTATGGATGTGAAGTCGTAATTACAGTCTCTACAATGAACCAGACAACCTTTAAACATTCTACTCTTATTGTTTTCTCCAAATACAAAAAAATGAAAGAAAGTAGAATAAGTTCAGTGTGCATCTGTCAAGTCCACCCCAGGAAAATGTTGATTTGAATCAATATAGAAAAATCAAACAAGTATAATGCTGAAAATTTCATCAAAATCAGAATTATGTAAGATATTAAATTTTATATGCCATTTTTAAATATTCGCTTATTTTTCACCAAACAGTAATATATGCATGACTCAGTGACATGCAAATAAGAGATTAAATGATGTCCCTCTCTCACAATTTCTTTTGTTTTTTATTGTTTGAAATTTAAAAAATATAATTAAATTTTTACAGATTTGACAATAAGGACCAACTTGACTATTAAACTTAAAATGATAAAACACTGGTACATGTAGTTCCATGTGTTCAGGGAGGAGTGAAATATTGTTTCACAGGAAAATAGGGAGAAAAGTGGAATATTTCATATAATGAAATACAAAAGAATTACATGTAATGAGTGAGTGATGTCATCAGTCCCCTCATTTGCATACAGACCAGGATGTGCATTTGAATATAACGACATGTATTTTGTGAAATTAAGCGAAACTTAAAAATGTTATAATTTCCTTATTTTACATCTGATTTTGATTAAATTTTCAGTTTTATGCTGTTTCTCTTTTTATTCAAATCAACTCTTTGTAGGGGTGGACTATATAAAGAACATACTTTACATGTACATACTGTATACAGTACATGTATGTAGTCTACACATTTGAATGAGCAGATTCTACAACATGTAGCATGTTGCAAATGAGTGTAAAATTAATTTACCTTTTATCGTACTACATGATCATACATACAATATATTCTTCTTCCTTGCTTTAGTACATTTGAACATGTACATGTATGAGATCCCGCCCAATAATGTAGGGGCCTACATTATACAGTACTAGCTTGAACATGAAACATGTTGCAGTGTATTAATGTACATGATGTACAATGTAAGCAATGCGCATGGTATGTATATTCGTCATCAATAGCAATTAATATACCATGTAGATAATGGATTGTCTGTGAGCAGATGGGGCTTGGCAGACGCTCCTGTTCGCATGCTGGAAACTCATTGTAGGTTCTACTTGGTTGGTTGCCCCTCCCCCTTTCACTCTGACCTGGGCAAGCATAAAGATGTTTGGCATGGATTATGGGCAACTACACATGTACAGTAACTGTGTATGACTTACACTGTAGCAGGGGCAGATCCAGGATTTTCCAAAGGGGGGGGGGGCACATTTTCCCCGAGGAAAATTTGACAAGCAAAAAAAAAAGTCCTCACTTGTGTATGAACAACATATTCCCATAAAAAAATATACATGTATGCTGTGACTTTCAAAAGGAGGGGCACTTGTGTTTAGAATGGCATATTTACATTAAAAATGTTGATTATGGCTCTCAAGGGGGGGGGGGGGGGCACGGGCCCCCTGTATCCGCCACTGAAGTAAATTTCCTGATTAGCCACCCCCCAAAAAAAAAATCATTCCAAAAATGATTGGGATTGCCCCCCCTCCCCCATTAGACAAAGAAAAATGCAAGGGCACCATTTGTAATAAAACTGCCTGGACCCCGCCTGCATGGTTGATACTGTGACATTCATTCTGAAGAAATATAGGTCTACATGTACATGTAAGCCCTACACACATGTAATGTACAATGTAAACGCAGGGGGGTGGTACATGTAGTCTGCAAGCAAAGACTCATATTTGATTTTTTAAAGTACTATTATAAATCATGTCTAGAGTGAAGACTACATGTACTGTAGACTCCAAAGAAGAGAAAAAGAAAAAAAAAAGAATAAGTAAGAAATATTTGAATTTTACTTTATATAAATATTTTTTTTCAAAGGAAACAACGTGAATAATACAATATTTATGATGGCGAAAATAGTAAAATTGACTGGTTGCCAAATAAAAAGAAGAACCCCCCCTCCAAAGTCTCTTTATGTGCCTGCAGAAGAGGGAAGTGGGAGGTTAGATTGCCTCTCCTGTAATACACAATGATAATACAGAAATGATAATTATCAGCACTGCAGATGAATTTTATGATAGATACAGATATTTATGTGCATGCATAGTATATGCAGTAGGTTACAGTGTAGGATTTTAGGCTATTGTGCAGGCATAGACCCTTGTTTTTTGCAATTTCGCATAGTGCATAGTGCATAATGCAGAGTCTGAAGTAGTGAGACTAGATTCACTATGTACTATGACTGGCTGTACCACAGAGAGAGAGGGCCTTTTCACAAATGAATCTCGAATCATTATTGTAATGATTGCAATTCGTCTTTAATCATTGGACCTTTCACACGCTCACTCGAAAACTGATTTGAATTCAAATTCTCGAGCGAAGGCGGTATGTGCCCTTGGTGACTTCTTCTTCTTCTGGAAACAGTACAGGCCACCGTCTGGTGTATTATTTGTCAATCAAAGCACTGCATCGCAAATACAAACTACGATGAGTGCATGACAGTTGTATATCTACGGAAGTGCTTGAAAGGTCACGTAAGCTCCGCCCCCAAAAAATGTTTTGGAGGTCAAGCCTTTCACACATAAAAATGTGTACCGTAATTTGAGTGAAACTTAACTGAAATTCACCTCTGGAGTAGAATTTAAATTTGTGATTGTGATTAGCTTTTGTGATTCTAATCATGTTCTAATTTGGTTTCTCACATGCTAAAAATTCATCATTAGCCTTATTTTTCATTGGAATCATCATTCAAATTACAATTTTGTTTACCTTGTGAAAAGGCGGAATGAGACTTTGGATTCAATGTAATTGTACAAACTGTATAGTCTTCACATTAGACATGGTTTCAGTTTAAAAAAAGTGTCAAATATGAGTCTTTTCTTGCAGACTACTTTACATTGGTAAATTGCCAATTCGTATACTGTAAATTCTTTTCACTCATCATATGGTCTACATACACATGTACATACCTTCATGTTGTAACCCGCAAGTGAAAACCCGAACCGTACCGTCCCGTATAATCCAATAATTTGCAAGCGGGACCCGCTGACCCGTCGGGTTTTAACCCGCAAGTAAATTTATCTTTGAAAAATGAAAATTATTTCTGCAATCCCCACACTATACAGGCTCAAATCACGAAAATATATGCCAACTACTAACCTAGCCTAGAGTGAATTTACTTACAATTTGCAAATTCGCCTTTTATTCCGGAGAGAAAATGTTTTTGGGGTTACTTTGTACCCGAAATGGGTCGGCTCTGATCTCGTAATCGAAAGCATTGCGCAATTAACTCCTCGGATCGGAGCCGCAGCTCAGCGCGCGCTAGCTACATGTAGCCCAGGCTGCCCAGCAAATTCGATGTTCAGTTTCCCGTCGCCCGCCCGCGTTATGAAATTTGGACCGCGTTTAAAAATCAAATTCTGAAAATAATTCATTACTTTACTATTTTGACATAGATCTAGATTCAGAACTGATATAAAACATTAATATAAGCTTTTCAGTCACAATTACTTGTATATCATGTAAATACCTGTAATTCTTTTCTTGTTTTTTTTGTGTGAATGGAATGACACTGCATGCTCAACCACACCTCGAGCAATGTTCGTGCAGGCTCCACTCAACTTCACTTCTGCTACACTACGCTCTACCTACCCGATGTAGCGGTAGTGAAGTGGAGTGGAGCCTGCACGAACATCGCTCGGGGTTTGGTCGAGCTACCTCAATAAATCCCATAGTCTAGTAACCTCGCATTGGTGAGTTGTCATACGGCATATCAGACAAAAAAATCATCAAACAAAACTCAATCTGTTTTACAAGGCCGACGGGAGGCTCACGCACGTACGCATTGGCGCTTGTACTAGCTAGCCAGTCTGAGCTCTGTCTCTCTGCCAGAGCTCTGGGGGACAATTCGCTCTGTAAAGGCCTCAATGATGGTGATTTTATGTTTCAGACAGAGTTTATATTTCGGGAATATTATTCAAAACTGCCAATAAAGTTAGATGATTTCTTCATTGTCATGTATATTTAAGTTATTAATGAGTTCATTCTCACCAAATTTAGACTCCCCCATAGAGAAATGCAATTTTCGTGGAGATCTGCGTTTTCAAAGAACATCAGGAAAAGTTAGGGTTTGTGGGCCTTTATTACATGGCCAAGTACTGGAATTAGATGGAGTAGAAATTAGATATTGAATTCATTTATATCCAACTTCAACTCATAGTCACACCCACACAAACACACCCACATCCAAGATTCTAAGCATGAAAAAAATAACTTTAAAATCATGCAATATTAAACAATAAGTAATAATTAATTTAATAAGTGAACAGGGATTCCTCAAAATACAAAAACGTAGCATTTGAAAAGAGCCCCCGAAATGAAAAAAGTAGCCTCCAAAACGGTAGAAATGGAGACCCTGAAATATTTAAAAAAAATGAAAATGGAACCCCCGAAAAAAAATGATTGATTTGCTCCCTGGCTTCAAGACAGTTCCACAGAATAAAAGTGCGTTCAAAGGTTACAAAAGGTCAAACTTTCATCTTCTGGAAAATAATGAATAATGAAATCCTCATTATGAGCTGGAAAAAATGGGACGGGAAACTCGACATCGAGTTTCATTGGCCTATGCGATTGCTTTTTACTAGACTGTGCTGCGCTGCACTGGCGCGCGCTCCTTCTTCGAAAGAGCAACTCGATGTATTTATGTCGAACTGTCTCAGTCCTGTCCACTGTTCACAAGACAAAAATACGCCAGCATTTTTTTTAAAGGAAATATCTACGTCTCTAAAAGAATCCGCCACGTAAGAAGCACATGATCCTAACTCAATTTTCATTGTTAATGTTTTTATTAATATTATGCGTCGTTACTTCTCCCCTTTTTTTTGCATGACGGTCTGCGGGTTTGAGAATAAACTCGGCCCGGCCCGCAACCCGCGATCGGGGGCATACCGGCAGGTTAACCCGTACCGCAACGGGTGCGGGTTACAACATTACCTTCATAGTATAATGCCATTCCGTCCATCAACATTTTGTCTAGTAACCATTTGATCCAATAGCCATTTGTTACAATCATCACTTCGACTATGACCATTTCGTCTCATAACCAGTCGGTCTTATATCCAGTTTATTTTCTTTCATTTTGCCCAAATAACACATTGTCCAATTAGACCAAATGGTACAATGTATATGGACTTTTAATTGCATTTGGACCAACTGGTTATGAGACGAAATCGTGAATGGATGAAATTACATGTACATGTAGACCATTTGGATAGTGGATGAACTGATGGTAGACCAAATGATAGTAGACGAGTTGGTAATTGGACGAATTGGTATTAGACCAATTGAAAATAAACCGGTTAGAGTGCCTCTCCGGTATGTTGGTACAGAAATGACAGTTTTCAGCACTACAGATAAATGTTATGATAGGAGTTTAATAATATTATGCATGCAATACACATTGTACTGTGTACACTGCATACTCTTCCTGTACTAGCCTGGTAATGTAAACTATGAGGAGGACCATGGATGGAAATAAGAAAAAAAAGTGATTTTCCATACCCTCTCTTAGCCCCATGACATTAAAGCTTGATGTTTCGTACAGCTTTTACCCCCCATCAAATTACCTATACAGATGCCTCAAGGAAGTAATATTAAACACAGTCAGCTATTTAGCCAATAGGAGGATTCCTGTTGTAGGGAATAGTGAAAACGATGTCAGTTTTGAAGTTACTTTCAAGATATTACTTGTAGGCAGATAAATGGTCTGTGAAAAGGTTTGTTCTTCAGAGGCTCAATTTGCTAGTAGGTCCATGATTGTAGTCAATTCAATGAACTGTACATATGGACGGATGAAATTCATGTAAATGTACAGTACATGTATTTGGGCTGAACAGTTGCGTGTAGTCCTATTTGTAGGTTTTTGTGTAGTGCATGTGACTTTACAGCCCCCAAGTAGTTTATTTCTCATCATTTTGGTGATTTCAGAATACTCCAGTGTGTATTATCACGGGAATTTTTAAATTTTTATCTAACCTGCATTTCCTCATAACTTTTTACTGTAATTTCGATCTCGTGACGAGACATTGCATAAATTTCTTTTGGAATAGGTACATGTAATTGTCAAGATCTACAGTATGAGTTTAGACAGGCTGTGATCTTTCTGAAATTTAAAGATAAATGCCAGTTGTGGTAACGATCTCAAAATGAGTTCAAATAGAATCCAATAAAATGACCACCCAGGTGTTTGTATGTAAATAAAGAATATGTGCCAAATACCTCTGGAAAAAATTCTGTAATTGCTGAGAAATGAGCAAAATAAGTACGGAATTCCGTAAAACGTCAGGTATTTTTCCAAGCAATATTAATACACTGTCCCACGTATGCCTTTTTGTGTTAGTGATCATCAGAATTATTGGTTTTCAGCTAAGATTTCATAAAGAAGAGGTGATTTTTAATGTACCAGATCTAGATTTATGATAATATAGTGGCAATTAACCGTGATTTTAAAGACTTTCTCATGAAATAATTGTTTGCTGCAACTTCTTTCTTTCACCTTTAATGCTTCTTCCTCCCACCTGAAGAGTCAAGAAGTTTGAAGTGCAGGTTGGGACCTTCTTGAAATTTAATACTTGTTTCTTGAACCTGAAGAAGTCGAGACGTTTGAAGTACATATCCGTAATGAAAGCACTTTCACAGTGCTACATGATCTCAAGAATCATTATTAAGTGTAGGCTACTCATTGAATTTTTGGCATTAGTTACATTGCATCATTATCACAGTCTGAAAATATTCATTCATAATATAGATTCTTATTAAAAAGGCTCCACACTATTAAACTTCTTTTCTTGGTGGCCCGATCATTCCACAAAAATCATCAATTTTATATTTTTGGTGGCCCGCAAAGCAAATATGGTGGCCCTAAAAGTAAAACAATAGAAAACACTACAATTAATCAAAACTTTGGTAGCCCCACTGGGCCACCAAGTGTGGGCTTTTACAGAAGCTTGGTGGCTCGACTCTATTTTTTGGTTGCCCCGGGCCACTGATAATGTCGAGCCCTGCTTAATACATGTAGCTCAGATTTTATTCATATAATTTTTTTCTGTGCTAATAGTCATCAAGGAATATTGTTTGAATCTTTTATTACTCTCAAAATATGAAAAGTTCCACACATACACACACAGTGCATTTATCTTCATCATTTTGAAGCAGCACTTTACTCTGGAAGAAGACGACGAAAATAATATCCCTCGCCCACTTTTTTTAAATTTCCTTCTTTATTCTTGCTTCTCTTTTCTGATGGGGCAGATGTTTGGCAATATGAACGTATATATATATAAACTCAACAAGTGTGGTGTAATTGGATTGAAGTTTATAAAGTGCAGGACCAGGTAACACAAAACTTAGTGATTGATTGTATGTCTGATTTCTACGATTGATTGCATTGGACATTGTGTTTGATCAATCACAACAATCACCTCAATGATCAATCGCCAAGCGTTGTGATACAGGGTCCAGAACTTCTTTTGTCCTTTTGTGAGGTGCAAGCCATCCCCTGTCAAGCAGAGCTGCCGCCAATTGTACGTTTTGTGTACGTTTGTGAAGAAATCCAATGTTTGCTTGTTTGATCTTTACTGTATTGAGCCTGGGAGGCACGTTCAGACATGCCACTTAACCTTGAAGATGATGAAGTCTGTTTTCTGGAGTAGGGGATAGAATCCTAACAAATCACTTGTTTTCTTGGTGCATGTACACAGGCCTCTAGACCTTGTTTAAAATTCTTTATAAAAGATTCCAAGGAAAAATATCTTCTTGTTATTGGAATTGTCTATTCTTTTTGGTAAATGGTGAGAATGGATTTTTTTTTTAAAGCCATGAGGCGTTTTTGTCCTTGTATTTTTACGGGGGGGGGGGGGGGGGGGGGGGATTAAGGTAAATGCCAGTTGTGGTAACGATCTCAAATGACTTTACAGAATCCAATATAATGACCACCCAAGTGTCTGTTTATATGAATAAAAATTATGTGCCAAAGGATTCTGGAAGAAATTGTGTAATTGCTGAGAAATAAGCAAAATAAGCGCGGATTCTGGCACTTCCGTCAGGTCTTTATTCCAGCAATATAATATACACTGTCCCATGTGTGCCTATCTGTGTTGGCGATCTTCAGTGTGATTGTTTTTCAGCTTAGATTTGATGATTTCACAAAGTTCAGTTTATGTAACTGTACCAGATCTAGATCGACGATGATATAGTAATACTTAACCTTGGTTTCACAGACTTTCTCACGAAATCAGTGTTTTACTGCAACTACTGTAATTTAGCTTTAACTCGAGTGAAGGGTTTGCACAGCAGACTAGGACAAACCTATAGAACTTCATTTAATTAACTTGCAGGAATTAAAAGCGTGTTTGAATGTGCCTTGTGAACACACCACTTCTTAATAGCACCAGGTGGCAGCCTATGACGACACTGGGACAATAGATGTCATATTTTCACCTTCAATATCTCTATCAATCTTACCAATGTTTATTACCCATTAAACCAGCAATCTTCTGTTTGCTACGTTCACACGTGACTGGTCAAAGTTTATGAGTCTAGTCAAAGTCTGGGAAAACTATTCAATTGGAACGTTGGGCCATCATACATGTATGTAGCCTACATTAGTCTGGTCTGTTAGCGGATTTATGTGGACACGGTGGACAAAAGCATGATTTTTTCTCCAGACCTTTGTTTATGTATAAGAATTAAAAATGGGGTATGCTCCAAAAAATCTGGCTGCAGGAACAGAGAAAAAATGGGTGAAAATGTCAGAATTTATGAGTTTAGATTGGTCTGATATATAGACTAGCGCCAGTGCAAAACTCAATAGCAGTGCATTATTTTACATTGGTTTAGTTCTTGAATTCAGACCCTTTTTGAACAGATGTTGTTTGTCCTCACATCTCAATGCACCAAATATCTGAATGCAGATGCTAAACAAGCCGAAGGGTGGCGGTGGAGGGGGTTGAATGTTGGTGTGTATGTACATATTTTGGTCTTGGGGTAAAGATGTGCAAAACACATTTTTTGTATGTGTTGGAATTGGTGTTGCCATGGTAACAGTGTATTATGGCAAAAATAAGGTAAAAATCTTGCAGTTAGAACTACTTCCTCTGTTTTCATCCGATTCTCATGAAATTTGGCACACACATTGGTATTGAAGTAAAGATGTACAAGGCACTTTTTGTGTGTGTTTCAGAAATTGTGTTGCCATGGTAACAACATATTATATGGCAAGATTTAGGTAAAAACCTTGTAATTTGAACTACTTCATCAGTTTTGAACCAATTCTCATGAAATTTGGCTCACATATTTGCTTGGGGTAAAGATGACTGTGCAAGAACCATTTTTTGTGCATTTGTCAGAGAGTGCATTGCCATGGTAACCACATATGATAGCCAGAAATGCAGGAAAACTCATTGTGGATCAAACTACTTCCCCTGATTTTAGTCAGTGCTCATAAAAGTTGGAAGAAATATTCATCTTGGGGTAAAGATTCATATTAAATTCTAAATGTCTTCACTGCATTAAAATGTTCACGCCAGAGTGTGGGGGTATGAATCACCTTCAGTAATATTTCTAGGTTTTGGGGGGAGGGGCGGGATTGGTCCTTAAAATCTGACATCAAAATAAAGAAGGTTAAAGGCGGTGGCCATTAGGAACATAAAAACGATAAACACTCTTAAAATAAGCATCCCCTCAATGGCATAGGCTGGGGGTACACTGGGTGAATGTGAAACCTTCCGCTGAGGCAGAGGAGTTCCAACACTGGCAAGCAAAAGGAAAATGTGTACCCCTTCTACTTTCAACAGCTGATTTTCCAAACCTTAGTTCCACCTCCCCAAGATGTGCACCCCTCCCCATACCACTTTTAGTTCTACCTCCCCATGCTCAAACCAGTCTACGCCTTTGCCCCTCAGGGGTCTTTGCATTATTAAAGCGAGACATTACTCCTTTTTTTTTTTGGGGGGGGGGTCTTTAGAAAATGACCTCGTAAAAGTAAAAGGATTTTGACTAGGAACTTAACCCCCTCCCCCCCCCAAAAAAAAATATAGGGGGCAGATATATTTTTTGAGCAGAAAAATGCCCCCCCCCCACCTTAAAAGGCAAGAAGAGTCCTTTGCACTTCAGATCATTCATTTGAAGTTTAATGCATTCTGATTTGATAAAAATTGTTTACGTACCCAATTAATCATTGTTTATTTATATTCTCCTACTCAGTCTTTTTAACTTTATCACATCACTCTTGATTTTGAGCTTCACCATACCATCATCTCCTTCTGTTTCCTCTCTCCCTTTTTACTCTCTCTCCAAGTATATATTTTCTGACATATTTTTAAGTGTACCTTTAATCATGCAACTAATTATAGAAATATAAATATATACAAAAATCTCTGCACTTGTTTTAGAAATTCACTTGCAAATCCATGACTCAAAATAAACCATATCAAAAATATACATATGTGTGCAATAGATTTTAGCCTTCTATTTTCTTTCATTTCATTTTTTCAGTATATTTCAGTGACAGCCCCTGCTTTATACATCCTACATGTACATCTCCCATTGTCAAAAAATGAATATTATGTTTCAGTAGCAAAATTGTCGGATGCAAACTCTGACTGTCATAAAAAAAATGCAAATAATTTTCCATTGGAGTAAAGACAAACTTATTCACTGTTCATTGAGCAAAGATTTAATGATGACTTTTATTTCTCTACATATAATCATATTCTAGTCATATCCCTTTCAGATGGTGGTAACTGCAGGAATGGGAAAACTCAGTGATAAACTAAAATTTTCACAGAGGATTTTCGGAAAATAACTAAATCCATTTTTTCAAGCAACAGTTATTCCATTCTGGATGCTGCAACCTTGTTAATATGAATTTGATGCACCTTTACCAAAATATAATATATCATGACAGTCATTTCTTCAATTCTTTATACTAGACATTAAATATTGCTAATAGTATTATTCAGGACAAAGTCTAGCCAAAATAGAGTTTAAAAGATTATGAAAAAAATGAATGTCATGGTATTATATTTCGGTGTAGGTGTAAGCATTCAAAATGGAATAATTGTTGCTAGATAATAATGGATTAAAATAGCAAATAAAAATGTACTTAGAGAAGGAGACAAAGAGGGGGAGAGAGGAAACAAAACAAGAAGGTATGGAAAGATCAAAAGTGCAAAAAGTGATGTAAGATAGTCAGAGTAGGAACTGAAATGAACAAAAACTGAGTAGAAGCAAAAATAAAACATTGATTAATAATTGGGCACCGGGAACGATCTTCTATCAAAGCAGAATGTTTTAGGCTTTAAATTAATACGCTGAAGTGTAAAAGATTTTTCTCCCCCTTTTTTTTTTGGGGGGGGGGTTAAGTTCCTAGTCGTAATAATTTCCTTTTACTCTTTATGTGGCAATTTTCTAAAGCCCCCCCCCAAAAAAAAAAAAAAAAAAAAAAAAAAAATTGAAGGGGTGCTTTTTTTAATAAGAGTGTTTAAGTTCCTAACGGTCATGGCCTTTAACCTTCTATATCTTTATGTTGTCAGTTTTTAATTACCTCCTCCGCCCCCCCCAAAAAAAAAGAACCTATATTATTCAAAGTGATTAATACCCTGCGCTATCACATGACATTAAAGGGGAATCCAACCCAAATAAACACTTGTTTTTAGAGGAAAAATCAGACAGGTTTATAGGTCAAAGTTTGAACAATATCGGACAAACCATTAGAAAGTTGTGAATATATAAAAGTTGTAAACATTGGTAATCACTATACCCATGAAGACTTCAAATTGGCGACATATGTGATGTCATAGTGATGTAAGGCAAGGACTACTCTTCCATGTACTGGAATAATTAATTGGCTAAAATGTCTTTTTCAAAAGTTTTACAAATTATATCATTCTTTCATGAGGACATAAAACAATACACTACCAGGTTCATATTACGGCCCCAATGGAATAGGGATTTAGGAGAGAACCAAAAATCCTGATAATTAAGTACAAGGCCTATGGGAAAGTTGTTCTTGCGGCCTCGCCCCTTGTCATAATATACTTACCCAGTTGCCAATTTGAAATCTACATACTAGTAGTCTTAGGGATCTTAATTTTAAAGCAACCATAAATTTTGCTTGTCCGATTTCTTTCAAACTTTCACCATTTATATTTTTCTCCTTTTCCACACAATATTTTATGACCAAGGCTGGATTCCCCTTTAACACTGAATATGAATCTTTACCCCAAGATGAATATTTCTTCCAACATTTATGAGCACTGACTAAAATCAGGGGAAGTAGTTTGATCCACAATGAGTTTTCCTGCATTTCTGGCTATCATATGTGGTTACCATGGCAATGCACTCTCTGACAAATGCACAAAAAAATGGTTCTTGCACAGTCATCTTTACCCCAAGGCAAATGTGTGAGCCAAATTTCATGAGAATTGGTTCAAAACTGATGAAGTAGTTCAAATTACAAGGTTTTTACCTAAATCTTGCCATATAATATGTTGTTACCATGGCAACACAATTTCTGAAACACACACAAAAAGTGCCTTGTACATCTTTACTTCAATACCAATGTGTGTGCCGAATTTCATGTGAATTGATTGAAAACTGATGAAGCAGTTTGAATTGTAAGTTTTTTCCCAATTTTTACCATATAATATGTTGTTACCATGGTAACGAGATTTCTGAAAGACACACAAAAATGTGTCTAAGACATCTTCACCTCAAGACCAATGTGTGTGCCAAATTTCATGAGAATCGGATGAAAACAGAGGAAGGAGTTCTAACTGCAAGATTTTTACCTTATTTTTACCATAATACACTGTTACCATGGCAACACCAATTCCAACGCATACAAAAAATGTGTTTTGCACATCTTTACCCCAAGACCAAAATATGTACATACACACCAACATTCAACCCCCTCCACCGCCACCCTTCGGCTTGTTTAGCATCTGCATTCAGATATTTGGTGCATTGAGATGTGAGGACAAACAACATCTGTTCAAAAAGGGTCTGAATTCAAGAACTAAACCAATGCAAAATAATGCACTGCTATTGAGTTTTGCACTGGCGCTAGTCTATATATCAGACCAATCTAAACTCATAAATTCTGACATTTTCACCCATTTTTTCTCTGTTCCTGCAGCCAGATTTTTTGGAGCATACCCCATTTTTAATTCTTATACATAAACAAAGGTCTGGAGAAAAAATCATGCTTTTGTCCACCGTGTCCACAAGTAGGGTATTTTTGACGCTAACAGACCGGACTACATGTACTGTTCAATACAGAATGCATTTGATTTGGGGAATTGCCTCTACGTCCGATGCCATTTCGTTCAGTGACTATGTCGTCTAATGCTTTTTGGTCCATTATTATAATTTTGTTTAATAGCCAGTTAGTCTTTTAAGAGCCACTTCGTCCAAAAGCCACTTCGTCTGTTAAAGAGCCATTTTTTTCCAATAGCCACTTTGTCTATTAAAAGTTTTGAAATTTAAACTGTCGGAAATAAAATATGTACATGTAGGCCTATAAGACAGAATAATATTTTGTAACATTATATCATGCCATGGCCAGGCCACTTCTCCATCATGGTACCGTTTTACCTCCAGAAATGGGAAAAAATAAGAAAAGTGCAACAAATCAAGGTCTAGTCATCAGGCCTATGATGGATTTGGATAGCTTTAGGCCTGGTGAAAAGATGATGGTGTTGATGATGATGGTGTTGATGATGGTGATGGTGGTGATGGTGATGATGGTGATGGTGATAATGATGATGTAATGATGATGGTGTTGATGATGATGATTAGGATGATGATGGGGTTGTTGATGAGGATGATGATGGTGATGGTGGTGATGATGATGGTGATGGTGGTGATGATTATGAGGGCGGTGGTGATGATGATGGTGATGATGGTAATGGTGATGATGAGAATGATGACGATGGTGATGATAATGACGCTGGTGATTATAGCCTACATGTACATTGTATACTGTGCATGTACAGTACGTGTACGTGTACTGTAAAGCCTTCTGTACCAGAAGTGATGATCTTGATTAATATAGTAAAAATAATAATGATAATAAAAACAAAACAAAAACATAATGAAAATGATAATACATGCATGACAGTGATAAGTATGATAACCATGGTGGTTGGATCAACCCTAGACAATAGATACCATAATGTACATACGTTTCTCACGGAAACAGATTATTTTAAAACATTGTACATTTCGTATGCAGCTACGCGTAGCATTCATGAATGAGCAAAAAATCACAATGTCTATGATGGTTATCGATCGTTAGTTCAGCCAGTCACCCGTACATTTAAAGGAGAATGAAACTCTAAGAGCAAGTTAGCTTTTGTGAAAGCAGAAAAATCAAAGAATAAGATCAACAAAAGTTTGAGTAAAATAGGACTAGCAATAGAAGAGTTATGAGCATTTGAATGTCGAGATCACTAATGCTATGGAGATCCTCCCATCGGCAATGCGACCAAGATCTATGATGTCACAGATGAACAACTCTCCCCTTTTGGACACTGAAAATATACCCCAAAACATCTCTTTTTGCTCATTCTAATCATATGACAAACGATTCATCAATGATATAATGTTGTGAAACCTCTGTACTTGTCCTCTCATAAAGAGAACACCTCACCTTGTGATAGACTCTATAAAAGTGAGAATATAAGTGAAATAAGTACTAAAGTAATGAGGGAGTTGTACATGTGTGACATCACAGATCTTGGTCGCATTCCCAATGTGAGGAACTACATGGCATTAGTGATCTCAATATTCAAATGCTCATAACTTTCTTATTATTCATTCAATCTTCCTCTAAACTTTCAACAATATGTTTCTTTGATATGGATTCAGCTGGTTTCAAGGGTTTCATTCTCCTTTAACTGTATGTTTTACACAATCAGTTCAAAGTGCACATCATCATAGTCACACAATATGCACAATGTTGTATGTAAAAAAGACCTTGATCCTGTTAAACAAAGGTTACCAATTAATAATACGCTTGATTTTCATGACTAATTGTACATTGTAATCAATGCAATCAATCGTAGGAAGATTCTCTACGATGATTGCTATACCTTTGTGTTACGAGCCCGGCCTTAGTAGCGGTTCATTGAGGGGTGGGTGGGGGTGAGTTGACCCCTGACGTCATTTTTGGGGGGATATTGTTTGTGTCAGTTCAGATATCGTGGTTAATACCTCTAACCTATTTTGTATTTTTTGTTTGGTACAAATTCTACAGCATAATTGCTTGTTGAGTGAAAAAAAATATGTGAAATAAAAGAAAGCCCCCTAAAAAGTGATGCTCAATGTACTGTATGAACCATGGATCCAGTTAGGGGCACATCTGGCCTGTGCCCCCCTTTTGAGAGCCATAACAAATATTTGTTTAATATGTTATGAATACGCAAACAAGGACCTTGTTTTTGCTTGTCAAATTCTTCCCGATATATCTAACTCCCCATTATTTAGGAGTGAAGAACTCTTTTGGGAGGCTTTTTATTTTTTGGGGGGTAAAAAATGCCCCCTTCCCCCTTTTGGAAAATCCTTGAACCGCCCCTAGTATGAGTAGTCTTGTTTACTGTACATGTATTCTTGTGTTGAGGGGACTGATTAAATTATCACTGCATGTATTATTGACTCTGTCATGATGTGTCTATATCATGTTCGACTTCTCCTTGTATTCCAAAATTCAATGATGACTCATGCGTGCTTGTAGTACAGAGAACTGCAAAAGGGGTAAAAAAAATCATGCTAGCGATCAAGACAAGGGGTGGGAATATGTGAAGAAAAGCGCCAGATTCCAGTCGTTAACGACCCAAAATTAGGCGTGCAAATTACCCACGCTTTTCACTCAAAATGTTCGACACTGTTGGCGGTGTTTTCCCTGGAGTGAGATTTGTGACGGAATGACCCGATAAGTATGGAAATAGCTTTGCATACAGTCTGTCTGAAAATTTGGTGATCTCAATTTCTCAAGTACATGTATATTGTTGGTGGTTGGTGTTTGGGGAAGACTACAAATACATGAACCACCATATATAATACCAAATCTAGAATTTTGTTTGATACAGTCAGATACATTTTCATTGCTGGGCTGATAAAAAATTTTGAGGGCAGCTTTAATAGAAAAGGCTGTTTTTCAAAAATAAAGCAATGGTGGCAGTCTCAAAGAGGCTGTTCTCACTACGTTCCTAAAACTAGTTTACTGGAAACTAGTTTAGTGGAAACTAGTTTCACGCATAGTGAGAACGGTCAAAGCGGTCTTGGAAGCGATCTTCCAAACCAGTTTGGAAAACCACCTCGCGATGTAGTTTTCAAGATCGCTTTGCCTCGTTAAACTGGTTTTAGCGTAAGTGAGGACACAACCGTTCTTCGGGAAGCGATCTTCGCACATTTTGAGCGCGCTACTCCACACGACAGGTGTAGAATGCCTATGCTGCGGTTTCGAATTTCGCGCGAAACGTGTCACCCCACTGAGAGCGTTTCCATAGCAACAAGAGCACTTTACGTGAAGTGATTTTGAAAACCACTTTCGTGTGATCAAGTGGGAACGCTAGCAAAGCGATCTTCCAAAGTGGTTTCCAGTAAACTAGTTTTAGAAAGCGTAATGAGAACGGCCTCATATTGTCTGAAAACAGTCTCCTGATACCTGTGACAAACTCTTTCAAGGCAAAAGAAGGTTTGCTACCCATGTTATTTATCTAACTTATTCTGAGCTGTCATCGAAATATTCAAATTTTGAGATATGAGGTTTAACTAGCCCAGCCATGTTATACTGATTCATGAAATTTACAGAATTTCATTCATGAAATTTACAGAATTTCATTCATGAAATTTACAGAATTTCACAGAAAAGCCCCTTTTTAAAATTTGGGTGGGGGGGGGGGGTTGAGACATGCAGGGTTAAAGTGAAATCGTCAAAACAATGCATTTCAGTGAAGAAAAATCAACATTAACATTTTGATTTTATTAGTTACACCCTGCTTGGTCATGTAATACGGGAAATATCTACGTTCTGAACGTAGATATTTCACGTATTTCGTAAGTACAAGCAGGGTGTGAGGATTTTTATCTCTTTAAAGTCTATCCTTATATTATTGCAGAATAGGGGAAATTAATAGAATAGAACTAAAAAAATGCAAAAATGCATTCTTTTTACACCACAATGATCATAGTAAAAGAATGCGCACTTTGCTATTGAAATTGATGCGCAGATAGTAGTGTGCAGCGCGATGCTTGAATGCGCACATAAAAATTGGTAAATACAGGTTTGTCTTTAGTACAAACTAATCGACCAATCAGATTACAGAATTCACCCGAAATATGGTCCCATTAGATATAAAGCATCTGATTCTAAACATAGAATTTTCTTTTTAGAAATCAGAAAACTGGGGACAAGCCTGTATGTGATCATGTACAGGTACATGTATTTTCTTCATGACCCAACTTGGATTCATAGAATTTCTGAAAATGAAAACCCTTGAGAATGTGACATTCTTGCACGTAGGAAGCAGGTGATCTGTTCATACTAATTCTTTAATCACAAACGTATCATGTTTAATGACACAAATACTTTGCCCCCACCCCGATAAATTGTTTGAACAAAACTTATTTGTTGTTAAAGAGGAATTAGGGGTATAAATTCTTATTTGACCTTTATAGCCATCAAAGGCCATTCCAGTGATGATTTTGATTTTTAATCATTAATGGAATAATTTTCCTGGTATTTGCATTGCAATTTGCTCCACATTTTTGAAAGACTGCTATGCATAAAGTCTTTTGTATAGCATATTTTTACATAGGACTGACTGTACATTAATAGTTTATAGCTTTTCTCTTATGACCAAAAATGTTTTTCAAATTTGTAAAGCAAAATTATTCCCTGATTAATCTACTTATGTCTTTGAAAATTATTACTTACGTTTACTTTTGACTTCAAATTATTATATGAACTCAACATGAACTAAAAGAGGAATTAGGAAGATAATAATTCATAATTCCAGCTTGAAGTGAGATACATGTTCTTTCAAAGGTCATATCAATAATGAAATGAATTTTCAATCATTAATCCAGTGTGATGATAACAAAAGCTTGTTTTCTCATACAATTCTTTTTATAAATCCCCTTTATGTTGGGGGAAAATCATGGTAAATCATGGTGAACTTCGGGTGCGTTTATGCGCCACTTTTTTACCCTATAATCATGATTAGAAAGACGTTTCTGCAGAATCACATCGGAAATTGGGCGCATAAACATACATTTAATAGCACTATATTAACAGTGATTTGAATCATGATTCTGTGACATCAGTGTATAGAAGATCAAATACCAAGTAGACCCAGAAAAGTGGTTGCCAAAAGGATCCTGATGCATGCTGGGTACCTTATCCCGCTTGCCGTAATTCTGGTAGTGGTAATAGGAGTTCTAAGTGTTAACAGTTCACTGCCCTTTCAAAAGCACAGTAAATATGAAATCAGAGCAAGAGAAAATATTTTGACGAGGAAATTAAGATATTATTGAGCCATGACATATGTAATGTACAAGTACTGAACATCCAAGTAGACCCAGAAAAGTGGTTGCCAAAAGGATCCTGATGCATGCTGGGTACCTGATCTCACTTGCTCTAATTCTGGTAGTGGTAATAGGAATTTTAAGCGTTAACAGTTCACTGCCCTTTCTGTAAAGCACAGTAATATGAAATCAGAGCAAGAGAAAATATTTTGACGAGGAAATTAAGATATTATTGAGCCATGACATATGTAATGTACAAGTACTGAACATCCAAGTAGACCCAGAAAAGTGGTTGCCAAAAGGATCCTGATGCATGCTGGGTACCTGATCTCACTTGCTCTAATTCTGGTAGTGGTAATAGGAATTTTAAGCGTTAACAGTTCACTGCCCTTTCTGTAAAGCACAGTAATATGAAATCAGAGCAAGAGAAAATATTTTGACGAGGAAATTAAGATATTATTGAGCCATGACATACAGTATGTAATGTACAAGTTACATCCTTCCTTTCCCCATGAAGCCCCAAAATGTACTTTACATTATTTATTTTGACAGTAATTCAATTTAGCTCAGTGCCTACGCAAACCCGGAGATTGTGTCTTGCCCCTGTGGGGAGGAACCTATTCAGGAAACGACAATTCAAAACACATGAGGGGTATTAACAGGGGCTTTTTGCCTGGAAAATTGAATGAAAATCTGGTTTTCCCAGTAGAAGCTTTTTATAGAGGACTTCAAAGTTCAGTCAATATATAAATGGAATGTACAACATACAAGTACAGTGTTATGTGCACGCAATCAATGTCTGCTACTTGTTTGTTAGAAATTATGTATTATTATGATATTGTTTCTTTGAAATTAAGATTTGTTTCCTGATTGTTATTTGCAAGTGAAACATCAAACTGAAACTAAAAGGAATGTTTTGGTTGTAATAACTGCCAATTTTGTTGGTGTTTGAATTTTCTTTTTCACTGTTGTTGCTTGTGTGTGTTTAGGCCTATATTTTTTTTTCAGGATTTTTTTTCCTGTATGTAGCCAGGAAAGGAATTATCCAGTTGTATTCTTGAAGAATTGTAGTCAAAATTATTGTAAAAGCCAAAAAGACCCCCACAACAAGTTGATTTGCAAAATTGCCTATAAAAAAGTACCACATAGTCAATACATGAATGCTGACCAGTAATTGATTGATATCAAATGTACATGTAAAAAGCTATAGGATTTTGAAGTTTCACAAGATTTGATGAAATATGTAGGACCTACATGTATGTAAATTAGGGAGTTGATGGTGATATTTCTTTCATATTTTATCATTTCAAATATTTGATTTTTTATTGCATTGGCAAAATTACCAATTTCTGTAGGGCATAGATCAGGGTGAATTTCCTAATAAGAGAATGCCTGGTATTGTCATTTCTTTTCTAGTCCATCTGAAAGCAACACTACTGTATTTTGCATACTCTCATTGCTGCTTAGATTGTGTGTCAGGTGTGGCATTTTGAAAGAGACAAAGATCAGAAGACCCTGTCTCACAAAGAGTTATAATCTATGAGATCAACAGCAACTATGGAAAGCCAACAATGCTACCTCTAAACTGCATGTTTTTCAAACTGTTTTCAAGATATGTATATGTGTTCATCATTCACTGTGGAGCGTTTTGGCCCAGTGGATTAGTCTTCTGACTTCGAAACAGAGGGTCGTGGGTTCGAATCCCAGCCATGGCGTAATTTCCTTCAGCAAGAATCTCATCCACATTGTGCTGCACTCAACCCAGGTGAGGTGAATGGGTACTCGGTAGGGAGAAATTCCGTCAATGCTTGAGCGCCTAGGCAGCTCAGCTAAAGCCGGGGTAATGATAATAGCAGGGCCCGCTGGTAGAACAGTTTTCGAAACTGAAGTGGCTACCCTGGGTAAATATACCTATCTTATTATTATTCACTGTCATGACAATTCAGTATGATCCACTTTATGACCCCGTTTTCATTAACATCCTAAAACTAATTTACTGGAAACTAGTTTAACGTGTAATGAGAACAGTCGCATCGGTCTTGGAAGCAATCTTCTAAAACTGGTTCAGAAAACCACCTCGCGATGTAGTTTTCAAGTTCGTTTTGCATTGTTCAACTGGTTTTAGCGTAAGTGAGGACACATCTTCAGGAAGCAATCTTTGCACATTTTGTGCCCGCTACTCCACATACTATGTGTTGAATGTCTATGCTGCGGTTTCAAATTTTGCGGGAATCACGTCACCCCACTGAGAGAGTTCCCGTAGCAACAAGACTGCTACATGAAGTGGGTTTTGGAAACCACATACATGTAAGGGTGATCAAATGGGAACGCTAGCAAAGCGATCTTCCCAACCGATTTTCTGAACCGGTTTCCACTAAACTAGTTTTAGGATTGTAATGAGAACGGTGTCTATGTTTACTAAAGTGCCTATTTCTTGTGTACACACTGTAGGAAGAAATTATGACATTTATGGCTTTTCATACAGTTGAATAAGACAGGACCAAGCAGAAGACACTGTCCCCCTTATATTACCTGAGAGATCAATATGAATCCTCTATCTATTTTTCATCTGTAGAGCTAGAGATGATTGAATTATATTCCATCGGGTTGACAAATCATCATTCCACGCTAAAAGCCTCCAATTCTTACCGATTATTTTGATAAATTATCCCGCCATTTAGACCCCTTTCATCTGGAAGTGACACCCATACTTCTTGAAGCGGAGGATCTCATTAATGAGTTTAGCATCTTGCTAGAGAAACGCATGCACAATTCCATGTGTATTTTTCATATTTATTTTTGGACATGGGTGTATTCATACATGAATTTTAATGCACATTTCCCTTTGTTAATGTATTTTCTTGATTCTTCAATATGGGTGTGTTCATACATGTACATGAACTTTAATGCACTCTTTTCTTGATTCTTGGACATGGCTGTGTTCTGTGTTATATTCTTAATTCTTCGATATGGTTTGTTCTTTCATACTGTACATGAACTTTTAATAATGTACAGTTCCTTGTCTTATGTTCCTGATTCTTGGATATTTAGGTGTTCATACATGAACTTTACTGCACTCTCCCTGTGTTATTTTCTTGATTCTTGGATATGGCTGTGTTCATACATGATTTTAATGCACAGTTTATACCTGTGTTATTTTCTTGATTCTTGGATACGGCTGTGTTTATACATGTACTTTAAATGCCAATCCCTTTTATTTCCGATTTGTGCAATATTCATGGGAGGATTGCACAAATGAACAGTATTACATGTACATGGTGACTGCTCTATCAGTCAGAACACTGCATATTTGGAGCTACTGTTACATACCAATAGACATTTTCAGGACTACGAACTTGCCGAAAGGTTTTCATGAATGGATTTCAACTTTGAAATAACATGTAAACCTGTATGTACTTATACCTGTAGGCCTTCATACAGTTGAGGCCAGAAGTTTACATACACCCAGGAAATTCAAAGAAAAGTTGACACTTGCCAAATTTCCTAAAATTTACTGTATGTTATATAATATTTGTGCTAACATGACTATAAATGTGATATCAAACAAATGAGTATATCATGCCCCTTTTGCTTTGTCATCAGGAGCTAAACAAAATTTAGGTGTCAATTTCCCCAAACATCTTCATATTTTAGACAAACAAAAATAAAAACTTGACAAAACATTTCATATTTGTGCTACATGTAGTTACTTTACAACAAAAACATTTTAGATAACACTTTTTTTTCAGTGGTGACATATTAATGATAGAAAATGTATGGATCTGACATTTGTGTATTTCTATTAAAACAATGTTTGAAAATATAATAAACAATAGTTTCACCAGTCACTCTTAAAGTCGCTCTTAAAGGAGAATGAAACCCTTGAAACCAGCTGAATCCATATCAAAGAGAAAAATCAAAGAAACATATTGTTGAAAGTTTGAGGAAGATTGAATGAATAATAAGAAAGTTATGAGCATATGAATGTTGAGATCACTAATGCTATGTAGATCCTCCCATTGGCAATGCGACCAAGATCTGTGATGTCACACACGTACAACTCCCTCATTACTTTAGTACTTATTTCACTTATATTCTCACTTTTATAGATTCTATCACAAGGTGAGGTGTTCTCTTTATGAGAGGACAAGTACAGAGGTTTCACAACATTATATCATTGATGAATCGTTTGTCATATGATTAGAATGAGCAAAAAGATATATTTTGGGGTATATTTTCAGTGTCCAAAAGGGGAGAGTTGTTCATCTGTGACATCATAGATCTTGGTCGCATTGCCAATGGGAGGATCTCCATAGCATTAGTGATCTCGACATTCAAATGCTCATAACTCTTCTATTGCTAGTCCTATTTTACTCAAACTTTTGTTGATCTTATTCTTTGATTTTTCTGCTTTCACAAAAGCTAACTTTCTCCAAGAGTTTCATTCTCCTTTAACTTACGAACAACTTTATGAAACACCCACCTTGCCACCTTGTGAAAGAGTATTCTAGATTGATGCAGATTTCTGATAAACGTTTCTAAAACTGCCAGAGAATGCTCTAAAAAACGAATTTTACCTGATATGATTTCCATTTTGCTATTATTTTTGAGGAGGGAGCAATCTTGGAGGTTATTAATGCATTACCCATCTGTCCTGACACTGATGTATATGTTGGTGTCATCTTACATATGCTCCTAAGGCTGATAAGGGTTTATACCCCTAAGCCAATTCATTCACTTAATGAGGTTGCTAGTCTTGCCACTCCAGACCCAACCATGCACCATGATTATTCATCATGAGCGTTGCTTATAGCCCGGTCACATTTGCTCTACGGCGAGTCGAAAACAGCCGTTTTAACATTTTTTGCACCAGCTGCATATGCGTGGTGTGAATAAAAATGAATAAAACAGCTGTTTTCGACCTCAGTACCACCGCTGTAGAGCAAATTGTGACTGAGTAATTAGTCTACAGGCACAGACCCTGATTGTAACTTTTATTAAAAAGTGCCTCTCCACGCAAAGGCTAGCACATACAAAGCTTGCGCGAGAGGGCCTTCAGCACACAAGGCATTAATAGGCTGCACATTCAGACCCTTAACTCTAGTGGAGGATCTCAGATCTCGGTAAATAGTGTGGGGTTGAGAAAGACAGTCTGACTCCCTCCTCCTCCTCCTCCATTAAGAAAGAGAAGATAATATAAAGGATAGTTTTGGTTTGGAACAGTTCAGGACCCGGTCTTACAAAGAGTTATGATTGATCCAATCAATTGTAACTCTATGGAAATCCATCACTGTCATAATTTTTTCTATAGGAACTTGGCACAATGTCCTTTGTATAAAACGAAGAGAAGCAAAGTGAATTTTCAAGAAAACAATGAATGCATGAGTATCCGTCATAGTTAACAATATTTTTAACAAACATGCATAATCCATGTTGGATGTTGCTGGCCGTCCATAGTTGCGATTGATCAGATCAATCGCAACTCTTTGTAAGACGGGGCTCAGTGTTAGTCTGAAAAGCATAAAAGAATGAAAGTCTTTTCAACCGTGTAGAGTCAAGCATGGACCATGAGTCAAGGCAGACGTGTTGAAAATGGTAACGAAGAGTCGGTTCAATCGAACAAGGAAGGAAGGAAAGAAAAAAAAATGTTTTTTTGCTATTTTAAGCAAACAATGTACAATGATTTAATATTGGAGGTATTTAAAACACAGCCTTTACATGCATTGGATTACTCATCATTATTGTTTACATTGAAAATAGGTTTTGATATTCCAATTTACAAAGGGGCGTTGGTAATTACATCATTTGTTTATAATGAAACCAAAATGAAAAGTGTGGTTTGCAAATACTGTACATGTAGCAAGAAAATTATTCTAAGCACACTGTTTGCAGAAAACGATAAATCTTTTTTTTTGTGGGGGGAGGGGCACACTCTCCTTGATTCAGATCAAATAATAATGTTTATGATTTAGTATGGATGATCAATTCTATTCTATAGACTTCATGGTACACCATGTATTCTTTTTAATATGGGAATATTTCTGATCCTGAAAAGATCACCTTGAAGCCCATCGCTCCACCAAGTACTGTACATGTACGTTTTCATGAGAATGATTCAAAGTGTATTTTGACACGTTTGTATACCATAGTCAGGACTTCAAAATATGGTCCAGACATCCTTTAAAAAGTTTTGATTAATATGCAAGAACAGATGTGATTTCTTATTTTGAATATTAGATGACAAGAAAAAAGAAACATTTAAATGCAAATTTGATACTGGATTTATTGATAGTAATCATCTTTCTTTTTTCTCTTTTTTTTACCCAGATTGTTCCAGTTTTCTATGGTCAAGAGGCAAATCCTTTGATTATTCCACATCCTTAAATTGGCAACATTCCTATGCGAGTGCATCGTCCATCCAATCTCTGGTAACCTGCGAAAATGATCACGTAGAGCTACTCGACTAGCACTACAAATTTGGCTTGGAACGTATTCCTGGAGGTGTTTGTGTAACATTCAGTTTGATTTCCTTATGTTGACTTGCCAACAGTTGATGGACGGAATAGGCGATATCATTTTAAGCATCAAGAGATAGATTGTTAGAGTGCTACATCCTGCGTTGATTCAGTGTTTAAGCTTGCATTTCGCCTGAAAAAAACTTGAACACATACTGCATACCTCTTTACCGGGAGTACTGTACAGATTGAAATAGCAGTGTATTTCATGTGTGTTTCCATCAGGCAACCTCAGTACAGATATCCTTGTTGACTTTGAAGAGGTGCACTCCAGACATCTAGGACACCTGAAATCAGTTAGGACACCTGGAATCAGCTAGGACACCTGAAGTCCTCTAGTAAACCTGAAGACATCAAGGACATCTGAAGACATTTAGGACACCCGAAGGATCAGAGAGAACCCTTGATTATGTTCTTGAAGTCGTTGTGAAACCCTTCCCGTTACCACACCGACCCTTGATGCAGAGCATCTGAGATTGAACCGCTGAGAACGAAAAGAGGACAATGGCGCGCCAGAAACCAGAGAAGATTTACCACATAGCCGTGGTCGGGATGTCGGGGACAGAGACCGAGCGTGGTGCTACGGGAGTCGGCAAATCTTGCCTCTGCAACCGCTTCATGAATCCCCATCAGGACAAGTATTTTACAGACCACATCTCCGTCATCAGTTCAAGCGATTTCAGCGGGCGCATCGTGAACAATGACCACTTTCTCTACTGGGGTGAGTCGATAAATTTCTTCTTTTATTCTTAGGTTAAAACTAATCTTTTAAAATTGGATACAATCATTAATTTTTGTATTTATTTTCATACAGTGCTTTGAACAACAAATGTACTGTGAGTCAAAATATTTAACAAATGCCAATTTGAATTTTTAAACTCTTATTTTTCTACATTTTTCATCAGATTGCCAATTTAGAGTTCATGCTGGTGTATTTTGCGAAATAGCAACATTTTTACTGTATTCTTGATTATTTCAATTTTTCAGTAAATATACATTAGTTTTCTTTCTTTTTAATTTATTCTAAGTGTGATTGATAGTACTCAAGAGAAATGTCAATAGTGTCTCCTAAAAATGAAAAATGGTTAAAACTGCTCAAAAGCAAATTGAATTTTGTATCCTTACATTTTGATGTCTTTTTATTTGCCTTTTATAGGAGAATGCACAAAGAAGTATGATGGTGATACAATGACATTCCGAGTAGTGGAACAGACTGAGTTTATAGACGATTCATCGTTTTCACCCTTGAGAGGGTCAAACACTCATCCGTACTATAAAAGAGCTGCGGTAACCAAGCTTCAATCGGCAGAAAAGGTCATGTATATATGCAAAGATCAAGTGGGTAAGTGTTATACATTGGGCGACTTCAAGCTTTAAACACTTTTAGTTCTGTGTTAAGGCTTTACACACTTAGGTTTGGTGTTTTAAGCTTGATACACTTGATGTTGTTGTTTCAAACTTTAAACACTTTTAGTTCTGTGTTAAAGCTTTGCACACTTTAGGTTTGGTGTTTTAAGCTTGATGCACTTGATGTTGTTGTTTCTAGCTTTAAACACTTTTAGTTCTGTGTTACAGCTTTAATACACACTGAGGTTTGGTGTTTTAAGCTTGATACACTTGATGTTGTTGTTTCAAGCTTTAAACACTCAAGCTCAGTGTTCAGAGTTTTAAAGAATGAAGTTCAGTGTTTAAGCTTGAAGCACTTACATTTGGTGTTTTAATATTCAAAAGATTTGAGTTCAGTGTTTAAAGCTTTAAACATTATATCTGGTGCCTAAAGCTTTAAACACTGACACCATAGACTTTATACACATGACTCGACCCGAGGCGAAGGCCTTCAAAATGTGACCTTGTGGCTGGCCTTGACTACATCCCTGATAGACAGTCACATAATGTGTGTTCAAGGACAAGGAGGCACAATAATGCACAATGGCTCTAAAGTTGGTCAAGTACAGGGGTAAACTGCCGATTCGTCTATTGCCAACTCGTCCACTCATCAAGTAGTCTACCTTCATTTAGTCCAATGCCATTCCGTCCATCAACATTTCGTCTAACAACCATTTGGTCCAATAACCATTAGGTCAAATAATCACTTTGTCTAATCACCAGTTCGTCTATTACCATTTCGTCTAATAACCAGTTGGTCTAATACCCATTTTCTTTTCATTCATTTTGCCCAATTAACACTTATCCAAATTATACCAATTGGTTTATGGACTAAATGGCTATTGGACCAACTGGTTATTAGACAAAATGGTGAGTGGACGAAATGGCAATTAGACCATGTGGATATAGGACGAACTGATGGTAGACCAAATGGTAGTAGACGAGTTCGTAATTAGACGAATTGGCTTTAGACCATTGGAAATAAACCAGTACAGGTTGGTGTTTCATAAAGCTGTTTGTAAGTTGTGAGCGACTTTGTCAGCGACTGGTGATCCTTTCTTGTGGTAAATTATATATTGCAAATTTTAATTGGTTTTGATTTTAAGAAAGGATCACCAGTCATTTGTAAAGTCGCTCGTAACTTACAAGCAGCTCTGTGAAACAATCACCTGTTCTGGGATATGGAAATCAAGGTTGAAACAAAGTCATGGGGCCATGGACATAATAAATCATGGATGCTAATTGTCAGGTTCCTCAGTGAGGAAGTAAAACAGTTGGTCTTTTTAGTGTTACTCTATAGCCTATATTTTCAATAGATTATTAACTATTCATTTTTATTTTGACTTTTTGAAATTAAAGCAGACTTCTGGTTTCATGGCAAATTGTCATTACCCAAAGTGTATTTATACAAAGGTCTGTTGCATCTCCAGAAGAATAGCAAGAGAGAGAAAAAAGGCATTTCTATAAATCAAAAATTTGATCTTTATAAATCTTCCTTTCCTTGAAGGTGATGAAACTAATTTCCCTCAAAAAATCCTCCCCGATGGAAAATTCCCCGTGGACGGATACTTGATCATCTACGACGTCTCACGATCACCGGGACATGAGAAACAAATTGATTGGCTCACCAAACTCCAAGGTCAACTCCACAAGGCGAAGCGGCCAGTCGTCGTCGTCGCGGCCAAGTATGACGAGGCCTGGGACCAGTACGTGCGGGACGCAAAGGCCTTCGCGATGAAGATCAAAGCCCCGCTCATCGAGACGTCTTCGCAGGAGGGAGTCAATGTAGATCTGGCGTTCGCGACCATCGCGAGCAAGATCGACAAGCGGGGTGGGCCAAAGGAGCTTCCGTTCACAGCTGGCAACGAACAGCGGCAGAAGTTGATCACGAGAGCAGTGGATGAGTATGAATCGATGCTGAAACTCGAGGTGACCAACTACCATGATCTGTGGACGTCAAGGAAGAAACAATACCAGAATAGGGATGTCTTTCGAAAGGTTAGATATACTCTTTAAGCAGCACAACTAAAAATCTATTCACTGATTTGTTTCATTGGCCCCAATTTCACCAAGGAAGTTTTGAATCTGCGGTTTGAAATTGTGTTTTTTGTTGATTTCATGCCTTGATTATGCTTAATTCTAGGGCTGAGTCAATGGCCCGTAGTCTGAAGTCAGGTTTAACTTTAATAGACCCTGGTCTAACTGTGCTAAAATCATGGAAAGCCAAAAATGTCAAAATTGTCCTTACATTGTATGTTTCTTATGTTTACTGTGCTCTTTTTTAAACTTCTGAATGGTAAAGAAAGCTATCTTAATTATCCTTCCAAAACAGTTAAGAATGATTTGAGAGAAAAAGGAGCTGATACATTGAAATTCTGCTGTTAGAGATTTATGCCACTATTGGCCATCTATACTTAAAGCACAACTTTAAACCTGAGCTTAACTTAAACCTGACGTCAGAATGCGGGTCAATATGTTTAAATGCCGTTCAAAAAACATATCCCAGGTGGTATTCTGATGATTAACCCTAGTCTAAACTAGAATTTTGAACCATACTTCTATGGAATGCTGGGCTTGATAATTTTTTTTCCATATTCATGATAATTAAAAAGTTTCCATTCCTTAAAGTTTATATTTATGTATTTTCATATTCTTCCCATTTCACTTCTCAATTATTCATTTTTTTACAACTTTTTGTACCAGGCTAACAATGATTTTAATTGGTGAATGAGTCAACAATTGGCACTCCTTAAAAGTGTGGCCTACGTTAACCCGGGTCGTACTAAACCATAGCTACCAGAATACCACTTTCATTATCAATACAGTGAACCTATGCATCCAAAGTCACGACTGGTGATCCTTTCTTACGTGTTAAATAATCACCAATTATCATTTGAAAGTTGAATATCATTTACCACAAGAAAGGATCACCAGTCGTTCTGAAAGTCACTCTTAACTTCCGAACAGCTTTGTGAAACGCCCCCCCTGATATGATAAACAAAAAACTGCATTTGAAAAGTGAGACTCAGTACTTACCACAAATATGAAACTTACATGTACAATAACGGGCAACCAAAGCACTTTAATATGCGGTTTATAACAGGTACATATATTTACATGTTCTTTTGTTTTAGTGGGTAAGCTTTTATGAGCTTCTTCCTATTACGTTTTTATAACAATAATCCATCTGTAGTAGTGAAAGTTGATTTATGAAGGGCATCGTTGACAGCAATCTCTCTATAGGCGGTGCTGCACCATCCCGAGTTTGCTCAATCTCGAGATTTTAGCCCGATCAGCCCTCTTCGCGATTAATCTCGAGATTCAAGAAACCCCGTCTCCACCATCGCAATAAGAGAGATTCCTGCTTGAGCGAGGCAACAAGCCCAATATTCAGAGCATGCGCACTTTCGGATCTTGGAGTTTCAACGGCCCGCGCTTTTGAATAACTTCCCGCGATTTCACTAGCACTTTCGCCGAATTCGATCGGTGTTATGCAACAATCCTCTCAGCTCAGCCGCGCTCAGCGTGTGGAGAAGTGATGAAGTAATGATATGATGGCCCCGATGGCGGAGAAGGAGGCAACGACACAGAGAGAGAGAGAGAGAGAGAGAGAGAGAGAGAGAGAGAGAGAGAGGGGGGAAAGAAATGCTATTTGCTCACATTTTGCGAAGGAATAAGACGACACTGCTGTCAATGTTACTATGACCATCGTCGATAATGAGCGCCTCCCCCATCGGTCTGGTCTCTCCCAACTATCCTTCACTGGTGGGACACCATCGTTGCTGATTGGGGAATTGATGAACGCTATTCGCGATAATGTATTCGCATGTATAAAGTTGACTTTCGCACGTGTTTATGTTTTGACCAAGGCGGAAGTGGAACGTGAATTGCATTATGGACTGACGTCATGAATAAATTACCCCGAGTCCAATCTCGAGTGCGTCTGCACCGACGAATTAGCGGGATAATTCGTGAAATAGCGCGCTATTTTGCAAATAAACCCGAGTTGACTTGGGATTGCAATCTCGAGATTAATCCTACGAACTAGCGCGATAATTGCGTCTGCACTGCAAACAATCTCGAGATTTTTCTGATCGGGATAATTTGCCGGATCAGAAATAGCGCGCTACCGTAAGTAACGGTGTATTAACCGCACCTTTTTCTCGGCGGGATATAAGCAAAAGTCGGGGGTGCGGTTTATACACGGTGACGGGTCTGAGCCCGCCCGCGTAGCCCCTCCCGAACATGTAAGAAGTCTGCCAGTTCACAACACATCGAGTGGCCGGCCGTAGCCGCCCAGTGCAATGTCGTTTAGAGGGGTATGAGCCGCGGGTAATGGGTAGCGATTATTATGATCTTATGATCAAATACTGTCGTAACAAATGCACCCACCTTCATGACACTAATTTCGACTTTATTCTCGATTCAAAGCAGCGAAGTTCCCTGGCTAAGTTCATAGAGACGCCAAGCATTCTCGGTAATAATTTGTCACAGCTGAGCGAGAGCCAAGAGCTAGCTTGCGTTGTATTTTGGTTTTAGTGCGACTTAAGCTGGCGCTATTCATTTAATTTAACCCCTCAAAGTCCCGTTTCGCGCCAGCTTATTTTTTTCTTTCCCGTTTGATTTTCATAAGATACCATGTACACCGTGCACCACGCACGATAGAGACGGCACGAAGCCGTCAAACAACTGGAAAAAATACAAATTTCTTTGTTTCTTGAACCTTCCTGTAATCCCGTATCCAAAATTCATGCTAAGACATCGAATGCTAGACAAATTCTGAAAGTGATTGTGAGGTTGTGATGCAAGAAATGTGAAAGACACAGATCACAATTTGATAAGATGTACTGGTAGTGGTACCGTATCGAAGTTTGAAATGTACATGTACAAGAAAGGCAGTGCTGTGTGTGTTTACACTGTGACTGTGAGGTGAGTGAGTGTGTAAATTGCCAATATTGGCGGGACCTTTCTTTCTTGCTAACATTTGTAGATGAATTGATCAAGAACAGCAGATTTCTGCATACTGGTAATCTCTTTGAATACTTTGAAATCTTTAACTTAGTTTTTGTTTCTTCGTACCTCAAATATGCATGTAAATGTGAGGATTTTTTTTTTTTTTTTTTTTTTTTTTTTTTTTTTTTTTTTTTTTTTAGTCCAAAGTTGGGGGTGCGGTTTATACACGGGTGCGGTTAATACACCGTTACTTACGGTAATTTGAAAACTCGGGATGGTGCAGACGGCCTTTATGCCCTTTACAAAGTTAAGAAATTACATACTTTGTGTGTATTAAAAACAAATATTTTCAATTATTACAAAACCAATGTTAAAGGTACAATGTAGATGATCACTGATGTAGAAATATAATAGAACAAAGGATAATTGAATTCAAGTTCGGTACCCAATGCTGAAACATCTTTAACACCAGGGGGGTGTTTCACAAAGATTTAAGTACATGTATGACTTATAGTCGCACTTAAATACCGAGTTGCGTGCGGTATGAAAGGCTTGACCGCATTGGTCAGGTCATACCAAGAGGATGCGCACTACTGCGTATTGATCAATAAGATCGCGCGTCGCATATCATGTACGCGTCGGCATTTAAGTGCGACTTAAGAAGTCATACTTAAATCTTTGTGAAACACCCCCCACGGTGTGCGTAACATGATGATCAATGCAATTAAGCATAAAAATCAGCCATCCGATCAATATTTGTGATAATGGGTGTAGGCCATAGATAATTTACCAGTTCAATTTATCAATATAATGTATCAATAAAAATCTAGCGTACAAAATTAGCCATCCATTAAATCTCAAAACCTTGTGACAGTAGTGGGCCCAGACCATAAATACCTTGCCAGAGTGCATTAATTATTCATTGATAGTACTCCATTGTTATGTCCAATTTCATTGTTCTTAGAAAAGGAAACCCAATGTCTGATGTTATTGTTCTCAGAATTCTATATCCGATCATATCAATATAAGTTCACCCCTTGGGTACTGTTTATATAATTTCATTCATATTATTTACAATACTGTAACATGATAGATGAGTGTACTTTCTGGGTCGTGAATTTCCAGACCGATTAGATGACATCTACCAGCAAAAAAAAAATCGATTTCTGACAGGAATTAAACTCTCACATTACAAAATCTCATCATTGATAAAAATAGTATCATGGTATGTGCATTATATCTTCTTGTTAATACATGTAGTTTTTTTTTTTTAAAGAATAAAGTTCTTCCTTTTCCTTGTTTTCCTCTCCGTTTTCTTCTCCTTCTTCTTTCTTCTCCTTCTCCCTCTCCTTCTTCTTCTTCTTGTTCTTCTTTCTTATCCTTCTTCTTCTTCTTTTCTTCTTCTTCTTCTTCTTTTCTTCTTCTTCTTCTTTTTTTCTTCTTCTTCTTTCCTCTCCTTCTTCTTCCTCTCCTCCTTCCTTTTCTTCTTCTTTCCTCTCCTTCTCCTTCTCCTTCTTCTTCTTCTTTTCTTATTCTTCTTCTTTTCTTCTTCCTTTTGTCTTCTGCTCCTCTTCCTCTCCCTCTTCCACTCCACTCCATCCCATCTCCTTTTTTTTCTTCCAATTTCTTATTTTCTGTAATATTTACTGTAAATTGCACTGTTTGATTGACAGATGCATACAATTCGGCTGGTCAATTCCTTTTCTATGAAAGCTTCAGCCCACGTGGCCAAGAACCGTTTTTCACTAGTCTTTGTCATATCAATCCTGATATTATCGTGTTAATTGTAAAATAACTGACAATAACTCATTTATGTAATCACATATTATCTCTTCACCAAAATTTAGGTCGTTGAACTAATTGGCACAAAGAACGCGAAGAACTACTTCACTCGGCACACGCAACGTCTTCGCCAAAACCACCAGCAGAATAAGATGAAACTCTACCTAGGAAGGCTTCCAGATGCGCTGGAGAGTACATTCCCAGATTTAAAGTCCATCAGTGGAAGGTAAGCTTACTCCCCCCATAGCAGCAATGGAATATGCCAAATTTTGACGTATTTGCAATGTAGACAAGACCAGTTCATTCGAATTGTAGGGATGTGGATTTTTAAACGAAAGGTAAGGCTACTCCTCCCTGCCTCCACAATGGAATATGCCTCCTTCTGAATTAGGTGCATTGTAAAGGAGAGCAGTTCATTTAGAATTATAGGGATGCAGAGTTTAAATAGAACAAAATAACATAATACTTCTTTTTTTGTTGTTGAAAGTCTACCATAAATTCTTTTGGGCCAATGTAGCAGCTTTGAGAAAAGAAAAAATCAAAGAGTACTATTAAAGTGATGCCAGTCATCCTGCTTTACCCCGATTTGAGGCTCTGACAATTTCACATTTTAGGCTTTATATTATACAGCATACAGTGTATTTTGGGGGTGTCATGGTCTAGTGGTCATGACTCATCTTTCAATATGAGGGACGCGGGTTCAAATCCTAGCCATGGCGTGTTTTCCTTCAGCAAGAAATTTACCCTCATTGTGCTGCTTTCAACCCTGTTAATATGAATGGGTAATTGGGTACCTGGTAGAAAGAAATTCCTTGAATGCTTGAACGCCTTGTTAGCCAAGATAAAGCCGGGGTATTAATGATAGCAGGGCCCGCTTGGAGAACATTTTTCGGAACTGAAGTGGCCACCCTGGCTAAATATACCGTTATTAATAATGATAATAATAATAATAATGTGACTTGTAAAGCGCCAAATCCACTCTGTAGAGTACTCAAGGTGCAGCATTGAGCACTTAATTATTATTTGTTACAGCACTTACATGTATGGGGCTTTTAAGGCCACCGCACACCTTACGATCGGTCTGCGACCCGATTTTGAATAACACGTAGTAGCATTTGATGCTAATATTGAGACCTGGAATATCTTACTGTGTAATGTTCGAAATCATTATACGAATACCTATGTTCAAATCTGTGACTAAGCTATCATCCTTCTTAGAATAAAAGCAAATTTAATATCTAGTCGTAATGACGTCATAGCAATCGTACGATTGGCTACGATTTGAAACTAAATTGGCCTTTACTCCAAAATAAAGGCTTGCAATCATTCAAAGTGGTTATATTAGTATTCTTTCAATTAATTTCAACCTCTAATAAAATGATATGTTCCATTCATATTCTCAGAAAATTAGCAAAATGTGATTTGTTCCAAAATCGGATCGGGAACAGTCGTAAGGTGTGCGGTGGCCTTCAGTTGTTGTAACTTTTTAAACGCTATGGCCCGTATTCTGAAGTCGGGTTTAAGTTAAACTCAGGTTTAAAGTTGTGGTTTAAGTATGGGAAGCCAAAAGTATCAAATTTGTTATTAAGTTGTATGTTTCTTATGTTTACTGTGCTCTGTCCTGATTCATCGATGGTGAAGCCAATAATCTTTTTATACTTCCTAGACAATTATGAATGAGCCAAATGAGCTGAAATATGATATCTCTACTGTTAGTGATTTATGTAACAATTGGCTCGCCATACTTAAACCACAACTTTAAACCTGAGTTTAAGTTAAACCCGACTTCAGAATACGGGCCTATGAGTAAAACTTACTGGAATTTACTCTGTTGAAGTGCTTTTATGATGAGCATTTATAGTATTTCAAAATGCGCATTCTTCACAGAAAGCATAAGGAAAACCTATCTTGGTCGTTCCCTCCTCCCCAAGCCCCCTATTTAACACATGCTGTCATCTTCCCACACAATGAGTAATATTAATAGTTTAATAACCTCTAGTAACCGCTTGAATTGAAACCAAATTACTTTCGAGATAGGATAAAGGGAATTTAATGTGTTTACATAGTGCCTAATAGTACCTATTTATCAGAAGTCTCTACGAAAAAGGCACTGTACAATAAATGCTCAGCATTTCATGGAACGAATTCCTGCCAGGTACCCATTTACATGTACCTCACCTGGGTTGAGTGCAGCACAGTAGGGATCAATTTCTTGCTGAAGGAACTTAGGACATGGCTGGGATTCGAACCCACGTCCCTCACATTGATAGATGAGAGTCATGACCACGACGTCCCCACAATACACTGTACGCTGTATGATATAAAGCCTGGAATGTGAAATTGTCAGGGCCTCAAATCGGGCAAATCTGTGGATCAATTTCTTTGCTGAAGGAAATTATGCCTTGGCTGGGATTTGAACCCATAACCCTATGTTTAAAAGTTGGGAGACTAATCCACTGGACCCTAGTAATCAGTGATCATCGATCCATTATAAGGCTGCGATGAATGCAAGGAATGCTCCCCAGAGAGTGGAAATTGTGCACTTTTCGTGCGGGATTGAAATGAATCCAATGACCGGGGTAATAACATGCTGTAAAGCGCTTTGGGCCATTACGGGAAAAGTGCTATAGAAAAACTAGCTATTATTATTTATTCAAGACCATAGTGGTTTAATGTTTGAAAAGTATTCATTTAGTCCAGCAAAAATCTGTGGGCTTTGTTGTGATTTAAAGGAAGTAGTAGTGATTTTTGGTGTGTGTGGTGAAAGAGATGATGAACTGCACTTCAGAAACAATAGACAGATTTACCTTCATGAATGGCAGACACTGCATAACGATAGAATCTCTTTGGGGCAAGATCCTGGTGGGTCTATTAATGACAGGAGGTGATGTTGTGTTTGAATAAAAACCACTACTCAACCACAATCAAAACCCCACTAATCCTTGCTGTAATCCGCAACATGTACCTTTCTCCAAGTGCTCTTTTTGTGGTCAGAGGAAGTGCGTTAAAGACTATCTAAAAATTTCCCTAAAGTGATGTGGCATAAACCCTGACACCTGGAAGGAATTAACCAAGGACCGTTCTGCCTGGTGCACCATGGTAAGGGCTGGTATGTCGGGCTAGGAGTCAAGACGTGTGGGCAAGCTAGAACAAAAACGGCAGTGTCGAAAAGACAGAGCAAGTACCACCGCTGTGCCTGCCCCACTGCCGCCTTTTGTTTGCCCACTCTACCAGATTTTTTGGGCAAAGATTGGTCTATTTAGTAATCTTTGAACCCACAGGGATATTGTGGTTGTCTTCGCTAGCGGAGGACGAACATCATCCATTCTTACACTGAAGCCCTGCACACACTATGCAACGCGATCGCACCAAGTCTGATTGCAACAAAGTCACAGAGTGTGCGTCAACCTACAACGCGCTGCAACTGTGACCGGCTTTGTTGCAGTAGGATTGCAGACCAGATCTCAGACTTTTGGCATGTCAGATCTTGCTGCGATTTCTCTGCGATTTTGCTTATTCCAGCCAATCAGATTTGTCCTAGATGATGATGTCATGGCCAATTTTCTGCACTGCTCCAGCGCAGACAACATACTCGCCAAAGATGAGGCACCATGAGAAGCAGAGTGCTGCAGAGCTGTTGCAATGCGTGGCCTGCGATTGCACTAAGACTCGCTTGGCAACTAGTAGCGATCATATCTCGGTGCAATCTCATCACATAGTGTGCGCTGGGTTTAGGATGGCTGGTTCTCAACAAAAGCATGGAAGGAATATTTGACATCAAAGCTGAAGTACCATTTTCCATGCTACACCACAAAAACCCCACAGATAATTTTATACCAAATTAACACCTTTTAAACAGTCAAATCACTGTGAATGCGGTTGAGAGTGAAACAGTTATGATTTATCTTGAAGTGAGCAATATGATATGCTCAACATTAATCCATTAGTTTTTATTGACCATAAACCACTTCAATGCTCCTGGACGGTAATCAATCATCTGGAAATTGAAACAAGGAGTCAAGATTTTGGATTTATATTTTGAAGAGTCTCAACTTTATTTTTGTTCTGGAGAAAGAATAGTTCCTGGAAAAAAATGTTCAAAATTAAATGTAGATTTTAGGGAGGCAATTGCTTGTTTTTATTGTAATCTAGAAACATGACCTTGGTGGGAAAATACATTATGTGGGGTAAAGGGTTGTTATTCTGTGAAGGGTAATCCCACTCCTCCCTTGAGTCACAATGGAATATTCCTGCTTTTTAAGCAGTTGGAGTGTAGAGGAGACCATTCCATTAGAATTGTAGGGATATTTAGTTTAATTTTAGTTAGGGGGGAGGGGGGGGGGTCCTCCCTATAGTCTTAATGGACTATGCCTGCTTGTGAAGCAGTTGCTGTGTAGAGGAGATCATTCCATTATAATATGTAGGGGTGTTGAGTTTTATTTGCTTGTAATTTGCAAGAGAGCCCCTGTCATAGCTTTATTTTCGGATTGAATATTTTTATATGAAATCTTGTGACCCCAGTTACGCAAAGCTAACAGAAATTCAAAAAATTCAGTCAAAATATGGATTTTCGAGAAATCCACAGAAAACTCAATTGTTTTAATGCCCAAATATTTGAATTATAAAAATAGAGTGAAAATCACATGAAAATAAAAGAATAATGCATGTCAATAAACCATGCTTATTAGTATTGTGTTGGCACGTTGATGGATAAAATACGAAAAATGAAATGTGTCTCATAAATTCATTGATTTATCACAAACATAACTTCATAGATGTTCAAATATTATAAAGGTCTTAAAACTAATAATGATTGTTTTTGGTTTCACTGATTTCTTTGAGATCTCAAAGCATCAATAAAATTACACAGTATGTGGAACTGTAATAATGAATAATGAATCGGTCTCTAGTGTAGTCCCTCACATCCTCTTTTTTGTTAGTCCATGTGAATTTCAGCATATCCAAACCACTATGCTACAAACCACTTTAAGACAAATTCCTTCACTAATCCATCCATTTCATAAACCTGTTAAAATAACAATTTAACAATAACAGCTATAAGCTACTGAAATCATTCTGATTGGCTGATAGTAAAGTTTGTTTATAGAAATGCATATTATAAATCACGCTTTTATAAAACCGGACCGAGAACCTATTTTATCTTTAAAAACCAATTGACTATATGATATCATGCCAATAACTACCCACCTGACTTTTAACTTGTATTTAATTGATTATTTCATCATATGAGGAAGTGTAATACTCAAATATCAGTTTTGCATACCACTTTAATATCATCTTGAGACATGAAAACACTTAGATAGGAAATACACTCTTGACTGATGTTTACACCAGGACAAGTTGTCTTTATAACAAAACTATAAGATTGTTTCTACAGTGTGAGCACACACTTCCTTGTCAGCCATAGCTTTCCTCCTATAACTAGGGATATAATGTGGACTATTGTCCTGATGCTGGAAAAACATGACTTTTTCGTTTTCAGGGGCTACCTTTCAGGTGACACAACATTTTCTCCTGCAACTTGTAATTTTGTCTAAGATGTAGGGTTAGGGTTGCCATAGGGTTGTATTAAAGTTAAGGGTTAGGTTAAGGGTAGGGTATAGTGTTAAACTCAGGGTTGAAGCCCCTGCCCCCATGTAACTATTCCCTGCCCTCATGTACTAAAGATGATGATATTATACCAAATTGATATACATGTAGCACTCTGAAATGACACATGTACATGTAGGTTTTCATTTTTAGATTTAAAGTATTCTGATAGTAAACTGAAATTAATATGAACGTTCGAGTTGATAATGAAAATCTGAAAATCTTATGTCTTGATATCATTTGGTAGAAAAGGTGGATAGAGATACATGTAGAAGTGAAACGGTAAGGTGGGAAAGTAGAGGTTGGGAAGTAGAGTATTCTTTCGAAATGAGTATAGTCCTTAAAAGGACTGTAAATTAGGTTATCAGAAGGAGTAGAAAGCTGAGTACATGTAGTAGGTACAGTAGGGTGAGAGGCTTGAGCCTTCTACTGAAGCCTTGTGATCAAGCTTTCCACTCCTTCCGGTTTACAGTCCTTTTAAGGACTACTCTCATTCCAAAAAGAATAGTCTACTTTCAAACCTCCACTTTCTTGTCTTTCCGATTTCTCTTCCATCTCTGTTCACTTTTGTTTCGGTCTTTTCAGGACTTTACACATGGGCCCCGTCCTACAAAGAGTTACATCGTAACTCTATGGAAATCCATCAGTGTCATAATTCTTTTCTACAGGAAATTTGCAAAATTTCCTTTTTAAACAAAGGAGAACACATCAAATTGTCAAGAAATCAATGAATTTATGATACATTCATAACTAGAATTTTTTTTGAACAAACATGCATTTTATATGTTGACTTTGCTGGCTTTCCATAGTTGCGATTGATCGGATCAATCACAACTCTTTGTAAGATGGGCCCCATGGTGTATACCGTAAACCACTTCTTCAATTGTTCACCATGCAAACCTTCAAGCATCACCCAGTTTGAAATACTTTTAAATAGAGTTCATTTTGAGACAACAATTAAGAAAAATATTATTCTGTTTAAACTTCTGGTTCCTGTTAAGTTTGTCTTCAATTTCCTTGTCAGATTGTATTCTTTGGCTCGTATTCTGAACTTGGGTTTTTTTAAACTCTGGGCCCTGTCTTACAAAGAGTTGCGATTGATCCGATCAACCACAACTATGGAAAGCCAGCAACATCAACATCTGAAATGCATGTTTGTTCGTAATATTTTCTAGATATGATGTATATTCATGATACATGTTCATAATTTCTTTGAGAATTCAGTGTGCTTCTCTTTGTTTATAAAGGACATTGCGCAAATCTTTTGTCGAAAAAATTATGACATCATTGATGGATTTCGATATAGTTGATGTTGATTGATCATTCATAACTCTCTGATAGATTGGTCCCAGGTCTAAGGGTTATGATTTAGTTATGGAAAGTCAACTGTGACATACAGGCTCTATTCATTAACTAAATTTTCATATTATTCATTCATAATTGTCTAGGAACCTGAATTAGTTTTCCTCACTTTTCATAAAACATCAGAAAAGAGCACAGTTCAGGGTTCCCAGCCCATCAGGGAATTCAGGGAAAATCATTTTACAATGTACTTTTTTCCAGTCAAGGAAATATCAGGGAATTTGATATAAAAATACCTCATATCAGGGAAAAATGCCTCAAATGAGGGAAATATCAGGGAATTTTGATCGGCCCAAAAGTCGAAAGCACGGTAGTCAGTCAGACTCTGTTATATTTTGTTGCATATCAAAACAACATCCATTGAATGACTGGATATGGTGGTACTAATTAGTTTTACATTATTTTTATACTGAAATACTGAAATACAAAATACAAGTAATTCACTGCAACAACTTATAAAACATGCGAAACTGGGAATAGGTTTAAATAATTATCAGGGAGTTTTTAAACTTCATCAGGAAAAAATCAGGGAAGTTTGTTTTCTTGAAAAGCTGGGAACCCTGGCAGTTGACATATAAATAACTACATGTATATGCTTTTAAAATGTTGTTACGAGTTTTAGGCTTTTATAATTTCAGCACAGTTAGACCATAATCTAAAAAAAACTGGCCTTCATTATATGAGCCTATTAAAGAATAGTATAATAAAAATTGTGTAAAAATTAAAATCCAACAAGTCTTGTTCAGTAATATCAGGAAGTATTCTATGATACTGAAAAACTCAAAATTCTTGAAAATTATTACAATCATTGCTTCTAATGAATATATTAAATGCACTTTCATGATGGGAATATATTCTCAACATTTGTTATCTACCCAAAGTTAGGTTTTTATTTATTTATTATTAATTCATTGTTATTTTTGAGGGGGTTAGTTTCTATTTTGGTAAACATATCAAAATAAACATGAACAATTTTTCCCTAGAAACATAGATTTAAAATCTGGTATTTGATCACATAGCTGATACTATTAATAACTGTATCTTCTCTCATCATCGTCTCTTTGTCTCTCTTTCTCTCTGTTCATCTGCCTCTCATTATTTTTTGTGTCTTCACCCCTCTCTCATCTATCATTCTCTGTCTTCATCTCTCTGTCAGGGACTGGACCGAGTGTCGTATGCTACTGCCTCAGATGGCCCACTTTGAGGAGTGGTTCATCATCCTACCCCAAGATCAAACCTGGAGGGAGAGCGAGTACATCGATACGGACGAGCTCCGCATCCCTTACGACCTTCTCGAAGGCTACGAAGTCGAGTGTGAGAATTGCTTCCAGGATCACGTCAATAGGCTCAATGCTGCGAAGAGGAAAGAGAGGTAAGTCTTAGGGGGAAATGCATGTTTAGGGGAAACAGAGATGAGTGGGAGGGGGAGCGGATACATTGATACGGATGAGCTCCACATCCTGTACGACCTCCTGGAAGGCAACGAGATGGAGTGTGAGAATTGCTTCCAAGATCAAGTCAATAGGCTCAATGCTGCGAAGAGGAAAGAGAAATGAGTCTTAGGGAGAAATGTGTGTTTGGGGGGAACAGAGATGAGTGCGAGGGGGAGCCGAGCGGATACATTGATACGGATGAGCTCCACATCCTGTATGACCTTCTCGAAGGCTACGAAGTGGAGTGTGAGAATTGCTTCCAGGATCACGTCAATAGGCTCAATGCTGCGAAGAGGAAACAGAGGTAAGTCTTAGAGGGAAATGCGTGTTTGGGGGAAACAGAGATGAGTCCGAGCGAATACATTGATACGGATGACCTCCACATCATGTATGACCACCTGGAAGGCAACGAGATGGAGTGTGAGAATTGCTTCCAAGATCAAGTCAATAGGCTCAATGCTGCGAAGAGGAAAGAGAAATGAGTCTTAGGGGGAAATGCGCGTTAAGGGGAAAGAGTGGTATTTGCTAGGGTCAAATGTAAGTTTTTGGGAACATGGACTGAGTTTTAGGGGGAAATTGAGGTGAGTACAAGGGGTACATGTCTGTAAAGGGATAGACTATTTTTCATTCCGCTAAAAGATGACAAGAACATACTTGCCAAAACAATATTGTATGATCTTTTCCGGGATCAAACATATGCCCTTGGAAGAAACATGGACATACCACAAAATCTCTACATTGATTCATTGAACATTTTCACCCAATTTCATCTCATTTCAGAATGAAAGCGGAATTCAAGAAGCTCTTGGAATCTCTCCCAAACATCGTCCTCCCTTTCCGTTCCATGGATGAAGACGTTGTCATGGAAGCGATCTCCAACCATGAAAGCTACAAGGAGCTGGACGAAAGCACGAAGATAGCCATTTATAATGTACATCAAGAGGACATTCAAGCGAGAGCTCAGTCTGACTTTATTGAACTACTCATAGAGAAATACGCTCTCCTTGCGAGAGTGGATATCACACAAAAACCAAGCAAAGAGGTGGAGAAATTGGTCAAACAACTGGAGCATGAGCCTAGGTGAGATAATGAGTTGAATCTTAATTGATAGTATGGAGTTTTCACTTCATGGCGTATGGAGGAATCAAAGACACAGTAGGCCTTTTTCTGAAGTCGGGTTTAACTTAAACTCGGGTTTAAAGTTGTGGTTTAAGTATGGATAGCCAATTGTTACATAAATCACTAACAGTAGAGATATCATATTTCAGCTCATTTGGCTCTCAAATCATTCATAATTGTCTAGGAAGTATAAATAGATGATTGTCTTCACCATCGATGAATCAGGAAAGAGCACAGTAAACATAAGAAACATACAACTTGATAATAAGTTTGACACTTTTGGCTTCCCATAATTTTAGCACAGAGTTAGACCATAGTCTAAGTTAAACTTGACTTTAGAATATGGGCCAGTAAATATATTGCAAATACCTGTCAAGTGACAAAGAACAGCTGGGAGGTCTTTGTCGAAAATCGGTGAACCGGAGCAGCAGTTTCATCTTATGTTTCGGAGCTGACAAAAAATTACAAATATGTCGTTTGTCCAGAGTCATGGACTAAACCACTGTTTTGATTCACCAATTTTTGACAAAGACTTCTTGGTTGTTCTTTGTCATGAGGGGCATTCTCCGTTCTGGCTCACAAAATCTTCTTTCTGAAATTACTGTCAAGACCAAATCATATGGGGATCGGGCTTTCCAAAAAGCTGCACCAGCACAATGGAATTCTCTACCACCAACATTAAGAAATATTACCCAGCTTGAGAAATTCAAAGTACAATTAAAAACCCACCTCTTTCAGAATGTTTAACTTAGTCACATGTAGGTCCAATCCATGTTTAATATTCTTTGATCTTATGTATAATTATTTGATGTCTAATTTTTAAATTTACAATTCTCACCACATTTCTTGCTTTCCTCACGCATAGAGACCTGTAGGTGTTACGTGTATTTAAGAACTGTACTATTATTATTATTATTATTTGACAATACATTTTTCTACGTTGTTGAATCCTTCCTACCTTGCTGTGTGTAAACTCCCTAATTGTAAGGAGTAATACCACTGCAGTAGTATTTTAAAATAGAGAAATACATATGGATTGATTTTTATCAATTGAAAACTGATAATTATCTTCTTCTGTTGATTTCCTCCAGTCCTGGATCCAGTGGATACGCAGAAAAAGTGCTTTGATAAAAATATAGAGAGACAAAAGAGCAAGGCTCAGGAGGAGGGTGGGATATCATTGTCTATTTACTCACAAGAATGTGTCCTTTATTGCTCTCACTTTGAAATGTTTACAAGTAGTTTAACTGCTTTTCTTCTAAACTATGGAAGAGTTGTGGTGTAGTGGTTCAGACTTTCAGCTTGTAAACAGAGGGTCGTGTGTTCGAATCCCACCATGGTCTAGTGTCCTTTGGCAAGGCGTTAATCCACACTTGCCACTCTCGACCCAGGTGCCAAATGGGTACTCAGTAGGACATAAAAGTCATTGTAGCTGGTCCAGTACTGTGTGTGCATCACCGGTGGCTAACTAGAAAACTCCCCAGGGAGTGGAGGATGTGCACACATTGTGTGCGGAAATGACTGATTGAATCTGATGTAAATATATTTGGAAGGGCTTAGACATAATAATCATAATAATGATGATAGGCTATAGGTATATTTACCCAGAAAAGCCACTTCAGTTCTGAAAACTGTTCTCCCAGCAGGCCCTGCTATTATTACACGTTGACATGTTGTTCTGATTTATTAAGCGCTATTATAAAGCGGAATTTTATTATCAAACTTCATCAATTTTTCTCCCCTTTCTCTTCCAGATGGCAGAAGCTATCGGAGATGAGTCTAGAGCGATACATCATGTTGATAAAGCAACTTGCTTTTGTACATAATCCTACCACAGACAGCTGCTACTATGGAGAGAAGTGTATGGAAAAACTAACCCAGTGCTGTATAGAACGAACAGTACAAAAGTGAGATTATTTCAACTTTCATTTGAAGCCTCCTTTAGTATAGCTTTAAATAGTAGTTTCATTATTTTAAGAAGTGTTTGGAAATACTGACTCAATGCTGTATAGAACGAACAGTACAAAAGTGAGATTATTTCAACTTTAATTTGAAGCCTCCTTTAATATAGCTTTAAATAGTAGTCTCATTATTTTAAGAAGTGTTTGGAAATACTGACTCAATGCTGTATAGAACGAACAGTACAAAAGTGAGATTATTTCAACTTTTATTTGAAGCCTCCTTTAATATAGCTTTAAATAGTAGTCTCATTATTTTAAGAAGTGTTTGGAAATACTAACTCAATGTTGTATAGAACGAACAGTACAAAAGTGAGATTATTTCAACTTTCATTTGAAGACTCCTTAATATAGCTTTAAATCTAAGTCTCAGGTTTAAAGGGGGAGTGAACTGCGTGTGGTCTCTTATTAACTGTGTGTTATAAATACACAGTCTTAAAATATACGTTTTCAGATATCTCCTAATACTACAGAGACTGAATTGACCTATAACTTTATTTGTATAGAGAAACTAATATGATTTTAGAGGAAAAGTAATTGTTTTGCTACTTGGTAACATAATTATAAATGTATGGAATAGATGATTAACATGTTATCATTCAAGCGGGTCTATATTACTAGACTACACTAGCATTATGGGTCAGGAAACTGGCCAGGTATGAGTAGTTGAGGACTGGAGATGGCGCTATTGATTCGTATCTGCTTTAAGGTCATCTCAAAGGGACCAGAGATCTTCAACCATGTATATTTTTCTTTTCTTCGCAGGTCACCAATCAAAGAACTGGGGACATGGGATGACTCAAGTAACCGACTTAATATAGTGGTGATAGGCGAAGATGGGTTAGCTGATGAGCTTGACACAGAAATCAAGGTATGGGACTGCACATTAACTGTATAGACAATGTATAGGTTTGCACCCTACGTGGTAAAATAGACCTTTTGTTAATAAAACCCAATGTACTATGGAATGTTTGTTTCTAACTCATCAGAAAAATGAAAGATCACGAAGACTGTATCATATTAAGCGATAATAACAATAACAATAGGCATTTATATATCCAAGTGAAATTTTGAAGGAATAACTGGCAAAGGTAATGTTTTTATGAAGCTTTGATTTTTTGAGAGATTTGGAATCTGAAACTGGATTGTGGTCAATTGCTCCATGTAGGCAAAAACCAAATGAATCAATTTCAAACAATTCAACTTTTTGTGCTACTAAGTTCATGAAGGTTATATGTAAATGTTTTGGGGAGTGAAATTATATCGCGGCAATAAACCTATATTAAATGGGATAGTCTTCCTCTTCAGATAGGAAACTTGGATTACAGAGGATATATGACTTAACTGATTACCTTGTACATGTAATCAACCCAATAAAAATTCAAATAAAGAATGACAACTACATTTATATATCATTATTCCTTCAACCAAATTTTTGTTCAAACAGATCAGTTATTTTTTGTTTTATTTCATTCAGTTTTCTTTATAAAGATACAAAGGCCCGTATTCTGAAGTCGGGTTTAACTTAAACTCAGGTTTAAAGTTGTGGTTTAAGTATGGGAAGCCAAAAGTATCAATTTTTTTTATTAAGTTGTATGTTTCTTCTGTTTACTGTGCTCTTTCCTGATTCATCGATGGTGAAGACAATAATTTTTCATACTTCCTAGACAATTATGAATGATTTGAGAGCCAAATGAGCTGAAATATGATATATCTATTGTTAGTGATTTATGTAACAATTGGCTGTCCATACTTAAACCACAACTTTAAACCTTAGTCTAACTTAAACCCGACTTCAGAATACGGCCCAAAGTGTTTCTTGTTCTTCATAAATATTTATCTGTATTGCAATCTTTTCTGGCTTTTCTATACTGTATGAAATTCGGAATCTTACATGACTTTTGTAGAATTCGCAGGCTAAACAGGGCAGCGGAAGAAGTTTGTCCCAGGTATGCGTATGATGCACACCCTCAAGAATTTGCTAACAGATTTCATTAATATTCACCAATATTCTATCATATTTCATGGTATAAACTGACTGATTATGCTATCTACACCGTATTTGATGAATTTACTCATAATTCCACATTATTTATTTATTTTCCATAATAATATTCTTTAACAATTTCATTTGAATAATAATTTGAATAATTTAAAAATTGACAATGTATGGGATATATAACTCATCATATTAAATAGTTGAAATATTTTTGGAATAAATATTAAATGGAAACTCAACTCGAGTAGCAGTGAATATTCATAACATGAAATGATAATATCAACATAGGAAATAAACAGTGTGTGTTTGTGATTTGTTGCATATATATCTTCTTATTTTCAAAAAATGAGTTTATTTTTTGTTTTTCTGAATCACCAAGATCAAAAAATTTAATTCAGATTTGCTGTGAGTCACACGCACTGCACACACCAATATTTGGCACAAGCATTTTAACCTATTTTATGTTTGTCCTATTTTATGTCAGGGAATTTAGGGAAATTAAGGAATCTTAGTAAAAGATACAAGATATTTTATTTTGTCTTCGCAACATGATAATTACAAATCAATTTGTTTTCCCATGGTATATTGTAAGATTATAGACATACTTGAACAAAACAAATCACACAAATAAGTTACTCAGGTATGAGTAAATCAAGCAGATATTATGATGTTACATCTATGAAAGTTTGAGTTGTCCAATATACTTATTATTATTAACATCATTTTTATTTATCAAGCCTTGAATACCCTTATAGCAAAGGAGACTTCCCTGCAAAAGCAGGGATCCCGTCAAAAAGTGACCAGCTACTTGTCGACCAAGTAAAAATGAACCATACAATGACAATGATTTTATTTCTTTGACGGCCACTCTTGGGGGCATAGAAGAAATATAAGAAGCTATAACAATGGCAATGATAGGCATAAGAAAAATACTAAGACTGGTTTATTTTCAATTGGGCTACTCGTAATTCCAATTGCCAGCTTGTCTACTATCATTTGGTCTACCATCAGTTGGTCCACTATCCCCATCCACATGGTCTAATTGCCATTACGACCACTCACCATTTCATCTAATAATCAGTTGGTCCAATAGCCATTTAGTCCACATACCATTTGGTCTAATTGGACAAAGTGTTAATTGGGCAAAATGAATGAAAGTAAATAGATATTAGACCAACGCATAATGAGACGAAATGGTCAAAGACGAACTTGTGATTAGACGAAGTGATGATTGGACCAAATGGTCATTGGATGGTTGTTAGACGCAGTGTTGATGGACGGAATGGTATTAGACTAAATGAAGTTTGACCATTTGGGGACTGGACGAGTTAGCAGTAGATGAATTGGCAATTTACCCTAAAACCCTTTTCTAGTAATGAAAATATGCAGTGATGTGTTTGCACCTGTTTGCATCTTAAATATAATATCAACTGTCATCTTTATATTGAATCCACTCTTTCCAGCCAATAATTTTATATGGTCCATAACAACAATGTATTTTTTTATTTTCTAATATGTCATGCATGTACACAAATATTGTTTAAAACATCAACTTAATTAAAATTCATACAATTCAATTTTTTGTAAAGTCAAATACTAAAATTTTATTTAATTAGTTATTCAATTTCAAAATTGATTAATTTTTATCATTCATATTCCCACTCCATGATGGCCAAGTAATATTTCTAAATTAACATTCATACTGTTTTCAGTTCTACAGTTTTAAGTAATAGCAATATTTCTGTTTCTTCATTATCAGATATACAGTGTACAGGGAATAATTTTCCTGGTATCGCATCGCAATTTGCTCCATATTTTTGAAAGTCTGCTATGCATAAAGTCTTTTGTATAGCCTGTTTTTACATAGGACTGTACATTACTTAGTTGAGAGCTTTTTTACTTAGTTGAGAGCTTTTCTCTTATGACCAAAAATGCTATTCAAATTTGTAAATCAAAATTTTTACCGAGTGTGCTTTAAGCTCTTCATAAAATAAATTTTGCTTTATTTATATTCAATGTCAAAAGAAATAGATATAATAAAGGATGGTGGGACATGGGCGATGTTTCATCAAACCCTTTTAACCCATTCAACACTATTTCAAATTATGATTTAGCCAGTCTGATGCAAGGAGTTCATTATGGGGAGGGTGTCATTAGCATGATGTCAGGGACTTTTGCTGACAAATTGTTTCTAAGCCAATCACATGCAAGGATTTTAGTATGGGGGAAGGTTTCATAAAGCATCATGCGAAATGATTTTCACAGACACACCGTTTCTAAGCCAAACAGATACAGTGATTTCAATGTAGAGGAGGGTTTCACGAGGAATCGCATCTGGGAATTTCCCCCAAAAAATTGTTTCTCAACTGATTTAAAGGATAACATTGGGAAAATTACTAATAAAAAGTTTGATGAAATAATGTGCAGATCATTTGTTTCATGACGGCAAGACCCCTGAGACATGAAAAAAAAAACTGTGGGTTACTGTCAGAAAAGGAAGAATTAGTGCAGTCCCTCCAGCAAACTGCAAAGTGGTGGCAATTGACTCCTAAAATGTACTATAAGTATTAAGCTCTCTCAACCGTTCTTGTTGTCCAACGATATTCACTTGAGAATCACGATCAGGAACTCAATAGATACAGATATAGAGCGATTCCGTACGTGTCGTACGGGACATTTGCATTTTGACAACAATGTCTAGTTTCCTAGCCGAATGCTTGAGCAATAAAATATTCTTTTTTATCAATGATAAAGCTATAGTGGGTAGTCATGTGAAAAACTAATAACCAACACAAAAAAAATTGATTATGGGTGAAGGTGAATTATAGGTGGAAATGTTGTGTCGTACGGGACACAGAAATGTCTTATACGACACTTAACATTCTAAGCTCTAATTCACCAATGTACAACATATTTTTGTTGGTTGTCAGTTTTTTGCATGTCTACCCAGTAGTACTTTGATATCACCACAAAGCAAATTGAAGTTCTTCGTTCATTTGGACAGCAGATTAAAGAATGTGAAAATGGCTGATTTTTCTAGCATGGAATAGCACTATATAGGATTGGGTCTAATCTTGTATATCTTCCCATCCTTTGCAGTCGCAATCATATGACGGGGACTACACGTTGGATAAGGTATTATACAGTCTTGAGCTGAAGACTATAGAGGGCAACATAACTCATCCTGGTAATCAACTCCAAACGGAAAGCTTCACTCCGCAAGGTAAGAAAAGTGGCTTGTCATTGGGCGATTTCAAGTCCGGTGTTGGTTTTGGAAGCACAATTGGGTTTGCATTTCCTGCATGTAGCTCTAAAACCTATCCTGAGTTTACACATATAATCTTGATCACAATATTGACAGCTCAACACCTAATGAGTGACTTTACAGGACCAAATTAATTTTATGACTGGTACTATACTCGTGTGAAAATTGACATACATGTAATACCAACACCAAAAGGTCAAGACTGAACATGAAATCGCTCAATTTGTCCTGTGATATTTACTTACATGTATAATCTTTGACAATTCCATTGCATCTGTAAGAAATAGGATAACGATTGTATAATTGTGTGTAACCGTAAGTCTATGGAAAGCCATATACGAAAAATATACAGTCAGTCATAACTATCAATCGCATCTCTTTGTGTTACCCCCCCCCCCCCCCAGGTTGCATATGTGTCTTCACGTCGCTCGAGGGTTTCCAGTACGTCAGAGATTGCCTGGAACGTACCATTCTCTCCGATAGGGAGGAGTACAACTCATCTACCCTGAGGGACCTGGCCGTGGTGCTAATGTTCGGTCGGAGTACCAGTCCGGAGGCTGACACGGCCCAAGTCAGGGAGCAGGCCGACAAGTTATGTAGCAGGTATGGTGTCTTTAAAATGCCTCAAGTAAAATTTGAAAATAAAGTTATCATATCATGGGCTAAGAAAAATTGAAATTAATATATGGAAATAATAATGGAAAAATTCTACTGTTATAGTAGAACAATACTGTCACTGCCTGGTAATTTGTAAATATGTCATCTCCTATGCTGGCCAGGGGTGGCATTTTAATGCTCTTTGTATCTCACCGAAAAGGTGCTACATAAATATGAACTATAATTATTATTGGAACAACGTCGCTAAGCACGTTACAGATATATCATTACCCTGATCATCAGGTTTTGGCATGCGCGTAGGCAATTAATGCACTTTTTCCATTCCCTTGGGTGGATAAGATGCGTCTGTGACGTCATAATGGAAAGCAGGTATGACCTCGTCGTCAGTGTGATCCTAGGAAATTTTGAAGAATTCAAGCAAAAAATTCTTTCCACTATAAATTCATTCTGCCTACCTGCTTTATGAAACAGTTACTGCATACATTTTAAAACTTGTGCTTGTTGCACAGTGTAAATACGTACCCTTGAATGTGCTGCATTGCCACCACACACTCTTAAATGTGCATTATTTGTTTTATTTTTATTATTTACTTTCTGTAGATTGAACAACTGTCAAATCGTCAATGTGCCTCCAGACAACACCAACCTGTGGCAGGGGAAGAAATTCAGCGAATCTCAGATACAGGACGCCCTCAGGTCGGTGGTGGCCGGTCAGAAATACCGCAGCGGAACCCCCAACCAGGCGGAGAGTGACCGAGGCGAGAACGGCGATAATGCTTTCAGGTTTGGACTTTTAGTTATACGCCAGTTTGCTTGTTGTTAAATGAGCTTAATATTTGGCCTAGTTTTTAACCTCCTACCACTTAATCTCTGATCTTTTATTCACATTCTATGTTCTTCACATTTTTCAGGTGTTCCACAAAAAGTTAATTTTGGCATCAGATCTTGTGTAACTGCCAATGAAGTAGACATGGTTGAAGTCCATCTTACTTTTTGTGAAACACCTGAGGATCCTTCCTCCTCTCTTTGTGTTTTCTACCTTTTTATCTGTGTCTCTCTGTCCCACTCTGTCTCACTTTTTCTCTTTGTCTCTCTCTTTTGCATTCTCTCTGTCTTTTCCCTGTGTTTCTCTGCCCTATATCTCAGTTTCCCTGTCTTTGTCCTTCTCTTTGTTTCTCAGTCTCCCCTGTCTCACTTTTTCCCCCTTTGTCTCTCTGTCTTGCTGTCTTTGGCATTATTTGTGGCAGTCGTTATTTTCTAATGTCAGGTTTTTCTGTGTACGAGTACATTAATATGTAGCTCATATAAAGTTGACATGAATATATTTTTCTGCAAAAGCCTGTTTCATGCCTTCATCCTTTTAATTTTTCCGCCCTTTTCATTTGTTCTCATTATAACTTTCTATCATTTACCCATGTCAATGTTGTATATTTTCCACATTTACTTGGTATGGTTAACTATTACATGACCGTATATTATCTTAGTCTTAACCATTGCATCTCCCAACTCTTTGCAAAGATAATTTCATTCTGCAGCAAATATTTATTTTATTGTATTCTATTTCTTTCTTGCCTGCTGATTCTTGTATGTTTGTACACGACTTGTAATTTCCATTTGACCACTTTTTGCCTTCTGCTCGTGTTTATTCAATGTTTTGATTTACCAATTCTTCCTGTTATTATCTCTTTCCCTATCTCCTGTGTCACTCTACTCTTCCACTTCCTCTTCTCTTTGCTTTACCTCTTGTTATCACTCTTTGTTTATGATGCTCTTCACAATCTCTTTTCTCCCCCTCTTCCACTTCCTTCCTTTATTTCTTTCTTCCCCTCTATGTCTTTATTCTCCTTTCTATCGTTTTGCTTTCCCTTCTCTCGCGTTTTTCACTGTGCCCCCCCCCCTTTTTCAATGACTTTCTTCACAATCTCTTCTCATTCTATTTTTCTCTCTATGACTCTATATCTCTTTATCATACTCTTACCTTCCTCTTGTATTCTCTCATTTTGTCTCTCTTTCCTTTATTTCTTTCTTCCCCTTCCTATGTTATTCACTCTTTCCTTACTCCTTTTTGTTTTCCCTACTTATTCTTTGCTGTGCCCCTTTTTTCTATTTGAGTTCGTTCACAATCTCTTCTCATGCTATCTCTCTCTCTCTCTCTCTGACTTTATTTTTCTTTGTCTTACTCTCCTATTCCTCTTGTTTTGCTCTCATTCTTTCTCTCTTAGTATCCCCCTCTCTAACTTGCTTGTCCTTTGTCATATCTCTTGTATTTTCTTCTTGTATTTTCTCTTCATTCTTCCCTCTCAAATTTGCTATCCTTCTCCAATCTCTTTGTCTCACTCTCCTTCTCTTCTGCTTGTATTCTCTCATTCTTTCTCTCTTAGTACCCCCTCTCTAACTTGCTTCCCCTTTGTCATATCTCTTCTTGTATTTTCTCTTCATTCTCCCCTCTCTCAAATTTGCTATCCTTCTCCAATTTCTTTGTCTCACTCTCCATCTCTTCTCCTTGTGTTCTCTCAATCTTTCTCTCTCTGCCTTTCATTGCACCTCACCCTCAATCCCTTCCCATATCATGATGTATATGCTTATCACTGCACCATCTGATCATTTGCATGCTTTTCTCATCTGCTACTTGCACACACACACACTCACCTATTTTCCTTCACCTATGGTAGGATTGGCATGTGCATAGCGTGTGGTGATCCCTTCTCACCTGAATTAGTACTGCCTTTTCTCAGGACGCACAACTGCAGCCTCTCTGCTTTAGATAGGTACACCACTCTTACTCATTCATGCCACCTTTTCATTTTGCACACTACCTTATGGTATCCAACAGAATTGAGCACACTCCTTATTACTGTAACTCTTCACTCAATGATTTTATAGAATTCAAACAGTATGTGAAAATATTTAAAGATGATACACCTTTATGACAGGATACTTCATATTTTATGACTATGAAGCTTTTGTTTCAAATACAGGTGTATACAAAGCTTAACAACATATCCTTGAGGGATGTACTCACTTCTGTTGGATACTATACTGCACATTAAACCTTGCTAAATACCTTATATTGCTATCTTGTATTACTATTCCTATACATTACTTCAATCACATTTATTTTTGGATTGTTTTCAAATATATGATGTTTGGCTTCTAATCATTTTTCCATATTCCATAAGACTAGTATTTTTTTGGTAAATTTCATTTACTTTGAGAACTCTATCATGTGTAGATAAAATTCTTCATACATAATATTTTGCCATGTTTAAGTTTTTATCAAGTTGTATAAGATGTATTTTTTAGTAGAAAAATCAAAGATAGTGCAAATAAAAACACTTGATTTTTTTCTGATTGTAATGCTGACCTATAAATGTAGCATTTCCTATGGGTTGGTGTCCTCTCTCTAGTGTTGTTATATATGTATAATGTAGAAAGTAGCAACGTATGTTATTGGCAAGATAAAGAGTGTATAAAATAGGGAAAAGACCTTGATAGAAAACAAATGTTTCTTGACAATTTCATTTTCCAAGGCAGAGGGAATACTTAAATACATAAAAAAAACCTTTGTTGAAAAGTATGCGTAGAATTTTGATATGTTGGTATAAAGCAGGTCTGGTCTAAAACGACATTCCTGATTTGACCTCATTTTGACCTCATTTGCATAACTCCTCCCCCAATCCACCACCACCACCACCAATATCACCAACACGTTCACCCTTCTCTACCCCATCAGGATCGGCCTATGCATGACTTGCGGTGACCCCTTCCAGCCGGACCTCGTCTTGTCGCCGATCACGAGCCACAACTTCATGGCCACGCCCAACGAGAAGAACTGCATCACGAGCGACTTGTTCCTCATCGATACCAAGTGCCGGGTGGACTTTGAGATCTCTTCGTATCATCTCAGTGAGAGCCTACGGGACCAGCGGGTTCACCATGGCTACATCCTCGTCTATGCAGCTCAACGGAAGGCATCACTGGAGATGCTAAGGTATGTTGAAATACAGTCAACTCTTAGGAGCGTTTCACAAAAGGACTTGTCGGACATTTCATTTGACAAGTCCATTTTATCCAGCAGTTTCCTTTGTAACCATGCTTCTCAGGCAATCAAAACCAAGGAAAGAAGTCAGATCTGACATCTTGTTGGACAGACATTTTGATGAAGGGTTCCCTGATATGTGTTTCATAAAGCTATTCATGATATTACCAAGAACTTTTGGAAGGACTGGAACGTGTTCTTAGGTGATAATTCAGTTATATATGGATTATCGTGTCGCGTAAGAATGGGTCACAAGTCGTGCGTTTAGTCTTTCATAACTTACGAACAGCTTATGAAAAGGCCTCTATGTGTGTATAGAAGGTCTAACTTGCGTTTTCCCTCTTCCTGTATAATATTCTTACCTTCAAGCTACAAGAAGTTACAGGGTCACACAAGTATTAAGTACCCTGAGCTGCTTCCGGGAATTTTTGGTCATTGTCAGTTGTGAGAATTACTACTTCTTCTGTCATACAAATACCTGTACAAGAATGAATAACTACAACATGATGATTTTCTTGTCTTATTTCAGGTGGTTCATGAAGTTAGTTGAGCCTATACCGACCCTAGTGGTGGCTGTGTGTGAAGACATCAACTCGGCTGCGGACGGCATAGCGGAGGGCCAACGTCTTGTGGACGGGACAGCCACTGCAAAACTAGTCACAGCCAATTGCTCATCGTTCAGAGAACAAAGTATGTATTCATTGTGGTGACCTGATGGGAATTTATTCCTTCAATTACAGTGTGTGTATCAGTGGTGATGCGATATTTGCTCTCGCGATAATTGCTCCGGGTTTAATTTCGTACCTCCCTCAATGGCTAAGCTTTATATTAAGGAGCCCTAGACTTTGTCTCTAGACTTTGTCTATAGACTTTGTCTACCATTTTCAGATGTGTTGCAGTTTAATTTCACTCTCACAAGTATAAGATAATTATTTCTCCAAATGTAAAAAGGCAATTGTTTTTACTTTAAATCTAAGGATGTATTTGGTGGATTGCTTGGAAGTGAAACAAAATAATTTTGTTAAGCAGAAAAATAATTTTGTTTAACAGTAATTCCTGAATATGGAGTGATTGATACATGTAGATCTAGGAAAAAACCTGCAGCTGAACCGACTCCATCTGCTGGTATGTCTTTTCACCGAAGCCAAAGAGTGACCAGAATTGAACTTAAACTGTATCATACCATTACAATGAGGACAAAGCTTGATGAGGCTCGTTTAACTGAAGATATATTTATATGATTCAGTACATTAGCGAGGTGACACAACATTTGCTTCAGCGACAATTGCTCTGGGCTTACTTTCGTCTAATGTGTAGGATTAGGGTTTTAATGAGGTTTGAGGATAGGTTTAGGTTTAGGGTAGGGTGTAGTGTTAAACCCAGGGTTGAAGTTGGTCATTCGATTAGTGTGTGGAATTTACAGCAGAGCAATTATCGGCGGAGCTAATGTCTTGGAACCGTAACAGCTGCTAGGCAAAAGCCAGTGAGGGTAATTATGTTGCATCGCGATAATAATGATAATATTCCAACGTCATCCAGCTTTTCATTGTTGTTGATTTGAAAAGTTGAAGGAAGAGTCTCTCTCGTAGCGAATGTGAGGAGGATGTTTAAAATGTGCCTTAGGAGAGTGGAGCGTCGTGGCCCAGTGGATTAGTCTCCGGACTTTGAAACAGAAGGTCGTTGGTTCAAATCCCGGCCATGGTGTAATTTCCTTCAGCAAGGAATTCATCCACAGTGTGCTGCACTCGACCCAGGTGAGGTAAATGGGTACCGGCAGGAAGTAATTCTCAAAAAGCTGTGTGCACCGAATAGGTAGCCTAGCTTAGCCGGGTAATAATAATAGCAGGGCCCGCTGGGAGAACAGTTTTCGGAACTGAAGTGGCTACCTTCGGTAAATATACCGTTATTGTTATTATTATTATTAAGAGTTTATTTCAATATGACTCTTTCATATTCAACTCTTTGTGAATCACCCACCAGGGCCCTGTCTTACAAAGAGTTAAGATTGATCTGATCAACCTCAAGTATATGGAAATCCATCAACGTCATAATTTTTTCTTCAGGAAATTTGCACAATGTCTTTTTCTTCAGGAAATTTGCACAATGTCTTTTTATTCAGGAAATTTGCACAATGTCCTTTGAAACAAAGAGAATCACACTGAATTATAAAAAAATAGTGAATGTATGAATATACGTCATATCTAGAAATATTTTGAAGAAACATGTATTTTAGATGTTGACGTTGCTGGCTGTCCATAGTTGTGATTGATTCGATCAATCGTAAATCTTTGTAAGACGGGGCCCAGGTGTACTTGTGAGCAATATAAAAAACACAATGTTATTTTTATTTCATTTTCTTTCTTTGTTGTTTAATTTTCTTTCTCTCAGCTGTGATCTACAACAGTTTCTTGAAGGAAGCCCACAGGAAGAGGAAAGAAACAGAGAAGCTTTACAAGGCAGATGAGATCACTAACAGACCTCCAATGGAGTTACCCTCTCCAAGGTAAGTCTTTTTATAAAATCAAAGTTGAAGTCAAATTATCAAACAAATATTATCATAATTACCACACACCACAGCTCCGTCTTACAAAGAGTTACAATTGATCCAATCAATCTCAACTGTATGGAAATCCATCCTTACCAGAATTTTTTCTACAGGAAATTTGCAAAATCTCCATGGTAAACAAAGAGAATCACACTGAATCTTCAAGAGAATGAGGAATGTATGAAAATACAATCTATCTAGAAAATATTTTGAACAAATTTGCATTTTAGATGTTGATGATGCTGGCCATCCATAGTTGTGGTTGATCGGATCAATTATAACTCTTTGTAACACGGGTCCCTGGGGCCGTAACACAAAGCTTAGCAATGACCGTAGAACGGTTTTCTACGATTGATTCCATTGACTACAATGTACAATCGTACAAATCAAGCGTACGATTAATCGCTAACCTTTGTGTTACGGGACCCTGGTGGGTGTTTCATAAAGCTGATCGTAATCAACGAACGACTGGTGACCCATTCTTGTGCTACATAATATATCCCTATGTAACTGACTTAGCACTAGAACATGTTCCAGTCGAGCTTTTTACGAAAAGCTTGATGAAACACCCACCAGGGCCCCATCTTACAAAGAGTTACGATCGATCCAATCAATCGTGACTATGGAAATCCATCAGTGTCATAATTTTTCTACAGGAAATTTGCAAACGTCCTTTGTAAAAAAAGGAGATCACACCAAATTGTCAAGAAATCAATGAATTTATGGATATACATTCATATCGAGATTTGTTTTTGATCCAACATGCATTTTATATGTTGACTTTGCTGGCTTTCTATAGTTGCGATTGATCGGATCAATCGCAACTCTTTGTAAGACAGGCCCCAGGCAATGCTGTATGAAAAACTGATAGATGAGAAATCACATGAGCTTGTAAATAGACGTTAAAAGATGGGCGTTTCTGCAACCCTGTTTGGCGTTCAACGATGTATTGGATAGAGCTACGTCGATATTGTGCTGCTCAGTGGCTGCCGTGCCCACGATCAAATGGGCAAAACTAATTTCTGAGTATTTCTATTTCTATTATATATTAGATATCTATTTTGAACAATAAAATATGGATTTTCATTTTTTTCATTTTCATTAAGCCATCCATCCATAGATCAGCTGTAATTCATTTCAATATTTTTCTCTTCTTGTTTTTTAGTCGAGATGTCTCTGTAGATGATGCCCAAACACCCACGTCAGGTATGAAACAAACTATCACATTCCCCTTAACACATATATCAGTATCCATACTGCATGGTATGCCCTATTTATATTCTTGCATTTTGTAGTGTCTTTGGTATATTCACATACACCATACTCATTGTTTATATAGTATAGAGCAGCCTAAATATATGAAGGCAGAATCGTTGGTGGGCTAATGAAAGGTCGTACCTCAAAATTTGAATAGTTTGAGTCCAGCTCAGATCATTGTCTAATTTAGAATTATGGTGATGTTGGCAACCTGACACTATCTTAAAATATTCTTCTAATTCTATGCAAAAGGAGGTCACCATAATATGTTCTTACGACAAAATATAACCCTTCTTAACTTTTCTCATTTTCTTTTCAAATTTTGAGCAAAACAAGATTTGTGACGGCACAATGACATATGTTTCCAGTCAGTTGATCAGTTGTTGAATTTGTGTTTTGGGGGCCTACGTCGCCAAAAAAATACTAATGATGTTGATCCTTTATTTGTGGGTCCTAAATTTTTTCTAACGGTTAGGTGAAAGTTTAGTCATAGTAATTAAATCTAACTGTAATCACAACGTTCCACTTTACCCCCAATTTAGTGACTGTTAATTGTAATTTCGTTGACGAGTTTAGTAATATATATGTATGACTTGAAAACCTCCGTAATTTTTAGTTACTAGTAACTAGAAATATTGTTTACTGATCTACTATAATTACCACAGCTATCCATGTGTAAAGACAAATGCCTGACTCCAAGTGAATGAAAACATAAACCCCTTTGTACCATTATAATATACATGTAGTTAATGTACCCATTCCAGACCTACATGTACATGTAGCACAATACAATGGTTTAATATATACATGTGTACATATGTAAGTGGCATGGATGTGATATGAATTAGAGGAAAATTGTCTAAAATGATAATAATGATTTTCCACCTCCATATGGCATGGACCGATTATTCCAAGCTGTCTTAGACTATACATGTAGATCCAACAAATTAATTTCTTTTAGTGTTATCAATTTCCTGTTTCTTGTGCATTTTTTTAATGCAAGTCTAGGACAGTGAAGTTGCCTTGGGCATTTTGTCAAAAGTCTGTGCCACAAATCGTGCTTTAACCCTTAATAAACTGGGGAGGGGGGGGTCAACCCCCCCCTCTACAAATTTCGTCACTACGCCGCTGCGCGAAGTTTTGGACCGCGCCGCTCTCTGAATTTTTACTTTCAAGTCTTGCGCATCTTTTGAGACCAAATTTGCGACGCCCGGGTATGCGGTTTTGAAATTACGCAACATTTTGTAAGTGCATGTCAGACCCGAAATTGCTCAAAAACGTGATTCCGTGTACAAAGTCAATGCAAATTGTGTTTTTCAACCAAAAATCATAAATGTATGATTATTTTTACTTTTGTTGGTTTAAATGGATTTATTTTAGGCTATTTATGATCGCAAAAGTGTCCCAAACAAAGTTCATCGGGATAATAACAAAGGCTTGAAAAAACTAAGAAATACATAAGAATTTTAGAAAACAATAAAATACATAAGAAATTAATTATTTACACATGCATTAATTTTTGCAATTTTTTGTAGATATTTGTTAGAAATGTAATAATTGATACTCCCACCAAAAATTAGCATTCTACTAGCTATATAAATTGAGTTAAAGGCAAAAACATACACAAAAAACAAAATTTAGGGCAAATTTCATACCCTTATTTGCTTAATTAATTAATAAAAAAATTTAAACAATTAATTTTTTGAAGATTTTACCATATAGTCTTGTAGTTTACATCCGGCTCTACGCGCGTGCGAATTTTCACGCCGATCGCGCAATCAGCGGCAGAGATCTGAGGGGAGGGGGTCAAATTAACCCCCCCCCAGTATATTCTGGTCCGAAATAGCCCAGTTTAGATAGGGTTAAAATTCTATCGGCATTTTTTCAGAGCCACTTTCCTACATCCACCATCATGACATGCCGGTTTCCTGTGTGAAAGAAGCCGCTTTGACTTTTAATGCAGTGCCTTACGCTCTGTCTAGAAAAAAAAACTTTCTCAACGAAACAATAGTTAAGATTCACATGTATGATATACTTCCTGTATACACTGTACTCCAAGACTATGGCCTGTATTCTGAAGTCAAGTTTAACTTAGACCATGGTCTAACTCTGTGCTAAAATTATTGGAAGCCAAAAGTATCAAAATATTTATTAAGTTGCATGTTTCTTATGTTTACTGTGCTCTTTCCCGATTCATCGATGGTGAAGACAATCATTTATTTATACTTCCTACACAATTATGAATGATTTGAGAGCCAAATGAGCTGAAATATTATATATCTACTGTTAGTGATTTATGTAGCAATTGGCTTTCCATACTTAAACCACAACTTTAAACCTGAGTTTAAGTTAAACTCGACTTCAGAATATGGGCCTACGTATGCATGTTAAGTATGGTAATGGTAATCTGTATACCAGTATGTATGTGGGAATCGCTTTTCATGTTTAGCAGTGGGAAAAAGTAAAAAGGTATAAATTTTGGATATTTAGGAATGTAAATAAATTATTTATGAATCTAGGAGTGAAATTACAAGAGTAGTTCAGTCTGTATTGGATGGGTAATAGAATTTAGCTTGCTTTTACCGCTTCATGGATGTAAATTTGCTCCCAGTTAAAAGTTGCCCAGTCTGGGCCCTCTTGTATGAAAGTTACTGGTAACTTCACCATACAATTGCAATTGCCATGGTAACAATGCTCAACAGCCAATCAAAATCAAGGATTTTATGGAAATAACCAATGGATGGTAAGGTTACAATAGAGGTAACTTTCGGGCAATTCCATAAAATGATCAACCTTTTTTTTACGTCCTACGCCCATTTTTCTCAGGTTTTGCTTCACTTCATAAACTGACAAAGTCATGATCCATTGAAAACATAACAGACTGTCAAAAGAACAAGAAATCAGAGACAGAAATTTCATGACGTACATATTTTATGGAATTGCTCTTACATGTAATTGCAATAGGGCCATCTGAAGTACTTTGAATCCATAGTAGTGGTATTATGATGAAATAACCTATATACCACGCATACCCAATTAGATATTCTATTCAAGCTCTATGAGAGTAAAAAGAGCGTAGTATTTGATTACCTTTAATTGCCTTGAATGGCAATTAATTTTGAGATTTCAATCTTGAATTTTAAACAAAAGGGAAATTTATCAACAATTATATATGATGAAGGGAATTATGATTATGATTCAGAGGAAACACAAAAATAAGTGATACTGGCCCAGAATCTGTTTATGATGTCTGAATCATTTTAATTAATATCATCCTCCATCTTGGCTTAATAATGATGAAGTCTTGCCTTCGTTTCTTTCATACACCTATTGTTATAATGATTCAACCATCAGCATTAATTTATCTGATGTTGATTATTTCCTTTCAAAGCTGAGTGAAATTCATTTAGAAAAACAGTTAAAAGTTTGCTCATTTAGATTATGTCCTTTCAGAGCATAGTGAATTTCATTAAAAAAAACGAAATAAAAAAATGGAATTGGTGAAAGTGCATTAACTTTCCTGACTCTTGTTCTAATTTATCCTTTCTTCATTTTCCACCCTTCCACCCCTCACATGTTGGCTTCCTATTCCTCTCCTCAACCCCCTATTCAATTAATGGTATCTCCCTATTAATGCAATGTGTGTTCCTTTTTTTGTATTGTAATGAATTGTGTTTTTTTTTGCTTTAACTTCCCGTACATGCAAACGTGTTGTTCCTATGGTGTAAATATACTGTATTTTTTATCCTTGTAATTGTTGGCACATCAAGTGTTATTTTCCTTTCCTTTTTTCATTGTACTTTCCTCTTTCTTTATTGCCTCCATAAACTGTCTTTGTCTTCAATTGACTGTTGATTTTATATCTGTTATTGTGTTATTTTTTGGTCTCACAATTTTTTTTGTCTTTTGTCTGCATCTTTGCCTTTATATGGCTTACTAATTTGGTGTCTGTATTTCTTTTGGGTTAAATCATATTAATATATTCATTTATTGCTACTTCAAATGTTCATCTCAACAATATTTGTGTGTCACCATAATTTCTTCTGGATATTGATTGATTTTTTATTTCATTTTCATTTCATTTGTTCAATGTTACAAATAATGAAAATTACCAAATTCTTTTTCCATTATTTCTCATGAATTGGAACCTTGGTATTTCTTTTATGTTTGCCCACTGGATTTGATTTTCAAATTCTTTGGTTTCAAATTTGAATCAAACTTCAACATTTTGTGTTATTTACACATCTTGCACTTTCCCCCTTTTCTCATTTGGAAAAAAAATGATGAACAAATCCTCTATTTTAATAATTATTTCATTTTATTATTATATGGTCCCACATGCTCTGTTTTATGTTGTCTATGTCTCATAACGCTTTTGCATCCCTACGATTTTATGTATATTAATCATCATGGCTTGCGTAATATATTCAAATATTGCTATATTGTATAAATTCCTCTTGATGCATACAAATTTCCCATTATTGTATGAGTTGGTAATAATCTCTTGCCTTGCATCTGATTCAAGTTGCCCCCCTCTATTTATTGATACCTTTCAATTCTATCCCTTTTCTACTCTGAATACATCTTGATAATTTGCATAAAAATGGAATACCTTCACTTTGATTTGATGATATCCGAACGGTCTGCATGATGTGGTTGGTCTCAATATCTATATATGCATACGTGTTGCATGATGCACCGTGCCCCGCCCTGCCCATCCCCACCCCCATTACCAATGATGCCACCCCACCCACCCCCCTTCCAATAGGCTTCACCCCTGAGTTTGTACCCCGCCAGAGATCCGTTTCTTCGGAAGCGGTGGTCCACGATCCCCTGGTTAAGCCCAGTGAAATACGCAACCGCATGAGGCTACAGCAGCAGTCCCATATTAGCTTCCGAGGTAAAAGAATGAACGTCTCGTTTTAGTATAAAATATTTAAACGGATGGTCCGGGCTGAAAATATTTATATCTTAATACATAGAGTAGAATTCATTGAGCAAAATGCCGAAAATTTCATCAAAATCGGATAACAAATAATAAAGTTATTGAAGTTTAAAGTTTAGCAATATTTTGTGAAAACAGTTGTCATGAATATTCATTAGGTGGGCTGATGATGTCACATCTCCACTTTCCGTTTTCTTATGTTATTACATAAAATCATATTTTTTTCATTATTTCATACTTGTGTGAATAATATGTCTCTCATATAATGAAATAAGTTGCAGCAATAAATATCTAATGCACTAAATCAATTGTCAATCCAATTTTTTTAGTTCTTGGAGGAAAAAATTGAATAAACCTAATTTCATATAATAAAATACAAAAGAACAAGTGGAGATGTGACATCATCTGCCCACCTAATAAATATTCATGACGACTGTTTTCACAAAATATTGCTAAACTTTAAAATTCAATAACTTTGTTATTTTTTATCAAATTTTCATGAAATTTCGGCATTTTGCTCAGTGAATTCTACTCTGTTTGTTAAGCTATAAATACTTTCAGCCCGGACCATCCCTTTAAACGGATAAATATTGCGAATAAACCCTTTGTTGAATGTTGAGTGTTTTTTGTGAAATTATAGCGTCCAGAGCGTCATGCCTGACTGATGTGTACGCTCTGGAAGAATCCTCTGATTATTAATAATTTGACCAAATTTGTCATTTTTTCATATTTTCTGAGTACACAGTAGTGTTCTTGAAATTTGAACAAATTAAATCAGTGAATAAAGCCTTTGTGAATGCAGAATATTGTGCGATTCAGGAACTCTCTGTTTCGATGAAGAAATGGAGGGACAAGCATCATATACCTGTAATGCTTTGCCCCTCTAATATTTTTGTCTGCTCAGTAAGTTCTGTCGCCATTAAATTGAAGGCACTCTAGCCCTTAAATTATGCCTTTAAAATGTCCCTAAACCGAGTCATTTAGGTTTCTGGGCATATACCTATCATTTAATACTTATTCAGTTATAAAAGTAATTATGAGATATATTGCGTACAGGTTTGATGTAAGCATAATTCTTTATACCTACATGTATCTAGTATCATGAATATTACCTTTTGTTGTATTATTACCCATTCTTCATTCAATGTTTAATCACTCTCCCCTTCAATAGTAATGAACTTGTGATAAACATGTTTTGAATATTTATTCAATTGAGTGCAGATAGTCTGTTAATCTTAACCAGGCTATTACATGTATTTCATTACTCATTTAAATCGTCCATTCAAAATCTCCAAAATATAAGTACACATGTTGGTGCCCATAATGTGTATCGCATTTCATTTGACTGTGGTATGAGAGCAGTATACATGCAGATAAAATGCCTTTACTGAATAAAGCATAAGTGCTAGGCTGGGGATTGAACCCTGGACCTTTTTATTGGTTGAGTTGGTGCCCAAGGTTACTTGACCACTTCACCATTGTAGATGTTTGTTCATATTCAGCAAGAATTGGGGATCAGTGATCTTTTGGAGAAAGATTTGCGTTTAAATATCAAGCGCAAATCCATGAGCACTTTTGATTGGTTAAAAAAACCAAGTTGCGTTTGATTTTCTGAGTTGCGTTTGATTGTAACTTGTTCTGAGGTTCTGCAGCGGGCCCCAAGGTTTTGTTCAAATTAAAGTGTTGTGCAAAGAGGTGTGATGAATTCAAGGCAAACTCACAATGACATTGGTGTTACTATAAATATAAAAGAAAAAAAAAATGAATCAATTGAATCTATTTGAGAGAAAGGTTCCTAAGAGTTTAGATCCTTCAAATTTTATTCAGGTTTGGATTAATTGCAAGTTTTCGTGAGGCTGTCTCCTTGGCCCTCTAACGCAAACCTTAGCGATCGATTATGGATCTGATTAATGATACATTGCAATGATCATTATATACAAATCAATCTTACCAATCAATTATATGATCAATTGCTAAGCTTAAAGGTAAATTCCAGTTCTGGTAACGATCTCAAAATGACTTTTTACAGAATCTAATATAATGACCACCCAAGTGTCTGTTTGTATGAATAAAAAATATGTGCCAAAGGATTCTGGAAGAAATTGTGTAATTGCTGAGAAATAAGCAAAATAAGCACGGATTCGGTCACTTCCGTCGGGTCTTTATTCCAGCAATAATAATACACTGTCCCACGTGTGCCTATCTGTGTTGGCGATCTTCAGTGTGATCGTATTTCAGCTTAGATTTTATGATTTCACAAAGTTCAGTTTATGTAACTGTACCAGATCTAGATCCACGATGATATAGTCATACTTAACCTTGGTTTTACAGACTTTCTCACGAAATCAGTGTTTTACTGCAACTACTGTAATTTAGCTTTAATATCATTGGCCCTTGGTAGGTGTTTCATAAAGCTGTTGGGAAGTTACAAGCAAACAAATGAATAGTTACCCTTTCTTGTGGTAGATAATAGACACTAGATTTTCATTGGTGTTGATGTAGTTCCTAAGAAAGGGTCACCAGTCGTTTGTAAAGTCACTCGTAACTTATAAACAGCTTTTTGAAATGACCACCTGAACTTCTTAAATTTATGTTTAAAATGGCTTTCCTCATAAAGAAAAAAAAAAAAGAAAGACCGAATTCATATGAAAAAACCTTACGTAAAATGAATAGCACCCTGTCAAGTTCAAAATAAAGAAGTTTCTGTTATTTTCTGCAGAAAAGTTAACCAGTTTTCTTATCATTTGTAATAATATTTATTATTATGTATCTGTTTTATTATGTCAGGTGTGGAAGACCAGTTATATGATGAGATTGGTCATCAGCAATCTAGATGGGCACCAAAACCCAGTAATGAAGGTGAATATACATATATACTTCCTCAAAGATCAATGAAAATGATACCCCTCATTGTGATAGAAATATACCTGTCATTATGATGAAGAAAAATAATTTACATGAGTCCATATTCCTATGATACACCTCAACCTTATGAAAATAAAGTTTACAAACTGGTTTACAACATTATTCCATATTTCCTCCACGATTATTAAGATGAAGATACATGTAATGTTGATTTCCAATATTCCAAATTCCTTCTGATATTATCGATTATAATACCCCTCTTTATGGCTTGAATGTCATCCCTCTCATGATAAAGATTACAAATAATTTACAGAATTATTCCATATCCCTATGACTGAAAAATATGTTTCTCCCAAAATGATAAGATTAATTCTTTTTTTTTGTTTATAATTGAGTGATAAAGATTAGTAATTGAGTTACACCATTAATCCACATTCCTTCTGAGATGCAAGACTATTTTACCCCTCTTTATGAGACAAATATCATACCCCTCTCTATGATAGCAATATCATACCCCTTGTGATAAAGATTGCAAATAATTTACACCATTATTTTGTAATATGACTGAAAAATATGTTACCCCTAATAAAAAATGGAATAGCGTTCCCATCATTGTGATAACGATAACATATTGATTTACAGCATTATTCCACCTCCCCTCTCAGACAAAGATTACAATTGAATTTCCATTAATTGAGTAATGAAGATCACAAATTGATTTACAGCATAATTCCATTTTCCATATTATGTTAACTGTTATCATTGGCTTTGCTTCAGAGGGAAAATGGCAATTGTTTTAAATATTGATATCACTTGCAAATTGGTGCTCATGTACATGTATAGCAGACATTGAATGAAAAGCTTCTCATTGCGATATTTCGTGGTTCGAATTGATACATAACACTTGCTATGGATATTACATAGCTTACAGTATTTACATCTGCCAATTGATAATTTTCTCATCCCTTTTCAAGTCATGATAAAAACCACATGTACCATCTTAGTCCCAGGTAAACTCTTTTTTTTTTTGCCTGGAGTCCAGAGTGCGTGCCTGGTTGCGTTTAGCCTTTTGCTTGATCACGTTTTAACAAGCGTTTGTTTAATGATTGCCGGACCATGCCGTCATTTTCATGCTAGTACATTCATTCTGCTTTAATAGTGTAGTTATGAATAAAAGAAAATTGAGGGTAACTTTGCTCAAAGTTTTATTTTGAATTAATCTTATAAACACATCATTCTCATGGCACTGCGCAGAGAGTTCATGCGATTTGATTAACCATGTGGGGTAGATCATTAATTCCATCATGACTTTGCATTAATTGCTACTTGTCTTCTCAAGTGTTTGTTTATTACTCTGGGTCTGGGAGGGGCCTTGTGAAGTGGTTTTTAGGGTTGATTTGCCCTGCATGCTACATTTTAAAGCAAAATTCTGTTCTGGGATTAGGTTTGCAGTGTTGATATGCCTGGAAAGAGGGAAATCAATAAGATTTTAATCTTCTTTTCCCTTTCATTTTTAAAAGTTGTCTTGAAGATTCAATTTTTTTCTGAAATCAAAGAAGCTTCTTCATGATTAAGAGGATTTTATTCACGTGCAGTTCGGCATAAGATTAAGTTTTTCTGCTCATAATTGGCATTTAAGCATTGTGAAACTTATTGATACAATATTGCACTGTGTATCATTGATGAGCAAATCAGGGTTTTAGAGGTTTGCTGTGTTTGAGATTTTTATTTTTATTTTTTGTTTGGTGTAAAAGAGGGAAAACCAACTTTTTTGATTCTGCAAAATGATACGGGCAAAGTATGACAGTCACTGTTCTCTTTTCCATTAATGTAACAAAGTATGGAAATTTCTGTTTCTTTATGGTTTTATTGATGTGAGGATTTATTTTGTACTATCATTTCTTTTTTATTACCTTTTCTTTTCCCCACCTGCTTGCCGATCTGTGCTTCAATATTGCATTATCCTACCCTATAAAATTACCTTGTGTACATGTTTGTCCCCCCATGGCTTTTTCCTCTCCCTATAAAATCCCATTAAACCATTACCATAAACCACATCTCCTATGACTTTTCTTCCCTCCCTATACAATTTCATTATACCATTACCTTGTATGTATGTCCCCCATATGACTTTTCCCCCTCTCCTTATACGATCCCATCATGCACCTCATTTAATATCTCTTCCTTTTGCACTGAATAACTTAAAACCCCATCCCTTATATAATCATGTTATCGTACTTCCTTACATCACTTATTTCTCTTATGTAATTCCTGTCCTTGTCTTTGCCCCATGCATTTTGTCCCATGCATTTCTTAATAACCCTACTGATCGTATTACTCCTCCTGATACAAACCCATTACACTCCCATTATTTCCTCATCATTCTGATGAATTAAAATATACTCTCTCTTTTACCACTCCTTATACCACTCCTACCACTTTTTATACCACCCCTTATACCACTCCTTATACCAATGCTTGTACCACTCCTTGCACCAATCCTTCACCACTCCTTATACCAATCCTTATAATGTACTCCCCTTTTACCATATCTTATACCTATCCTCATACCATCCTTTATCCTTACACCAATCCTTTTACTAATCCATATACTACCTCTTATACTAATCCTTATACCATCCCTCATATTTCTGTTATATCACATGGTGTCTTGTACTACATTATTTCACTTCCAAAACCCATTTTTATACATAATTTTCCATCATACTTTCAATTTCCCATGACCAATACCAAACCCTTATGCAAACCCAATGTCTTATACCCCTTCCCCGGTAAGCAGCTCGTATGTACCACACAGCCAACTATGAATCCAGGCAGCGGCGATGGGGCTCTGAGGTGAGGCGAAAGCCTAATTTACCGTTGCCCTCGACACCACAGAGCACTGGGACAGAAGGTATAGGTTTGGTTGATGAATATTTCTCTGTCTCTGTATTTGTGCATCGTTCGTACATGTACCTGTTCCTGTATTGTGCATTGTGTTGCCTTAGTCTATCAAACCAATATACCTTATACTCTCTTAATATCTTATACTGTAAAAGTGGGACAAAGGGTTAAGCTTTCATTAATAAATATTTCTTTGTGTCTGTCGTTGTGCATCTTTTGTATTAGCATACATGTCCCTGTACCTGTATGTGCATTGTGTTGTCCGAGTCTGTGAAACTATAATACCTTATACTCTTAAACTCTCTCAACACCTTATACTGCAAAAGTGAGCTTTTGGTTACAAGTGCAATGCGAAAATAGGTGCTTCTTTATCTGCAGCAAATTGATAAAGATATCAATTGAAAATGCAAAAAGGTGAAAAAGGATGAACAAAGGAGAAAAAATAATTGAAATTAGAAAGCTGAAATTAAAGCAATAGAAAAAGTAAATGAAGTTGAAGTTGAATCACTTATCAAATCACTAATAATGTGAAGTGTTTTCTGATCTTTGCATGAAATATATAAACGTTATGGGACTTTGAAATCAAACATTGCCTTGATTGAATCACTTTTATCGTATATTTGGGGAATATCTGTTGTCTTCCTTCATAGAACTTTTATTCCATAATTATCCTCGGTGAATGGAAAGAATTAATAGATGCTGTAGAAATTATGGCTTTGTATGTAATCTATAGAATATACCCTTATGGGTATTATTTCTGTCTTTCTGTATTCTGTCTGTCTGTCTCCTTCTGTCTTATATCTTATTCTCTTCATGTGGGCCTAAATATTTTTAGATTCTGAGGCCCGTATTCTGATAGCAGGTTTAACTTAAACTCAGTTTTAAAGTTGTGGTTTAAGTATGGGAAGCCAAAAGTATCAAAATTTTTATTAAGTTGTATGTTTCTTATGTTCACTGTGCTCTTTCCTGATTCATCGATGGTGAAGACAATCGTCTATTTATACTTCCTAGACAAATATGAATGATTTGAGAGCCAAATGAGCTGAAGTATGATATCTCTACTGTTAGTGATTTATTTAACAATTGGCCATCCATACTTAAACCACAACTTTAAACCCGAGTTTAAGTTAAACCTGCTATCAGAATATGGGCCTGTATCTCAACTTTCACTCTTGAATTCCTGTCAGGGAGGAATCCTCTTTTTGTTTGAGTCTTAATTTAGTTTTTAACCAATTCCTACCAAAATATATCTTTATGATCATTATTTCACCAAGTCAAAGCTCTAAACTATGAATAGATAAATAATACTGCTGTTTGCCCAGAGAAAAGAAGGAAATAAATATTTGTCTATATCCTTTCTCAACCATTGATTTTATTAGGTTATATACATTAACTTATTCACATCCATGTATATTCACCATTCAAAAAGTTCATTTACAATTTCTTCCATTGTTTTTTTTTGTTTTTTTTGTTAATTTCTTCCATTGTTGAATGAATAACCTTCAAATTTGTACATCGAGAGACCTATTGTTAAAGATCTGTTTTGGCAGTGGGATTATGTAGTCTAATTCTTTGTTATGTCACCGTTATTTGGTCATATCTAAAACCTATGTGAAGCATGCACCACTGTCTTGTATGAAAGCATAATGTGTCTATTATTCACCATCTCAAAGCCATTATTACGCAGTGGTACTTGTAATGTATATTACATGGTGACACGACCTTTGCTCCTTCCACAATTGCTCCGGTCCCAATGTCTCAGAAGGCATAGGATTAGAGTTGGGATTGCTATTTTTTTTGGTTTAGAATATTGTAAAGATTACGATTTGGGTTTATTTCGTTTTTGAGGTTAGGTTTTATGTTTCACTTAATGTGTAGATTTTCCATCTGAGCAATTGTCGCCAGAGCAAATGTCATGTAACCATATTACATGTCTATGTGCCTGACATATTTGAATTTCATGCCCCCCTTTTTTTTTTGGGGGGGGAGGGGGTGCATTGGAAGGAGCCAGTCATATGTAAGCATTAACTAGAGAAAAGGGCTACCCATGTGGACATGATTTACATAATTATAGATCCGCGCGATTTTGCATTGAAGTTTTGTAATATTTATTTGAATAGATAAAATATGGAAAAAAAATCACATTAATCATTCTAATAATGCTTCAGTATTGCTCCATATTGTTCATATAGCTTATCCTTAGATTGCCTATTTCGTTTACCTTAGAACTTCATACAACTTCACTGAAAGTATTCAAATCAAAACCGAAATTTTATACAAACCAAAACCGCATGCAGATGTTATTGGCAATACCGTTTTGTTGGTGACCAGTCAATTTCATAGAAACTTTTGATTTTGGTAATTGTAACATTGTGGTTACTATCATAGAAAACTTGATCTACTTTGGCTCCTGAACCCGGTTGTTGTAGTTTAACTAGTTTCCCTAATCGTAAGGCCTATATCTAATAGGCTTTATTTGCACAGGATAAGCTCAAGTTAATCTCAGTGGTTGGTGTGGTTAAAAACATACATTCCTATTAGCTGCATACCTTGGCAATGTGCTCATAGCTTAATTTTGGTATCGTGCACATCTTTCTCTATTTTTTTATACACTGTGTACTATTAACTAATTATAAGCAGTAGCTTATGCGCTCATAAAGTAGGGTATCAATAACATCATGTCTTCATCATTTTTTTTATTCACTGTGTACTTATTAGATGCCCTACTCCAGGGGTTCTCAAACTTTTTCTTTGAAGGGCCAGATGAGACTCCAAGTAAACCTGAAAGGGCCAGGGTGAAGTGGATACTTAGACAAAAATGTGCGCGAAGCGCAAAGACCCTTGCGGTCGGGGTCCTAGATGCTCTATAATCTGGCCCTTATTTTGGGAGCTTTTATTCCAACAAATTTATAACAGTTTCATACAGAACGCAGGCAAAATTAGAAAAGATTTCAAAATACAGCGAGAGTCAATATTAATGATAACAAAATTGCAGCACTTTGTTAGAAGGAATCTAGATTTTACCTATACATAACTGGTATTGGGGAGACAGATTATGTCTTGAAGTATCAATATTTTTGCAGTCAAAGTAGAATGAATAATAGAGTACGTCTGTTGTAGACTCTAACAAGGATGTCAGTCTTCTAGTCACTTTCAATATGGGAAAAGTGACAGTCCAAGTGACCTTGGCACAAAAGGTGTAATTACCAGACGAAGGCACTGGTGCAAATGTTCACTGGTCAAGCAGGGGCCGCGGAAGCGGGGGGGGGGGGGGGGGGGCTTCAGCCCCCCACTTTTTTCCAAAACCATTTATATAAACGTAAAAATGACCATACGATTGTGATTTTTTGCATGGCCAGCGCCCCCCCCCCCCACTTTGAAAACCGTTCCGCGGCCCCTGTCAAGTTACTTCGGTATGAGTTAGTTCTTTAAAATGTTCATTGTGGAAAATGCACTTTCACACCTGTATGTAGATCCAAACATGGTGAGAACAGCGCTGGTCATCTAATAAGTAGATCGAACAGACAGAAAAGACTCCACTAAACTTTGTTTAAATGTCAAATTAATTTGACTGCCATTACTTTTATTACGGTTAGGTCTACATGGATTATCTGTGGATACACAATGTAATCATATTGAGCTTTGTTTCATATTGTGACTTTAGTGATTAAAAAAAAACCCAGCAGAGTCTCGCGGGCCGGATAGAGAAGCTCTGCGGGCCGGATCCGGCCCGCGGGCCGTAGTTTGAGAACCCCTGCCCTACTCAATGCAACATGCTCATTCAGAATTTCATTCACATATTTTTTTTTTAGTCACCGTGTACAGTTCATAATGGTGGAGATATACTGTAAGAGGGATGTAGGGTGTAATCGTACATTCATATCACATCTTCATTATTTCTTGATCCACCTTGTACGGTTCATGATGGCTTCCATTTCTGCTTTGAGTGACGTTGGTGTAGTGCATGTTATATCCTCAATATTTCTTGATCCACTGTGTACTATTTATTCAAGATAGTGTGTTATAATGAATTCATACAGATTTCCTCCTCCATATGCCATTAAACTGCCTTTGAATTTACATGTACTATATATATATTATAATACTAGTCTGAACTATTTGACAAATCATATATTTGCAATTAACATTTTAAGCTTACATGTCCATGGAATTAAGTATGTGTATGTTGAAATGTACATGCTCACAGAGCTGTATAATTATTATGTTGTAGAGTAAATGTAGCTATACATGTAATTCACATTTTTGCCATGGCTATCTAAAGTTTCGCTTAAATGCTGTTATTACTAACATTTCTGTACTAAATCAAATTCTCTTTGTTCTCTTGCCTATTCATTTTCTCTACTCTCTTTTCTTTTCTCATTCCTCTCTCTTCTGTTCTGATTCCCCTGATAATTTCTTTTATTATGTTTTCCTTTCTTTAACTTTCTTTCAATCCATTTCTTGCACCTCTTCATTTTTCTCTGGCATTTATTTCCTTTCTCATTCCTCTTCTCATTTTCTTCTTTCCCTTTTCCATTTCATTTTTCTTCATTCTATACTCTTGTTTCTCTTCCTTTGTTTTTCTTTCCCTCCATATGTTCCTCTTACTCTTTTTTTATCTGTAACTTTATTCTCTTCTCTCACTTTTCTCTCCTTTTTTCCCCACTTTACCTTCCTTCTTCTTTTCCTTTTCCATTCTTTTATTTCCATCCATTCTATACCCTTTATCCCTTCATTTGTTTTTCTTTCCCTTTATCTGTTCCTCTTCCTTTTTTTTTATTCTGTAACTTGATTTCTCCTTTCTTTCCTCTTTCACTTTTCTCTCCTTTTTTCCCCACTTTACCTTCCCTTTATCCTCTGCTCTGCCCTTTGCACCACGCTTCACCCGCAACCATCTGAAACAAAATAAATAAAAACTGCCACCAATAGCACATTATACTCAAGTTGAGAGGAGAGGTTCCGAACCAGTGCGACCGACGGTAGCGTTGACGGCCCGTTCGCATCAAGGTTGGTCCACGTGCATGCTTGCTGAATTTGCTTCATCCGATGGTCATTGACTGTTCTGTGATCTATTGTTGTGACTGTTTTGTGTTCCCATTCGCTGTGTCACCAGGGTCCTGTCTCACAAAGAGTTGTGATTGATCCAAGCAATCTTAAAGGACAAGTCCACCCCAACAAAAACTTGATTTGAATAAAAAGAGAAAAATTCAACGAGCATAACACTGAAAATTTCATCAAAATCGGATGTAAAATAAGAAAGTTATGACATTTAAAAGTTTCTCTTCATTTCACAAAACAGTTATATGCGCATCCCGGTCGGTATGCAAATGAGGGAACCGATGACATCACTCACTCACTATTTCTTTTGTATTTTATTATATGAAATATGAAATATTTTGATTTCCTCGTCATTGTCATGTGAAATGAAGTATCATTCCTCCCTGAACACGTAGAATTCCATTAATTTAACATTTTGTGGTTCAGGCAATGAGGTCCTAATCGTCAAATTCGTAAAAAATGAAATATTGTATAATTCAAACAATAAAAAACAAAAGAAATAGTGAGTGAGTGACATCATCGACTCTCTAATTTGGATGTAACTGGCTCGTTCATATAACTATTTTGTTTAAAATAAGCGAAACTTTGAAATGTCATAACTTTCTTATTTTACATCCGATTTTGATGAAATTTTTAGCATTGGGCTTGTCTGATTTTTCTCTATTGATTCAAATCAACATTTTTCTGAGGTGGACTTGTCCTTTAACTATGGAAAGCCATCAGTACCATAATCCTTAATGGATATTTATACAATGTGCCTTTGAAAACAAAGAGGAGTGCACTAATTTATCAAGACAGTGATGCAGAGCCCAAGTATACTTTGTGTCTCAAACCTTTTGAATGCACAAATCATGGCTGGGCTGTTAAAACCTTGTATCTCACAATTTTAAAATGTTGAAGGTAGCTTAGAAAAATCTGTATTTTAGAAGTATAGCAATGGTGAAAATCTCATATTGTCTGAAAACAGTCTCCTGATACCTGTGAAGAACTCTTGTCAAGGCAAATGAAGGTTTGCTACCCATGTTATACCTCTGAAATTTAGCTTATTCTGAGTTGTCATAAAAATATTTAATTTTGAAATACAAGGTATTAACAGCCCAGAGACGAAAGGCATCTTCAGTATTTGGTTTGCTGGCTTTACATAGTTGTGATTTATAGGAACAATTGTAACTGTTTGTAAGACGGCCCCAATGCCCCCCCCCCCCATCATATAAGTTTTCTTTCTTAATTTCATGATGTTTATTCATTGTACTTACAACAGAATCGAAGTGATTTGATTTTGCTTTCATTTGCTTTATTCATTCATTCTAGTTGTAGTTATTATTATTATTTTGCCATAAAATCTATTCCAGCCAAAGATCGTGGAGGGAGGGGGGGGGGGGGCATTTTTGAGAACTTTCATTTTGTTTGCCGGAAAAAAATTAACAGGAAAATTATTCTTATGAGTGTTGATAACCTCAATAGGGGGCTTGTCCATGATTTTTTTCCTACAAAGTGCTGTGCCGTCTGGAAAAATCCTGGATTTGCTCCTTCCCCTACACTTTTTGCTGTTGATTAATTTCTTTACTAAAACTTACTAATTTCAAGAGTGTTAGTGATTTGAATAAATTGTTTCACATTTTGTGTATGTCATGGCATTGACTGGGGGGGGGGGTTCTAATTCCCTTTATTGCTGAATTATAGCGACTTGAACATTTTTCTTCATTTGCCCATTTTCATGAAAGATTTGCTTGATTTATTATTTCATTCATCTATTATCATCTTGAATCAAACTTGTTCTATAGTTTTCATCATTTTTTTTTAAAGTATCATAATTTTGTTTTGCTTTCAATTACAATTGATCCATGCCATCAAGTACCCTTTTTATATTCATTTTCTTTTTGTTTTGTTTTCTTGTTTACAGTGTATTTCTACTATTTCTGCTATTATATCTTATTTTTATAGATGGAAATAATCATAATTCATCCTGTCCAATCATTCAATTTTTTTCTCTCAGTTTTGGTTCCAATTTAATGTCTTCTGCTGAATTGTGACTATAGCCTCATTCATCATTGTGCAGTTGATATCCCCTATGCGCTTTTTAAGGACATTTTCACAGCCATACAAAAACGCATATATACATTTTCAGTTGTTTTTATGTTTGTTGTCTGTATTATGACTATATTGACTTATGGCGTACTGATTGAACGAGATTGATTTCTGGATCATTATCCCCTTACATAGATTTTTTTTTTTTTAGCATCTAACATATATGCTAATAGTTGCTGTATTTCTTTCTGATTAATGGCTATTCTTGTAAATAACCACTTGGAAGGGAGCAAGGTATCTGAAATGCTATCTCAGAATGTTATACTGTACAATCATAAGAATTGCGAACTTTTTTTTCTATTCTTTAATTCTAATTCTTTATCTTTTCTGTTTCTTTAATGAATCCTTCACAGTCTCATTATATATATATTTATATACATAAAAAGTTTTTACCTTTTTGATGAAAAGATAAATTAACCATTCCCTAATTTCATCTCACTGTTTTATAAATCTTTCAAAAAGACATGAGATATTGAATAAATGTTTGTACTCTTGGTGGAAATTTAGTTTACCGTAACATTGCTTTCATGATATTCCTCTGCTTTAGAATCCAATAACGAGAACTGAGTGTATAAAACTTGTACTTTAGGGTGAGAAGTTTCCTTAATAATTCTTTCCTGTTATTTCTCCGAAACGCTCCGACAAGACTCCTTCCATCCGCCGAGTCCTACTAAACCCAAAGTTAAACCCAAACCGCCGGTTAGGAGCAGCAGTAGAAAGCAAGAGTATTCGCCAGGTTTGTTTGTGGTTGCCTTTTCAATACTGCCGTGGGCCCATCATTTCTCTGCAAAAGAAAATAATTGTGTTTGTGTTAACAGATTCGTTCTATTCATTTCTATTTGTGCCATCTTGCTCCAAGTAAATGAAAAAAAAAGAAAGAAAAGAAGGAAAACGTATAGGTGCTAGCACCACATGGCATTGCCTTGTTTTTATATCAACATGGCATTTATACAGTGAAAAGTCAATCTCGGTGTTACTTGGGGCAATATGGGTTTGTCGTTTATTGTGCTCGTGTAAATTCAGGCTTTCTTTTTTGTTCATTGCTGCTGGTGCTAACTGGAGCTGCTATCAATGTAAGGTTTTGGTGTTTATGGCTACATTGTTAATGCTTGAATCCAGACACCATAGTCATTCATTATCAGCAGTGCTTGAGAAGGGTGCTTATAACTGTTTTTTTATGGCATTGTTGCTAGGCAGCTGATATGCGTCATAAAAACCACACGTTTCAGTGAAACTGATATGATTTTCTCACAGATTTTGATGGATTTGGGGTATTTTGAAGAGCATACCCAAGCATACCCAATTTTAATTAATTCTCACCAGGTATTGAATATGACCATAATCCCATATGGAATCTTGCCCCCCCCAAAAAAATCTTGATAATTAAAACAAATAAAAAATAAACAAAGTGAAATTTCAAGCATTATCATGTTTAAGAATTTGAAATCACCAAAATGATGATACAGCTACTTCATGTACAGTAAATGATGTACTATTGAATATTAAGATAAAAAGTTGGCAGTTGTAATACACAATTCAAATATCGCCAAAACTGAAAGAATTGTTTGAACATGTGTGCGCAAATTTCCTTTGGAACCATGCTTGGAAGGAATTGATTAGCTTAAAGAAAAAACCCTGCTAAAATGAGATGTGCGGTTGGTTTGATTCTCCTTTAACAGCTCCATTCTATTATTTTCGTCACAAACAGTGTGCTGTGTTCTGAGGCTTTCCCTTTCTTCTTGAATCAATGTTTTAATCTTCTGATTACTTTAATTTCTTCTGTTGAAGCTGTTTTATTTCCAAAGTTTGTGGAACAATGCAAATTTTTTGTGTGGATTCTTTTCAAGTTTAGTTTGCACTTTTGTTTCCTTAATTTTCTTGCACTTACAGTAAGGGATTAATGTTGAAGCCTTTTGCGTTGATCAGATAAGAATTAAGGGGTTGTGCAGATATAATTTCAAACTTTAATATTTGATTTACGCTTTTCTTATTTAAAATTCTTTTCAAGTTGAGTTTGCACTTTTGTTCCCCAATTTTCCTGCACTTACAGTAATGGATTAATATTAAAGCTTTTTCCGTTGATGAAATGGGAAGGGAATGGGATTGCAGATATAATTTGAAACTTTAATATTTGATTTACAGTTTTCTTAAAATATTTACTTAATTATTTTGTCAGTGTGCCTTCTTTTGTGTCTTTGTCAAATATCTACTTCTATCTAATCAACTTGCACAATTCATCAGTTATCTAAAGTTTTGAATTTAGTGTACAATATACTTTTGTGTGTTACCAGCAAGTATGCCCTTTGTTTTATAAGAAAATATCAAAGTGATTCAGGTTTTTATTTTGTCTTTGTTGTTGTCTTGTGAGACCTCCATTGTGAAGCATTTCTGTTCAGTGTCTTTCACTTCCTTATTTCATACATGTACTTGGAAAAGTTACCTGAACAGTTGAAAAAAATCTTAATTTGTTTTAAAGATAATCATACACACAATGAAAAGTGTGTAAAATTCTGCTGTGTAACGTCAGTTACCGTGAAAATGCCCAAATAAAGAACAGATTTGATGTAATGCGTACATGTATGTGCATCATGATTTTTGTAAAAAAAAACTTCTCTGTGTGCAGAAGTCTTTCGGTGGCAGAATGTGAGTTTTTTTCTGTAGGAAGTTTATGTAAGTGTATTTCTATGCTGTTGGATATTGATGAGGGAAAGCTACATGTAACTTGATCTAGGAACTGCCCTAGATAAAGTGAACCATTCCATTTTGCTAAAAATACCTTGCTATCTATGTCTTTGGTGCTGGAGGTCATATCAAACACATTGCAAGCTGTCTTGGAAAAAATGTTGTGCTTCAGGTCTACATGTGGAGTACCACAAGGCTCTGTTAATGGGCCCATCTTATTCTCTGAATATCTAATAGATATTAAATATATATCAATATAGGCTCATGCAGATGTTTCATCAAGGATGTGTTCTTGGTGCATTTTCTCATTCTATGTACCTTGCGGAATAGCTGGAGGTCGAATTCTTTCATTGCTCTTTCATTTTCACCTGAGATTTTTGGTGATGATAGTTCCGGTACTCTGCCAGCTTTGGTATTAGCCAAATACATATATGTTCACGTTGGTCCATGTATCCATCTGTTCGCCATTTATGTATGATTGTACAGATAAAGCTTAGAAGGGGTTTTGAATGGTAGTTTTTTTTTTTGCAAAACCTACAAAATAATTAACATGTTAAGCTCATGTTTCACTGAAAGTGTGATGATATTTTATCACACTTATGGTATATTTCTATTGATACTAATACTGCAGACTCAATTCCATGCCTACTTGCCTCTATGATAGCTGTTTTCTTGTTAGATATATTGCCATTTGCTTTAGGCTCTAGTATAACTGTCCATGTGATTATGCAGCATTTAAAGCGAAGCTTTCATGATAATTTACTTACACATCGCAAGGTATAGTTTGTCAACTGCCATGCATCATTGTGTCATATTAAATACATCATGGGAATTCTTTTTCTTCTAATGCTTACATAGAAAGTGTTCTTTTTTTAAAAACACAATTAAAATATGTGTAACTCGACCTATGCTCCTGCAAGATTTGTGTCTGTCTTCATATCTCAGAGGTCATTTGTATTTATTTAGACAACTAAAACATACAAAGTAAAACATGTCAAGGGATACAAAAAAAGGTTTGAAAAACCCGTACGAGTTTGAATCCCAATGAAATAAAGTAGCATCAAGATAAAAACATAAGTTTAACATGTTAAAGTTAGGATTGTAAAAGAGTTTTTGGGTCAGAATAATAGCAAAGATAAGGATTAGGGTTTATTAGATTTTTGAGGTTGGGTTTTGTGTTTGGCTGAACGTTCAGATTTTCCATCAGAGCAAATGTCATGGAACTCAAATATGACCTCAATACATTAAATTAAAGCTCTCTGGACCTTCTCTGTAACCATCTTTATTTCTTACATCTATTGATTTGGGATTTGGTATCAAAGATCACATATGAAGTTAGTCATTTATGCATTTTAGGAATAAAACATTACAAGGGCTTGAATTAAGAATTTAAAGGGGCATTAGCCATTTTTAAAAGGGCAGTTTTAGCTTGTGGCAAAGTGGCCTTGGATACCCCAAACTTTCAAGGGCCATCAGGGCCATTCTAAAGGGCATTTACTCTGGACCTTCTCAGTAATAATCTTTGCAGTTTTTATTTCTTACATCTAGTGATTTGGTATTTGGTATAAGAGCTCACATATGGAAGTAGTCATTAATGCATGTTAGAAATATGACATCACACAAAACTAACACATTATAAAACGCCTTCATGTCTGAGGTTACAGAATAATTCATGTCGCTTCGCTGTGTATAAAAACATCAACATTCTTGTATAAAAAGAAGGAAGAATATAATCAAATTGAATATGGTAATGTAAACTAATCATTGATCATGATCTCTTTTATCAACATTCATTTTCATTGAGCTGCAGCTTTCACTATACTTACGGATAATTCATTGCTGTAAAGTGCTAGAATAGAGACTCAACATGAATTTCATATACAGATTTCGATCAAAATTGGCATTTTTGATTTTTTTTCAGTAATTTCTTTTATGAGAATCGCATTGTTCTCCTTATACAGGTGATAATGAATCTGCATTCCCTTCACAGGAACAAGAGGGTTTGTTCATACTTATTATATTATTTAGAAATTAATAAAGATGTACAATTGAAGAAAAATATAAACCTCAGCCCTGAGTATCATGAAAAATACATAAAGATGAAGGAGTGGAACATTTCGATACACACGAATGAGAGCTTTACTCTATTTTTGTTCTTTAAGGAGTGTTTTAAAGATCAATTATCACTGAATATATGAATTTTCAAACAATTATTGAAACATATTGACCAATGTTATCCATATGAATCTGCAATTTCTACTTCTGAGTACCGACAGAATATGAATTTGTTTTCATTTGTAGTACACTGACCCTTATGAGAAAAAAAATTGCAGCAAAAAAAAAGTATAGAATTTGCCAATTTGTGGAATAAGAGCTAATAAAAAAAGGCTTTGATTAATTCCTAATTCTGAATAAATTTATAATTGAGGGATAAAGATGAATTCATGACACACCTCTACTCTGAGATTTCTTTGTAATTATTATTATTTCTAAGATTTAAATCATTGTTGTAGTGGTGTGTGGAAATGGGGACGGTAAAAACAACTATTCAAATATTGAGAAAATGTGAAATATGTTTTACTAGCAGGATATTTTTAATTGTTTTCAAAGTTGTTATTCGTTCGTTGTATGCCCTTTCTGGTTTGTTTTATTTGCATGTATTACTGGACACAGAAATAATGGCTTATGGGGAATTTAGACCACGGACAGCTCGTGTCGAAGCTGAGGGTAGGTCCATGAATGATTATAATCAGCTATCATTTTCCTTTCCCAAATGAGAAAGCAAGCACGACTAGGTTTAATTTGTATTTTATTACTTAGGAAAAAACAACATGTCTTATCAGGAAATTCAAATAAATTTTTAATACATGGCCCATTTCAGAAAGATTTGCAATTATGGTTACTTTCATATTATGGTAACTACCATGGAAATCTTGATTGTGATTGGATAATGAGCCCAGTTACCATGGTAGTCAAAATTACCATAATGGTAACTTGTTAAGTAGTTGGTAACCATCACGGATATACAGGCCATTGCATGAATTTATATACATGTATAACTTTTAAAAATAAATTTTGCATATTGTGTTAAACCTCAATAAATCCCTTCAAAGAAAACACCATTTGACATTAAAAAAAAGTTATTGACAAAGTGTGTTCAATCTTGCAATGTCTCTTGAAATAAATAATAATAGTGCCCGTTGGAATAGATTATTTCTAGATAGATGGCATTATATGATTACCTAGTATTATTTTTGCCAGTATTGTCATCATTATTAGTATTATTTATAAGTAGTAGTATTGTAAGTAATTGTTATATTTCACTATGAATTAAAGGAATGTCTTTCAAATAATAAGGACACCTTAATTGATTTTATTGGCAACAGAAATAGCAGCATATGGAGAATACCGCCAACAAGCACCTAAACAAACTGAGGGTATGTCCACATTAATTCATCTAAAATGCATTAGTCTTGTGAACTTACAAAAGTATATTGTCATCAGCTATTTATTCTTTTGGTAAATTTAAATTTTTATTTCTTAGATATCTGGCAGCCTCATTCACTAATTTTGAAATCTTTCATTAAAAAGGGCCTTTGGAACATGTATCTTCGTTCAAAATTTAGTGAATGGATAACAAAGCTACAGGCAACAGATAATATCCCAAAATTTTTAGCAGACAATGCTTTAGAAGTTCTTTGATATTAAAACAAAAACGAAGAAACAAAAAGTGTGTTATGCACCCCATGAAAATACGTTTTTATGTTCAATTTCGTAATTTATCTAGTTGAATACATATTTAGTTCATGCCCTTTATATCATAGTTGTTAACAGGGCATATACATGAACATTCATATATTTAAATAGATAATTGGAGGCGTGCACCTATAGTGGATACATCAAAACTTATAATAGGCTTCAAATAAAGTTTACTTAATAACTTTGCCTTAAATGAAATCCTCTGTCTTCTCTGCATTTCAAAGTCATATTTGAAAAAGATTTGAGTTCAACAACAAATTTGCATGCATTATATAAAAAACATTCATCATGAACATAAAGAGATTATTATAAGAGTTTTTACTGCTTTATCGTCATATTACTTTGGAAACACAAATACATAATAAGGTATCACTTTTTCATAAGAAAATATTTTGTCTACTGATCATCTAATCTTATAATTCATAACGTATGAACGGTTACACAAATCAAGAGTATTTCAAATATAATTCTTATTGCAGAAAATCCTGTGTATGGAGTTGTTGATAGGTCTGCTAAAAAAGCTGCAGCCAAACCTGCTCAATCTGATGGTATGTGTGTCTATGTCCATGGGGTTTTTCCACAGTTTAATAAGACTATTGAAATTGATCTTAACTAAATTTAATGAGCAATAGAAAATCAATAAAATGAGATATATTGACTAGCAATAGGATACCCCTTGCCCCCCCCCCCCCCAGGAACAGAGAAAAAAAGTCTCACATTTATATAAGAAAAACAGATTGAAGTAGTATTGTCTCCCAATTAAAAATGAATGATGAAAAATACCAAGTTAATCATTCTCAATAGATATATGTAAAATGAGTATACTTTTATTTAGCAGGAAAAAAATATTGCCCCTGATTTACAATGTAGAACTTACAGGTTGACACATTATGGATCATATACATTCAATTGCGCTTAAAAAAACAAAAAGGAATACAAAGTAAATCATTCTCAAATAGATATATATATAAAATGAATTTATTTTTATTTACCAGGAAAAAAAAAAAATATTGCCCCTGATGTAGAACTTACAGGTTGACACATTATGGATCATATACATTGAATTGCGCTTAGATATATTAATTTTGTTCTACAGAAATTCCTGAATATGGAGTGATCGATAGATCTAGGAAAAAACCTGCTGCTGAACCAGCTCCTTCTGATGGTAATGTGTGTTTCATTGTCTCGGGGGAGGTTTCACAAAGCCAAATATTGACCAGAATTGAACTCAACTATACAGGGCCTGATAAGGCTGGTTAAAATGAAGATATGATTCAGTGTATATAGTGAGGCAACACACCATTTGTTCCTGTGACAAGTGCTCCGGGCTTAATTTTGTCTAAGATGTAGGGTTAGGGTTGCAATCGGGTTTTATATTAGGTTTAGGGTAGGGTTTAGTGTTAAATCCAGGGTTGAAGTTGGGTCTTTCGATTAGTGTGTGGAATTTAGAGTGGAGCAAATGTCATGGAACCATTAGTGATTCTCTGTTCTGTTTCTTTCTTCCTATTTTTCCCCATGTCACATGGGCGCCTTGAGCATTGACCTGATCGGGCCTTCTCATCCCAAGAGCTGTTTTGCCTGAAATCATTTAAGTTTGGCCACATATGTTTTGCCTCTTATATGACTCTGAGCTAGATCATTCTTATATCACCACAGAGTGGACATGATGAAACCTTATGAATATTCTGTTGACGGACGGTGAATGCTGAATATCTTTGTACAAAAATTGTGTACAATCCATATGAATACAGGATAGGACTTGTTTTCAAGTGCAATCCTTTGCTAGATTATTGTAGACATAAGAATCTGGGCCCCTTTGCATAAAAAGTTTCCATTATGGTAACTTTGCCATCCAATGGTAACTACCATGGTAACAATGATCAACAGCCAATCAGAATCAAGGATTCCATGCAAGTTACCATTGTATGGCATAGTTACCATAATGGTAATTTTTTAGCAACAGGGCTCAGAATTGATTGAATAGATAGAGAATGATCAAATTGGTAGAACAGCTGAGAACATAACCCCTATACGTGTACATGCGCACAATGGGTTAAATGCAATTATGTAAACCTTATGTAATGGCATGTGTGTTTGACGATGTTTTAATTCAATTCAATGATGAGATGAGTCGGGTGACTTCTTGTGTATGCAAACAAATTGCAGAGTTTTCTTGTGTAGGGTCTCTGCTTACGCAGTGGCTATTGACTTTGGATTATTATGATGCAAACGCTCATTTATTGTTCAATGGTATGCAATATAATAAGGATGATTACATATGTTCATTACATCATATGAAGATGATAACTTATCCTATGCATAGGAAGGGGGTACTGCCTTACTCCAAGTTTGGATGCTAGTTGGGATGCTAATTGCTGCTAATTGCTTTCAGGGATTAAAATTCATTCATAAGAAATTAGAAGAAAATTCCTTGTATGTTGTATTCTTATACAATGTTGGAAACCTATGTATGTAATGGGTCTTAATTGCATGCATAGGAAATAAGGGGAAAAACCTCATGCATTTATGTATATACATTGTTGAATACATATGCGAGCAATGGGTTAACATTTAACAATGGCTTATTTACAGACCAACCGCTATATGGAGTAGTGGATAGAGGAACTAAAAAGCCGTCAGTTCCAGCACCAGTTGAAGAGGGTAGGTCTCTTCGAATTATTGGAATAATAAAACACCACATCTATCATAGCAAACATTTTGGCACTCGGTAGTTAATGTAGTTTGCCTCAGTAGATGGCAGATGTATTCTTTGCAGCATTTGAAAGGGTAGATTGTATATACCACTCAAGAAATCTAGCTTTAGGATGATGCATAGCAGTGCATGCCACCACATAAGTGTTGTTTGTATAAGAACTTGTGTGGAATATTAGCTCCTATACATAATGTGCATTGTATTGAACAAGACATCTATGTAAGCATGTTTAGGGGTGTGAGAGTTTAGATTTTTATCTGATTTCAGATTTTTTTTTCCAGCTTAATTTCAGCTTATTTTTGGCCTTCCTCTGTACAAAAAGTATGGGAGCTCTTTCTATTTCAGACTTTTTCAACACTATTCAGCTTTTTTCAGATCTTTTTATTTGTGACCACTCACACCCCTGCATGTAAGGCATGGTTTACTCTTTCTCATGCCTACATGTATATGTGGATGCTGATGTTTCATTTTCATCATTTGAGTGAATTTTTAAAGTGACACTAAAAAAAATACTTGAATTGAGTAAAAATTAAGACTGACTTATCTACTCTGAATGTTCATTTGAAATATTTTTTGTGTGGGTGTCTGTGTGTGTGTTAGCCCTTATTAATTAGTATTTGTGTTCAATGTTGCATATCTTTCCTTTCTCTTCATTTATTCTGATATCTATGAACAATTTATTGTAAATAATTTGATTAATAACACTTACATGTATATCTTACCAATTTTGAATATGTTTACCTATTACTACACAGTGTTGCAGAATTTCATCTCATAAGTAGAGTGAGACAATGTGATTGCAGATCTAAATAGAAAGATACTAACTTAATTTTCCGGTTCTATATAATAAACCAGTAAGGAACCCTTTTATTACAAATGTGAACTAACTCTTCAATTTCCTTTTCAGGATTGTATGGAGTTGTGAATAAACCAGCTAAGAGCCCTAAGCCGAAGGTTTTGCCGAAACCTGATGGTGCGTTCGTATTCACTATATTCTTCTCCTTTCCATCTTTGTAGCTAGAGGGCGACATACAGTTAACTGATCTATTCATTCTTCTTGTATTACTTAAGTGGAAACCAAGTATCATTACAAGTCATTTTGGACGATATTTGTGCCAACAATAATATATCTGATGATCATGTATAGTCTGAAAAGAATCAGGCAAATCACTTTTTTATACAATGGAAACTGAATGTTTTGTTGAACGATTGTGTGACTCTACTGTTCATACGATGAGTAATTATGTAATCTAGTCAGCATTCCAAATGTCAAATAATTGCCTTACTCGAAACATTACAGAGCTGGTGGGTGTTTCGTAAAGCTGTTCATAAAGTTACGAACGAGTTTACGCATGACTGGAACATGTTCTTAGGTCATAACTCAATTACATAGGGATATCACATAGCGCAAGAAAGGATCACCAGTCGTGCGTAAAGTCATTTGTATCTTACGAACAGCTTCATGAAACACCCACCAGAATATGAAAACCATGACTTATTTACATCGTCTCCGTTCAATCTTGCTTTAGTCGAACAGATGTCTGTAGTCCCAAGGTATTGGATGTACGCAGGGTAACCATTCAGGGTTCCCAGCCCATCAGGGAAATCAGGAAAAAATACCTCAAATGAGGGAA